>NW_025764472.1:0-387763 GCF_021365365.1 Ilyonectria robusta
GGCTTAACAGACTAGCCGTCATTTGGAATCGCTTCGTGGGAGATGAACTGCGCGATCGCGTCGTGTGAGAGGTGTCTGTCGGAGCTTGCTGGACGGTTGTGGGAGCTGAAAAAGCTGCTCGGCTTGCAAGAACTGCAGTGAAAGAGGACGTTGAACGTGTTGAGGTCGCCGTTTGTGTGGCTGGATCATCAAAGACGACTCCATCACTGTCATGTCGCAATAACTGAGGTCGGGGACGTGTTGGAGTCTCGTCGGGATCGGGGTAGGAATCGGAGTATTTACTCGTTCGCAGGCGTTTTGATGGGCTCGACATTTCATCCGAAAGGCGACGTTGATGCGCATTGTTGAGCAATGGATCGACTGTCAGCGTTGTGTCAACGGGATGGGTCGTGACGGAGGCATCCACTTCGTCAAGCCACGCCTGGATAACGAGAGGATTCATGTCCAGGTGCAGAATTGTTATACGGTGACATTTCTCGACGATTAATAGCCGTGGTTGTGGTTCAATTGCTGGACGCGACGGCAGTAGAGCAATCGCCTTGAATGAATTGGTTTATTCTAGCGGCTTTGTTTTGTTTTGGTGGCGGTGGCTTGTTGCTACAGCGCCCGGTCGGAAATTCGTAAGCCCGAATCAAGACTTGAAGCTCCGGCCGTGTCGCGCTCCTTACATAATACACGCGATAGCTAGAAAATCAGCTCTACCCCTGTCGTTTCAGAAGCGTCCGTCCTATCCGAATCGGAGTCCGATTCTACCAAGATTCAGCCCACGAAGGGATGTGATACGATTGCTAGAGTGGCGATTCGAAACACTTCTCGAAATCTCATTATCTTCTTTTTACTTTTGAAATACCCGGTAGCCGCTTGGCGGAGATTCAGGCCTTTGGTGGATGTCTGAAGTTGCGAACCCCGCTTCAGACGTCATTGTCGTCATGGAAGGCGAGCCGGATGTTCCGGGCGGGGGATATCATCGTCCCCTGCGTAAAAGGACCAGAACGACAAGGGCATTGGAGTCCGAGCAACAAAAAGGCGATATGGAATGGCAGGAGGAGGAGAGCAGTGAGGGAGCTCTGAGTCATACGCGAACTAAGAAAAGAACCACGCCTAAGGCAGCTGGCAGCATGACCGAGGCGATCCAGGGTTTGAAACGACTCCTGGAACAGGATTTCAATCAAAGAATGGAAGCAATGAAGGCAGAGTTTCAGCTCGAGTTTACAAAACTTAGCGACCGCATGGCTGAGGAAGTCACTAGGACCACGGCCCAGATGGCGCAAGAATTGTCACAGGCTCGAGAGCAGCTCACCCTGGTTTGCAGCGAGTTGGAGCAGACCCGGCTACAGCTGGACACCTTGACCAATGCTCATGCAGCAAGATCGCCTAGCCAGACATATGCAGATGCTGCCAGGATGACGCCTATTAGTATTACCACTCAAACACCATCTACGGTTCGATCGGCAACCTCGGAACCGGTCTTCTGCACGGTGGACACATCCAGGGTGCCCGAGGATCATATCGGAGATGCTACACCAGCAGTGCTTCGCAGGACCATTGAACAGGAAATGCGAACATCTAGCGACCAACCTAGTTGGCGATGTGTTGCAGTGACCAGAGATGGACGAAATACCAACCGCCTGAGGGTCATCGGTAGGAACGAGGAAGAACTGAAGAAGATCAAGACCATTATTGAGGTCAAGAAGGCTCCAGGTGCGAGAGTCCTTCGTGACCAACTGTATCCAGTCAAAGTTGACAATATCAACCGTACCGCCGTTCTGGACCAGGAAGGCAAGGTCCTTCCTGGAGCAATGGAAGCCTTGGGCCAAGAGAATGAAGTCCAGATTGCCAAGATGGCCTGGTTGAGTCGCAAGGATAACGCAAAGGCATATGGATCCATGGTGGTATACCTCACCAAAAACAGCGATGCCAGGAGATTCTTACAGGAACGCTACTTCCTTGCAGCCGGTGAATCGGCTTATACCAGCATGTTCGAGCGGAGAACCGGACCGATACAATGCTACAACTGCCAGGAGCTTGGCCACAAGGCCTTCTCGTGCAGCAAGAATCGGGTATGTGCGAGGTGCGCTGCCGAAGGCCACCATCATCGTGAGTGCCAGACGCAGGTACCCAAGTGCGTACCCTGTGGTGGACCGCACGAGTCGTTCAGTCGAAGCTGCCCGAAACTCTACCCTACTCGGCATGAGTAGGATATTCCAGGTAATTCAACTTAATGTAAGAAAACAGGACACGGTACACGAGAGCCTAATGAACGATAGGCGACTCCAAGATTTTGCAGTTGTGGCGGTCCAAGAACCACAGACATGGAAAAGTGACGGCAAACTATTAACAGTCCCTATGGCGCATCCCAGATGGATTAAAATGGTCCCTACGATTTGGAGAGATGGCAGATGGCCGATCCGGAGCATGTTGTGGGTGAATAGGGACTTGGAGGCCAACCAAGTACCAATACAGTCCCCGGACTTGACAGCAGCAGCCATACGACTCCCGGACCGAATAATGTTAGTTGTGTCAGTGTATGTGCCGGGACGCAAGCCCCAGGCTCTTCGAAATACATGCCATACCCTGCACCGGGTGATCCTCGACCTCAGGAGCAGGACCGGGATGGCGGTGGACGTCATACTGGCCGGAGATTTTAATCAACACGACCGGCTTTGGGGAGGAGACGATGTGGCCTTAGCAAGGCAAGGCGAGGCCGAACCGATCATCGACCCCATGAACGAACACGGTCTTTGCAGCCTGCTCCCGAGAGGCACAAAGACATGGCAAGGCCCCGACAAGGAAAGCACAATCGACCTGATGCTGGCGACCAGGGTTCAAAGCCACTCCACGAAAACCCACATATGGACTCACATATGGATCCATATCAAATACACTCCATTCCATCAGACCCAGTTGTGGATTTACTACCACTCCACGGGAGCCGGGCCACATGTGGAAATTGTGGAATGCAGTGGATATTTCCTTAATCTTAGCGGAGGTTTGTAAATACTACAGAACCCCTAGTTAATAGGTTGAGTTTAAAGTATTTGCTAACTAATATACCAGGTTTAAGACAACGCATACCTGTTCCCTACCGGTATCAAGCTACCTGGAATGGCTGTTCGGCTGTTCCTATGATGCTGCTCGCGACTGCAGCTGCCTGGCTGGCAGAATAAAGAGCTGCACGATCCCGTGCATTTCCTCATGGAGGACGCGTTCCTCAGATAATTCTCATCAATTGGCTGATGCTATTAGACCTTCGACTATGTAGATTTTAATTGTCTGACAATGCCAATGCGTCCGACTACCGGTACCTTGGCTCATTTCTGACTGGCGACAAATCTTCAGCTGCATATATCGTATCACAATGGCCGACTATCAGCCCGATTCTCGACCACCTACTCTCGAGCCCTCTGCGCAAGGGAAATCGACGGCGGCGATCCCCGAACGAACAGAAGAAGACGAACAACGACTATTTCGCTTGTTCAGAGGCTGGACTTTGTCCGAAAGAGATGGCCAAACGCGTCAATGGGTCTACCGGTTTGGGTAAGATATTCAGAATACAGCAATGAAGGAACGCCGCTGGGTCTGTTGTATGTGTATCAAACGGAAGGATCTGAGGCCGAAGAATTACAACTATAAGGGCCTGCAGAACGCTGAGAGTCACTTGTTCAAGGATCACAACGGCATAGTCGATCCTTCAGGTAAAAGGCAGGCCCTGAAATCTACAGTTGCAACACCCACCCGCTCAATTGCTACGTTACTTGGATTGAATCCAGAGGTCCCCCGCGATCAGGAAATAACGAATCTATTGATCAAGCGGTTTAATAAATCCGCGTTTCAACAGATGATCGTCAACTGGATCGTCAACACGAATCGATCGTTCACCACCGCGAAAGATCCTGACCTGCGAGCGATCTTCGAATATCTCAACCCTTCTGTTTCCATTACAGAAGCTCACATATCCGATGTAACGGTGCGCGCGATCGCCGAAAGAGAATTCAATGCGAATAAATTGGCTGTACGAGAGACGCTTCGGAAGAGCCCAGACCAGATCCATATCCAGTTTGATGGATGGCGATCCGGGAACAGGCATGCTCTTTACGGCGTTACTTGTATATTCAGGAATCTGGATAACAGGCCCCGGAAGTGCGTTCTCGGCCTTCCGGAGCTACTAGGCCGGCACACAGGCGAGAACATCGCTGAGCAGATACTCGATATCGTCCGGGAGTTCGAGATTGGGGATAAGCTGGGCTACTTTACCCTGGATAACGCCTCGAATAACAAAACAACGATGGCAGAGCTGGGCCGTGAGCTAGGATTCGACTGGAAGAAGCGCTGGGTTCGCTGCATTGGCCATGTTGTCAATATAGTGGTGAAACACATGCTATTTGGCCAAGATCCAAACGCATTCGAGCAACAGATCTACGATGGCCAATTGACGGCGGCGAGGGAACATGAGCAGTGGCGCAAAAGGGGTCCAGTGGGTAAATGGCATAACTTCGCTGTGGTAAGCCGATTTTGTTCTTATTTTTACTACATTTTGTTTCCTAACTTTCCTGTTTTCCGGCTTATTTTAACTGCATTTGCAGGAGGTTAACAGATCCGATATCTGGACCGACGTCCTTAAAAAGGTCCAGCAGGTCGAATCCCAACTATCCGACGATCCAGCGATCCAAAGCCATGATCCTGTTGGCGTTATATTAGATAACGCTACCCGTTGGCTTTCCCAGCTAGCCATGGTCGACCGGGCTCTTGTTTTGCAGCCGTTTTACGACCCTTTTATCCAGCGAGCGTTGAGTGAGTGGAACAAAGCGAATCTTACGAAAAGTGGCTCCGTTAGGAAGGGGGCCAGGATGCCGTTCTTTTTGAAGGAAGAGAACCGGATTTCAAGCAGCGACTGGCGTGTGCTCCAGGCGCTCCGCGATATCCTACTAGACTTTCAGCTAGTAGTCAAAGCCTTGGGGGGCGATGAACAGGGGAAACAACAAAAGCAAGGTCAAGAAGATGAGCTTGAGCTTCCATTATCCGGTAAGTCCTGGCTGGATGGAGTCGGTCTGTAATTGGTATGGTTAACCGAGTCACGACTCGAAGGTACAAGCTGGGATCTTCTTCACGCGTACGAATATCTTCTCGAGTCCCTCGAATCCGCCAAAAAGATAGCCGTTGACCTCCCTGACTCCGGGCATCTCGCCGTTAATATTAACCTAGGCTGGATAAAGCTCGATGAGTATTATCAATACCTCAACGACAGTCCTGTGATGTACGGCGCGGCGGCTCTCCATCCTGCTTACCGCTGGGCATTATTCGACGATTTGTGGGGTGATGATGCTAAGCGGCGGATGTGGATTATCAAAGCCAAAGCGATTATTCAGGATCTGTGGGAATGCGAATACAAGGATTTATTTTCTGAAGATCAAGACTCTGATTTACCTGCAAGTAAACGTCTTAAATCCCCAAGGAACAAGTTTACAGCCTGGCGTAACAGCAAACGAGGGCTAACTCTTCAGAATCAGGCTATTGACGAGTCTGCCGGGGCATCTCCTTCGTCATTGTACAGAGGGTTGGATCTCGATGAGTACGATCAGTGGCAACGCAATATCGACGATTCTGACGCCCTCGTTACTGACCCATACGAATACTGGCACACCAGGCGGCTCAAGTACCCCAAATTGAGTAGGATGGCCCTGGATTTACTGACTGTAGCCCCTATGTCAGCAGAGTGTGAGAGGTTATTTTCAGTGGCCGGGCAGATGGTTACGAGGCTTAGGAATCGGCTAGATGCTTCAACTATCGGCCTCTGCCAGACTTTACGCAGTTGGCTACGTGCAGGATTGATCGGGCAGTTGGATCAGACACTGGCAGAACCTTCGAGGGAATGATGGCGATATGCCAGGGGTTAAGTTATGCAAGGGAGTAAATCCCTTGCTCGTCATGTGGAAATCCTTTCCACATTGTGGATTCACATCCATAATGGATCCATATCCATCCATTCCACCGCCGTGATCTTAGTCATCATCCACATCAATTCCATATCCTCGAATGTGTAGTGGAGTGTAGTGGCTTTGAACCCTGCTGGCGACGGCGGAGGTGGCAGACGGAATGGTGACGTGCTCCATACACCCGACAGAACACGGATCGGACCACCGGGCGATCCAAACGACGTTCGATCTCGCGATGCCTGATCGGATTGTCACGGAAAGACTGTTGTTCAAGAATGCACCATGGACAGCAATCAGAACCAAGGTGGAGGACAATCTCCAAGAGCTCCCCTGGACTGTCGGCGTGCAGGAACAGACAGACCAGTTAATGAGGGTCATCCTCGAAGCGATCCACGAGCTGACGCCCCGTGCACAACCAGTACCGTACGCGAAGTGTTGGTGGACGAAGGATTTGACAAGACTTCGGCGGGTGTACACGTTATGGCGGAATCAGGCTAGGGCACAGCGGCGAGCAGGCCAGGTGAGGCCCGACCTGGAAGGACGGGCCAAGGAAGCATCCAAGGAGTACCATGATGCCATTCGGAAACAGAAGAAACTGCACTGGGACGAATTCCTGGCAGAAGATGTCAACATATGGAAGGCGGCTACGTACTTGAAACCCGGAATAGGCGCTATGGACGACAGAGTGCCCCCTTTGAAGAGACAAGACGGCTCCACCACGGTAGATAGGGTGGAGCAGGCAGAGGAGCTGCTCAGCACGTTCTTCCCGCCGTTGCCGGCCAGGATTGAAGATGAAGGCGACCGACCGCAACAGACGGAAGTGCACATGCCAGACCTCACCATGGAGGAAGTTGAACAAAAAGTGCTAGCAGCGAAACCTTGGAAAGCGCCTGGAGAGGATGGTCTGCCAGCAATGGTGTGGAAACAGCTTTGGCCAGTGGTTAGATACCGAGTCTTGCACCTCTTCGACACATCCCTCAAGGATGGTGCGGTACCCCACCAGTGGAGGAGTGCGAAGATCATCCCGCTAAAGAAAGCAGACAAGGGAGACTACACAGTGGCCAAAGCATGGAGACCGATATCGCTGCTGTCGACACTGGGCAAGATACTCGAGGCAGTCGTTGCAGAGCGGATATCCTATGTAGTGGAAAGCTATGGATTGCTGCCCGCAAACCACTTCGGGGCAAGGAAGCGAAGGTCAGCCGAACAAGCACTGGTTCTGCTGCAGGAGCAGATCTATAAGGCATGGAGGGCCGGCAGGGTGCTCAGTCTGATCAGTTTCGACGTCAAAGGCGCTTACAACGGAGTGTTCAAAGAACGACTCCTGGAGAGGCTGAAGGCGAGAGGCATACCTGATGGACTGGTGAGATGGATTGACGCCTTCTGCTCTGGACGAATGGCCACCGTGGTGGTAAATGGACACACGTCGCAGCTACGGGAGCTGCCACAGGCAGGTCTCCCGCAAGGATCACCGCTGTCGTCGGTGTTGTTCCTGTTCTTCAATGCAGATTTGGTGCAGAGAAGAATCAACGCAAAAGGTGGTTCGATGGCATTCGTGGACGACTACTCAGCCTGGGTGGTGGGATCAACAGCTGAGGAGAATCGAGCCGGCATCCAATCAATTATAGACGAAGCACTGGGCTGGGAAAGACGGAGCGGTGCGACGTTCAACGGAGACAAAACGGCCATCGTGCATTTCACTCGAAACGCCGCGCGTACCAGCGACAAACCGTTCATGATCAAAGGAAAAGTAGTCAAGCCCAAGGCGAGCGCCAAGATCCTGGGAGTGGTCGTGGACGCGAAACTGCGGTACAAGGAACACATAGCTAGAGCCGCTGCAAAGGGGCTCTCGGCTGCTATGTGTCTGAGAAGACTGAAGATGCTGTCACCGCGGACGGCGAGACAACTGTTCGTAGCAACAGTAGCTCCCACCATGGACTATGCGTCCAGCGTGTGGGCGCACTCATGTGGCATTAGAGAAGCTGCTTGGCTGGACAAGGCACAGATGATCGGAGCACAGGCGATCACGGGAGCTTTCCGGACCGTCGCAACGGCGGTGGCAGAGGCCGAAGCTAGCATCCAACCGGTGCAAGAACGGCATGCGCAAGCAGCAACAAGGTTCTGGATCAACCTCCGGACCCTTCCCAGGACACACCCGTTGGCGACACTGAAGGTGATGAAAGTGTGTCGCCGATTCGTGTCGCCGATGCAGAGGATTGCTCAAGTACAAGGGGAAACAGCCACTGAACGAATAGAGATCATTCGGGAGTACGCGTTACCGCCATGGAGAGACCGTATCCCGGTGTCGTGCGACCCTGACCGGGAGAGAGCGGTGGAAGAAGCAAAGAGGGTGGATGGCATAGTCATTGCCACCTGCTCCTCGCAGAGAGAGGGCATGGTAGGCATGGGAGGTGTCGTACGAGATACGGCCCTCAACAATGCCGACGAACTAGTGGCCAGCTACTCCATCACTCTTGGGTCGACGGAGGAGCTGAACCTATACATAGCCGAGCTGGGAGCTATAGAGATGGCGCTGAGATGCATGCCACTCGGACTGCGTCGACGGACTATAACCGTCGTGACGAGCAACCGTTCCGCACTAGAAGCCATACGGCGGCCGCGTCAACAATCCGGCTAACAGGCCATTCGGCAAATCTACGACCATGTCGGGCGCCTTGAAGACGAGGGCAACTCTCTCCAGATGATGTGGGTTCCAGCAGGCGAAGAAGACTTCGCACTAGGACCAAAAGCCAAAGCAGCAGCCCGGCGGGCCACTGAAAGAGACTGCAGACCAGATATACCACTGTATCAAGCAAGATCCACGAGGATAAGACTAGTCATAACCAAGCAGCAGCAAACAAGAATGCCGCCAGGAAGAGCTGGGAAATACTCGACGACGATAGACATGGCACTCCCTGGCAAGCATACCCGTACTATATATGACCTGCTGAAGAGGAAAGAAGCAGATGTGCTGATCCAGCTCCGCACCGGAATGGCAAGACTAAACAGCTTTCTGCACAACATCGGCGCAGTGGAATCGGATATGTGCGAATGTGGTCAAGCATCCGAGACAGTTAAACATTTTCTATTCAGATGCACAAAGTGGACAAAGCAACGGGAAGGCATGCTGAAATGCCCACAAGCAAAGATGGGAAACCTCTCGTTCTTCTTGGGAGGAAAGGCAGCGTCTGACGATGACAAATGGGCACCAGACATGCGGGCAGTACGGGCGACGATCAAATTTGCCATTGCAACGGGGAGGCTTGACATGGACCAGAAGCCTCAGGCACACTAACTATTCAGATTGAATCCTACTAACATCATACAGTCTCATTTTGACAGACCGGGCTTCAGCTGCTGAGGATAGGATGCTGAACACTTGGGGAAATTGGCCTTCAAGCAGGCCTGTCACGGCATATACACCAGATTGGACCAGTTAGTAAAAGTGAAATTTTGGGGCTTCAGGTGATTATGGAAGAACTGTACGAAACGAAAATAGCTTAGCGCAAAGGCCCTCTGGGGTGTGTCCCCGGGCGAAATAAAATCCTTACCTTACCTTACCTGTCGTTTCAATCACCACAAGGGTGGCGATGGACCGAGCACCTCTGGCGCTTGGGGGAGTGGTCCCGAGAGGTCAGCCGCGAGGTCGAGGCAGACCTCGTTGCCGAAGCGCAAGGCGACGAAGTCGTACTCCGATTCGAGGCGTTGCAGCAATGTCGCCAGAGGTACGTGGGCGGGCTCGGGGAGTTTGGCGTCAGCGATCTTTGTGGTAAGATAATCATGCATACCGCCAATGCCTTCCCGTACCCCTTTACTACCGACCTCGGCAATGGCGCTCAAGCCGTCCGGGAGGTGGGCCACGGCTTCAGCGAATGCCTTCACGAAGCGATCTGGGATGCGTTCCTTCCGCATGCCGACACGGTCGTTACCGCCAAATCGGAACCGACGCGCGAGCGAGCGGACGTAGCGCTCAGAGTGGTGGATGAAGTCTTGGAGACCAGCGACACCGTAGGGCTCAGGTTGAGGAACAAGCAGTTGCCACGACGTTTGTCATTGACGATGGCGATGAACAGCACTTGTCGGTGACCGTGGGCGAGTGGCGGGAAGGTGCCGTCTGCGTGCAGGTCCACGCCGCCAGTGCAGCCTGGCGCACTGTGGCGCTTGAGGTGACTGCTGGTTCGCGGTTTGCCAACGGCCCGGAAGAAGGCAGAGAGCCGGCCGTGGGGATCAAGGCAGAGGAAAGCACCAGCTACAAAGCCCTGGTTGCGCTCGACCGCCAGGGCGGTGAGGTACCACATGATGCCAGTTACCTGGCGTCCGCGAGTGGGCGGGTGAATCTCGCGTGTCGCAATCCGCCGCAACTCGTCGGACGACCAGCGTGAGGTCATGATGGCGTGCACATCTTGGGCGCCTTGTGCCACAAATGTGCGAATCTCGGCCTCGCGGGCTGCCAAACCGGCGGCGGCGAGGTAGTTGGCGAGGCGGTCCACGCCCATGGCCGGCATCACACGCAATTTTTCTTGGGTGGATGGCGGCCTCTGCGAGCAGTGTGTCCAATAACCAAGTTATTTGATTTGCTTGGTCGAGAAGGCTAATATGCCACTGAAATAGACCAAGATGGTTGAGCTGGGCTGGCCATCTAGAAGAGGCTCGGTACAGAGTGCCAAGCTGAGTCCGAAAAGACGCTCAACGAGGTGATCGGTACTGTTGTCACTAGCCTTAGGGTGCGGGTTAGTGTCTCGTCTCTCTGCTTCCTCCTCCCCTGGCACCCAGTCATCTTCAGTCTCGTCATCTTCAGTCTCATCTTCGTCATCCTCCTCGTCTTCATCCTCCTCGTCCTCATCCTCCTCATCCTCATCCTCCTCATCCACCTCATCCTCATCCTCCTCTTTCCCATCCTCCTCAGCCTCCCCATCATCCTCGCCATCCTCGTCATTTCCTCTATTTGATGTTGCCTCCTCTTGGGAACGGGAAGCAGGCATGGCCCAGAACGGGTGGTTCCATAAAATACTTCGAACACCCGTTAAGTTGCCAAGGCAAGGGACTTAACGGCTGAATATCCAGCCCGAAGGGTAAATACCGTATACCTGCTATTAAACTCTGCTGGGGGAACCCTCTAGATCCCCCTTTCGACTGCGGCGGTAACCAGTTGTTAAAACTGTGAACGGCCTCTAGTAACTGTATTCCAGCTATCTAGTCCAGGATGCTATTTACATCAAAGATGAAGAAGAAAGAAAGAAGTTCTCAAGCGCCCCTGAACTGTGGAACGATTTCTCATCCCTGGCGCGCACGAGCCTAGTACGTCTTGCAGCACAGCTGCAAGGATATGGGCCCTGGCCCGTGACAAAAACCACTTCAAACCTGTAGTAAGGGAGTTGACTAATAGTCATAGGGATCCCTCTACCGCTTCCTGACAGGCCCAATCAGCATAGCCGCGGTATTTATACTGAGCGCCACGTACCTATAAGACCTTCACGTATACATAAACCCTAGCAATCAGCATCTCCTCAACCATCATTAGATCAGGTAGATTGCTGGGGACTTCCCCGAAGTCAAGGTTATTCCCAGCGCTAAAGAAGTAGGGCTCGTTAGGGGCTCTTTTCTTATCTCGAGTAATACAGCAGCTGCAGATTTTCAAGCTATTTCGCTTCATATCGAGCCAACACTCCTGCAGCAAATACAACTATACATCTTGTCGTCAATCAGGGCAGGATAGAACTGTCGGAAAGCTAGCGTGGCACTCAGATGACTTGATGTGTGTGTATTGTCTATGTTCTCCCCGTTGCCCCTATTGTGATCGCTTGAGTGTATATCTGTCGACTAAAAGTGGGGGCCTGAGGTATCTGCACCAATAGGCGGTCTCGACCCTGGAGGTCACTACGTGACCACCCGATCGGACGCTTTGTACATGATCCAATCTAACACAACTATCTAATCAAACTGTCGCTCTTAAGGCTGTGGGTTAAAGGTGCCTCGACGTGTATAGCCGCCGCAGCGATAACCCTGTAGCAGTAATAAAGGTATGGTAGGGAACGATTCCTATGGTATAGGCGTGCCTAGCATAACAGGAGCCATTGGAATAGTGCCTTGAAGAATTGCCGTTTGAGGAATCGGCATGCCCAGAACTACTGTTAGCCGGCTAAGGGTAGGAGGGACAGGGGGAGGTCCCCATACCGCGCTTGGGGTAAATGGACCCAGCAGAGGTCTAGGCAGTCCCTGGAGTGCGGGCGCCAGGCGACGGAATAAAGCAGGCGTAGCAGGAGGTTATAAGCCATACACAGACGCAGGAGTTGGCGCAGTCCGCCTTGGAGGCGTCAGGTTGGCTAGAGAATCGGTCCTTTTCGTGGCTAATATTCCGCATAGCGGCAACGGCGGCTCGGGATCCGGCTACCCGTTCCCTTCAGCCTGCCCTACAGCTGGCACAGTCTCCTGTAAGCTTCGCAGGGACCTTGACGCTTCGAAATTCGACTTCGGGCAGGTCTTGCTTGCAGGTACGGCAGTTTCGAACTGCCTGGGTGTCACGGCACCAGACTTCCCGGTAACCCTAATCCTGGGTCTGGTCCCAGCCCCACTAGCTAGCTGCACTTAGCCTCAAGCTCCAAGCTCCCGTAGCTCTTGCCTTTTTATAGCATAACAAGATACCTTCACCCAGTCCTAGATTTGCCCCGTAACACTGGGGTATATCGTCCTCCATCTAGCCATATATATCCACCTCTTACCCACTTAGACTGCTAGATATCACTCGGGCAGGGAGGCTTTACAACAGCTTACATCTAATAATATAATAGATTTTAATAGAGGTATTGTCTTTAAGGTAGTTAGATCAGGTCTGAATAATCAGGGAGGAAACTGCACTGCTTCCCGGAGGCAGGATAACCGGGGAATCTTGAGAGGTAGGCCGGCTGCGGAGGTAATATGTAAACCTAGATACCGTTAGCAACCTGATAGGTTTGATAGATTCGACGGAAAAGGGAAGCAGCCGCCACGTAGGTTAGTATAAGGAGCAAGGAGCACGAGGTTGGAATCGTGCTTAGAAACCCAACAAATTGATTGTATTGAAGAAAAGAAGAACCTGAAAGCTCTTGGAGAGATTGCCAAGCTAGTTACCTAGTCAACGCTCAGGGGTTTGTGGGCCTTCATTTAGTAGCCGACCAATTCGTGCACGAGTTGAGCACAGGCCGGGCCAATTGGCCAATCAGAGGAGGTTTTATGGTCGATTCTTTCTGACTGAGTAAAACGCCCTTCGGGCTGAATCAACTGTACGAACCCATATATTCTCTTCTTCAAACGGATGCCAATGACCTTGTCCCGAGTATCCGGATCCAATCGATAGGCCCGCAGCACAAGCACCAGCACCCTCTTCCATAACCTCCGGTAACTTTTCCTTGTAGAGGGTAGCTGTACAAGCTCAAACGGCTTCGCATAGGCAGATCGAGGTCGGGTGCTCCTAAGCCAACAGCGCAAGTTCCGGCTTGTCTTTTCTGCTGTCTCTTCACATCGGTCCATGAGAGCATCCACTTGGCTTACTATGCGAGCAATCCTTTCCTCGTCTTCTGGTGGGCTCACCAGGTCCTCCTCAAACCCATCTTGCCCCCGGCCACAAAGCATGTGGCGTCTGCTGCTGCCGCTAGGGTAGTCGTACGGCATCTGGGTGATCGCAAGTAATGCTTGGCGGCTTTTGTCTCTGTATGTCTTATCCCAGCCTGTTCTCTTGATCCCGCAGCTTTGTTCCGTGTATGTCAACTTGGCGGGATTCGACGCCATCTGCGATGCCGATATCCCGTGCTGCTCGTTCCCGGCTGCAGCATGGCGGACCGCCTCGCGCTCATGTACAGACCACATATGGACATTGGTGCGTTCATCCCTTACTGGCCGGACCACGCTCCCATTTCGCTTGATGATCCAGTACTCCCGCTTTGACCCAGTGACCCATGTCTGTAGGTATACATACTCGAAGAGGTGGTCAACGTTACTGTATCGCACAGCGGCAGAGTTGCTTGGGCAATCCGTGGCCAGAGTTAGTCGGGATCTTATGCTTGTCCCGCAGGTGGGATATAACGCAAGATGGACCAGTGCTGAGTGCATATTTACACTCTGGCTGGGTACAGATGAGAAGGTTGGTTTTGGGGTCAAACCATAACCCAACGTGGGCGAGGGCTTCTGGTGTGGTTGTGTTTGGCATTGTAGATGATGAAGGTAAGATCAGATCGGAGTGAGACAAGTTGGCGTCTCGCTACGCTATATCCCGCCCCCCCCCCTCTTTTTCCTTTTTTTTTTCTTTTCTTAATACAAGCACGGCTGCTACTACTACTACTCATTCATAACAACTGATAGTATTGTGTGATAGATGGGGTAGTAGTGGTATGATTCCATTCGGTATAAGTTCGGTTGTTGTTATAAAATACTACGTCACCCCATGCACATAGGAGCGGCGATGGGGTGCATGGGGTAGCCTCAGCCGAAGGCTGTGTCTCCGCGGGCCGGGAAGCTATTACTACTACTGCATCATCTACGTACTGATCCATTGCCATGGCCATTCTTGGTATTATGTGGCATGTACGGATTCCGTGTGAGCACCTGTCGTTTCCTAAGCTCCTGATCCCTCATCTTCATCTTCATGCCATCCGGGGGAGACCCGTAGACCAGGTGATTACGATCAAATGGTGCATCCAACATCAGACCCTCGAGCGTTTTCACGCGAGAGACAGCCACGTAGCTTAAACCAGTCTGAAAGTCCCGGCAGGACAGATCTGTAACTATCATGTCTTCGGTGATGCTTTGTGACTTGTGCACGGTAATTGCGTAGCATACGATCAGGGGAAACTGGGTGCGAGCGCAGAGAGTGGCTCCGATGAGGAAGTCCCTCTCCACTGGGAGAATCGGCACAATCTTCCTGCCATCAGCGGTGGTCAGGAATACCGGTCCGCTGTATTTGTCAAACTCCATCATGATAACGCAGGGAGGGTCTTGGATGGGGTCGGCCCCAGGTGCCCAGCCGATATCGTAAACTGTGCCGCGAGCGCCGTTGCAGAGGCCAACTGGCTGCCAAAGGTTGGACGTCAGCATCAGACGGGAGCCAATGCATATGGGGATCTGCTTCGCAAGGTTGCCCGCCTTGTCATCAGGCGCAGCAGCCGCGCCGGGGCCGACGTTCTTAGCCATGACCTGGATGACTGGCCGGCTGAGGCGGTCGAGGTGATAG
The DNA here is from genome assembly GCF_021365365.1 of Ilyonectria robusta. Lineage (NCBI taxonomy): Eukaryota > Fungi > Ascomycota > Sordariomycetes > Hypocreales > Nectriaceae > Ilyonectria > Ilyonectria robusta. The sequence goes on from NW_025764472.1 coordinate 15,136, forward strand.
TGGTTATATTCGTTCACCCTATCTTTAGTGGCGTATACTCGTAAGGCGTTGACAAACCTTGCGACCTCTTGATCGTCTAGTTTTGCCTGTACGCGGCTGGAAAGGAGCTTCCAGGACTCCACAGATAGTTGGAGCAGCCGCAATTCCCCGAGAGCTAGGCGGAATGCCTCCTGATCGTCACCACGCTGCCGCTGGACAACTTTCAAGAAGACCGATTTATCGAATCGCCTATATGCGTTTCTGCCCTTGATCTCTACTCCCTGAACCTCTTTATCGTAATAAAGCGGCTTCTGCAGCACAGGGGGAAGCTGAAAGAAGTCACCAACCAACAGGATGTTCAGGCCGCCAAAGAACTCTTCGTTCTTATTCGGGAACGCCTCTCGGAGACGGTCATCGATCCAAGATAGCTGACGCAGTCCCAGCATGCTCTTCTCGTCAATGATCAGATACTTGATATCTTTAAGCTTCTTCTGGAGTTGGGCCTTATCAATGGCTGAGAGAGGCTTGAAGTCCTTATTAATTGGCAGGTGCAACAGGGAATGCAAGGTAGTGCCCGAAATCTGATTTCCCGCGACGCCCGTGGGCGCGGCACGCCAGACGGGCGTCCCTCTCCCGCCCGTCGCGGCTTGAAGGTGCGCAGAGAGCAGGTTGATGAGGTATGACTTGCCAGTGCCGCCTCCCCCATCTACATGGAGTAACAACTGGGAAGGAGCCCCTGTCAGAAAGTGGCCCATCACCGTGTCGTACACTAGGCGCTGATCTCGATTTAGGGAATCGCGAGCTTCCAAGGGCTGATGGTCCACGTCGAGATTCCAGGGGTTTTCCGCTTTGCGTTGCTTCCAGTAGTCGCCGCTGAGAATGCCGTCGTCGGTATACCGTCCAACGTGGGAGGCCCAATCATAATCGATGTCGATATCTCGGCGGCCGAGGATGTCGATGTCCTCTTCCTCCAGCGGGCGGTCAGGCAGCATGCGGGCGAGTTCATGCCAGTCCTCCTCCACAATGGGCTCCTCATGGAGCTCAAGCTCAAATTCATCGTCCTCTGCCCTCAATTCTTTGTTATCTGGCTCCCCATAATGATCGTCCGCGTGGGCATCGTGGTGCTCTGTGCAGCACTTGTACGCAGTCGCGAAGGAATCGAACCGCTGCCCGCCCACCACGAGCAACTCTTGTGGAGAGCGATGTGGATGAACCATCATCAATTTAACACGGCAGAAGTCGTTAAACTGGGAGAAGCCTCCATGGACTTGTATCGAGGGAAGTAAGCTAGGACCCTTTGCTTCGCGTTAGCAGCGAGTCTCCTCCACGTCTTGAGATTGTACGATTGCAGGTACTCGAGGTAGGTTACATCCTCATGCTGGTCATTTCGCTCCAGATATTTTCTGTAGCTGCCGATAGTCTCATTGACATCTTCGTCGACGCGATACGAACGTGCATGTTGCTCCAACGGACGGCAGTCGACGGAGACGACCATCCGTGTGCCTTCCTGCAGAGGGATGTTAAGCAGAAGGTGGGAAATCTCCTGCGCCGAGTAATCCCTCTCGGCAATCAGCTTATTCATAAGGCGAGAGGAGAAGGATAATAAGGGCTGGAGGTGTGCCGTATGCGGCAAGACCTGATCTGCAAGTTTGCAGTAAGGCTCAGTCTTCTTCTCAGATTTGCTGCAATACTTCGCAGCGTACGTAATAACCGCCTGTAAGCTGGTGCAAGGAGATATGTCGATATTGGCTAGCCAGCCTAGGATGATAGCAGGATTGAAGTGGTTCATGAGGCTGTCGTTCCGCGCCGCCTCGAAGATGTGGTACGACCTTCCTTCCTTCCTGATAACTGCAGCCAGCTCCCGCAAGGCACGAGGGAAGTCAAAACGACACTCCCTCTCTGGATTGGCCGCGTTGGCCGCCTCGATGTCTGCAGCAGCGCCCTCCATATCCCTCGCGATGTCACCGGTTCTCTTCCTCACACGCAAGCAGTACGTGGTGTTGCACTTGTGGCGCTGGCAACGGTTGACAATTTGCGAGAGCCGCAGGAATGTCATCTCTATGCTTAGGGGATCTACGCTCAGCGGATTACCCTCACCCTGAGGCATAGTCCTACTCGGCTCGGGGTTAATGGCAGTGACGTGGAATCCCCACGTGCGTGCAAAAACATCACGAGCGGCTTCGTCCTCCATGTCGGCTCCGGGGCAATTTTCCATCCAGTACAGGCCGTGGTTGTGTGGACTCCACGCCCTTGCCATTCATACGATCCCAGTAATCCGTGACGCTGAACTTCTTGCTTAGCACGATATCCCGAAAGAGGCAGTATCGGCGGTAGAAGTGGAAAGCAGCAATGTGAGGGTTCTGCCGCAATAGGCGGCGCGATAGAGCCATCCTCTCCGGCTCGGTGGCGGCTAGCCAGTCGTCATACTGGGGCATATGCTGGTAGAGACTCCGCCAGTGTAAATCTGCCGGGCTAAACGTGATGAATGCACCAGGACAACCAAGGTTATAGGCATAGGCCTCGAGGTCCTGCCTCCTTTTGTTCCAGAATGGACGCGTACCGCGAATAGACACCGCATGCCTTGTGATCGAGTTGATCAGCGCCTGCGCCTCGGGGTCCTCCTGCCGCCTGGTGGTTCCGGAGCGCCTGAATAAGTTGCTCTCGCGTCAGCGGCTGCTGTCTCCCATCATGTTGCTTCACGAAGAATCTGGACCGTGAACGTGCTTGTGACCGCATTAGCGTGTTGAAGGCGACGAAGCGGAAGGTCGGGTGGCGTGCAAAACGCCCGTCGTGCCAGCGCATCGCGTGCTCGACGTAATCCTTGTAATCAATGGAGCGCAATCGGGTTCAACAAAGTCGGCTCTACCGTCAGGAAAGAGGCAGGGAAACGCCAAGGAGAGTAGGGCATGAGAGCGATTGAATCATTCATGGGTGTGTGTCGTATATTCGGGAGCTGCAGCTCGTGTTGCGCCTGCGCCTGGAAGCTTGTGGAAAGCTCTGAATCAGCTTCTGACTCTCCGGCGAGAATAGACCGCAGAGCATCAAGCTCCGTGTCCTTGGCCAACAGGTCGGCACCGCAGCCTCGTCCTCCAGGTCAGGCTCCGCCTCCTGATCTTCCTCGGGTCCAACATCCGCAGCCTCCACCTGACTCTGGGGGATGGCATCCAGGACATTGCCATCTTGGGGCAATTGATTTAGCCTCTCTTCGTCGATGACGATGCATCGATAGCCAGGATGATGGCGGCGGAGGTAGTCTAGCCATATGACAACCGGCTGGCGGCGCACGCGGAACTGGCGGGTGAATTGCCGGCTAAGATGTGCGTGGGACGACGTATTCGCAGGACGTAGTAATACAGTGTTCAACTCCTGCGGCAAAAGCGGGAGCTGGTTGTACACTAAGCCAACCTCGCGGAGAAAGTGAACTACGTGCCCCCGATATTTGTATTGCTGCCCTCGCACAAGCATAATGTTCACGTGGACGTGAACACGAGCAATCAAAGACTCTTCGGTAGGCGTAAGCTGGGGCAACCGGGCCGGTACAGGGCCGAAGTCGAGCTGATTATCCGCAGAGAAGAAATACGGCTCGTCGGGGCGGCGTTTTTCATCCTTCGATAACAACGCGCACAAATGCCATCGCAATCGATCTTCATCTGGAACCAACTCTTTTGGCATCGACTGCAAAACTGCATTTGGTCATTGTCCAGCTCTGTCCAGAACTCGCGGAGGATGGCCTTGTCGCGACCAGTCAAGGCGCAAGCTTCCAGATCTCCATTCCACACCGGATCTTGTGCGTGGAATACCGCCGACTCTTCAGGTGGAATCCTCACCGGACTCCGAATACGTCGTGGCGGCCTCAACGATCGAGTTTGCCTTCGAGATCGTCTCGGCGCCCTCCTGTGCCAGGAGCCGGACCACGGCGACCAGTCCTCGGCCGTGCAGAAGGCAGCCGCGAGCGATGACGAACAGGGCCTCATCCACGGAGTCGTTACCGTCGCTCTCGTCCCGTCCCCTGGGTCGGAGTCACACTCTACCCCTATTTGCTCCAGGTACCTGCGTGGCCGGACGGGCGAAAGCAGCAGGTTGAAATAGTCCTCGGCGTCAATATCGGACTCCGAGAACTGGCCCCAGTCATCTCCTTCCTTGATTATCCCATCCCCATCTGGAAGCCCACTCGGCCGCGGTCGATCTTGGCTCGCATCTACATTCTGTCGTTAGCCCGAAGTACTGCGACCATTAAGAATATCTGCCCCAGGCCCCTCCGAACCTTTAAACGCGCCGAGTTGAGATATTGAGGGAGTCAGTGACACAGTCTCGCCTGCACGGCGTCGTGAACGATGGCCGCGCTGGATAGCAGCCCGCTTGGCCCTTGCGCCAGCCATGGAGGAATCGTCCTGTGAGTCTCTCCCACACTTGAGGAATCTAGGAGCCAAGTCAGGGTGACCTATATCAGCGTGCTGCTTCGGATAGTAGACGGATCAGAATGTGAGGCGGTTAGTAGTGTCGTCGGCTGCACAGGAGGTGAAGGAGCTATTGTACGGAAGAGCCGCGAGCTTTGTTGGGTTGGTGGAATTGGCGTCCCCAACACTACCACGGCTGGCTAATCGACGCCCCGGATAACGTCTTCGCTGTATGACATTGCCGTAGCCTCTCTGGCGACGTAGGCTGGGTTCCGAACCTGTCGTTAGGAGGTGATAGGCTAGCATCTTCTTCAGTTCTCTTCGGAGCGGGACCCCAGTTGAGGAAGGACGACGGCGAGGTTCCTTAAGTCAGGATCGCGCCTCTGGACCTGGAGTACTTTAATTAGTTAGTATCGAGCGTCTTACGGAGCGGGAGACAGACTGACATGAGAACTGCGCTGATTGCGACAGTCCTGGCAGTTCTTGGTGTGCCCCACCGATTTCCTTTTGCCAATAAAGTCACCTGCCGGTTTCTCCTCGCCACAGCGGACACAGACGATGGAAATCATCTCATCTTGAAGCTCTTGAGGAGTAGACCTAAGACGCATTACTTAATGGAGCAAGACATCAAGAGGCGTTGTGCGGGATGAAATGGGTATTTGAATCCCGAAATTCCAGGTAATTACTATTAAGGGGTCTAAAGCTGCCCCCTAGTAAACAAACCAGGGGTCCTGGCAGCTGTTAAATAGCGACCCACCTTTCGAAGGCCGTCATCCAGTTGCGGTACGTTTTGCGACCAACCATACAAAATTTAGACCAATCAGAGTCCGGGAAACTTACTAATCCCTGTCTGCACCAAACCCTCATTATTGGGAAAACTTCTGGATTAATGTAGAGTCAGCCTTCGGCTGAAAAATCTGACAAGGTTTTAGTCAATGTGGAAATGCCAAGGATCCCTAAGTATGTGGGGACTTGGAATACGAAGGGATACATTCGAGGAGCATTTGAAAAACGCACCACCCTGCTTATCAAGCATACTAACTGCGGCTACCATTGAGGGTGGATGCTCATACCACTATGCCCCGCAAAATCGGCATACAATTGAGAGTGCTATTATCTCGGAGTGATATATGCACACAGAAAAATCGTACTCTCCTCTTGTCAAGTTCTTCGTCTTCTAAGTCTGTCAGGTCAAGTTCTAGCCTTAGCCTTTATTATAGTGTTTGCAATATATCCCCTCTTGTCTCATAACTTCGTTAACATTTGCTGTGGCAGCTGCTCGCGAGGTTCAAAAGAGGTCCATATAGTCTGAGCTCCTTGGCCTCGTATAATCATGTGCTTGTCGCTCCATTTGACTAGCCCCTAGTTGATATCTTGATGTCGCCTTACCCATTACAACTGCTAGCATGAATAGGTAACATGAGAGGTCGTTGTTTTTTCCTACCCCATTTACGTAAAATCGATTATCGAGCGCGTTTTTACAGACATGACGTGGGTATCCAACTCGAAAGCTTGGGCTGTTGAATTCAGGGTGGTCATCAATTCAATCCACTGACGCCTCCGGTGGACGAAAGATCAACATGTGAACCGTGCGAGCGTGCACGTAACCATATAACAGACCGTGCCACCCCTGTTTCAACTCAATCGACGCCCCAGATTGAATTGATGACCACCCTGGTTGAATTCCCAAGTTATTCACTCTCACTTATAGTGATTTTCGGATAATGTGTAGTGTAAAACCGCACTAGAGTACCACTGACGGACAAGTAGGGCCTCTGTTGCGTCCAGTCAACTCGATCGAACGGAAGCGGATCGCTCTGGTACCGTCCAACCTGTTAAATCTAGGTAGCTAGGAAACATCTAGCATATTCTATGACGATGAAATCACAAGTTCATCCAAATACCTGCTGAGTCATTAGTACGTAGCGGCATGGATCTCTCAGGCACGATGATGTTCTGATATCAACGCACGTCACTCATCGGTGTCACCTTTGCTCAGCTAGATGAGTCTATTACCGGTAGCTCGCCCAACTAGACGGTTAATGCAAGCGTCACACATGTCGACGCTCACTGAGCACGATGGCCAGTCGTACCCAACGGGCACATTTTCTTTGTTGCATGTTAATGAGTCTATTTCATGCATCATGATGAAAATTGACGTTCGCGTTGAAAAATATGTCTGACATGAGGTATTAATAAAGGTGAGATCAGTCAAAGGGAAGTGGATGAGATGCATCTCCAATGTCTCAACGTCTTCGTAATTTATCTCGGCAATTGTGATGTTTGCTCTGAGGCAAGAAACCATCAGATTGTCGCCATCGGGCGGGATGTAAACAGAGGGGTAATTTCAATTGCTTCACTGTCATGCAAGCTCATGCATTATAAGATTGGCTAATAGAGTTTCAGCCGGAGAGCCAAGCTGCCGACACGAGGTGGTGCGGGCACCAATTGCGTCCATCTCGATGTGGCGATGTCAGCCACGGCATGCATCACAAGCAATCAAGTGCCTGCACTATGCTTTTCTGGAGTAGGGTAGCAAAGTCTAGTCTCTGGTTCCTTGCTAGAAACTACCGACAGGCTTCCATCGCTCCCTCGAGGTTGTATTCTCAGCTGATGGCGTTTTGATGGCGTTTTGATGGCGATTTGATGCCGTTCGGCTAGGTCGGATACCAAGAACGGAAGCTACTCGGGTCTAGCACGAAACCTCCACGTTTGCTACCATCAGGAGATCAAACTCACTTCCCAATATAGCCGTTCTCGGCCGGAAATATTCCAGTTCGTAGGCTCGAGTGCTTTATATAGTGACCAATAGCTATGCGGCGATGAAATCACCTAGTCTCACCTAAGCCTAGCAGAATCCCGGTTGCAGCTTCCAGACGGATTCCCTGTGAGATCTGAGAATTTAAAATTGTCGCGAAAGTGGATTGAGATATTGCAGATGCCGTCATGACGATTGGTATATCCCCGTTTGCCGAACAACAGATCCACTAAGCCCGCAACGTAGAACTCAAGCATAGTTTCGGAGCTGACGACCACATAGCCGTCTAAAAAAAGAAACTCGCATGGAATTGATTGTGCTTCTGCACGATCTGCTAGTAGCATGAATAAGAAAAGGTCTCGGCGAAAGTCAACGAGGCCCAGTCAGAATTCAGCTCAAAAACATTCAGTGCAACATCGTGCATCCAAAATGACGAGTTAATGATGATGTGAGACCTGGCCAAAAGGCGGAATTTCTCTAGCCTAGACCACACACAGGAATGGCCACGTCATGTCATTTATCCTTTGCAGATGCCGAGATGGCTTTGAGGTGTATCATCTGCCGGAGCCGGCAACACGCGTCTTGGCTTCGGTGTTCGACTTGGTGAAGGCTAACAAGGAATTCATGTAATCTTGAGACCAGATTTGGGAGGCATGGCGACATGAAACAACTCAAGTCATCCGGCTTTGTAATGGGAGAGCGTCTGTGAATAAAGCTGAGGCCTTCCCCCTCATCTTCAAGAATGAATCTTCATCTCTATCTCCCAGCTCATACAGATAGAATCAACTTTGACTTCTCCTGACAACCGCTATCTTCTCTTAGTATACCTCTTGGACGAACCCTTTGCAATTCCTACTTCCTCAAACATCCTCTCACCCATTGACGTCAAAATGAAGCTCTCCCTCATCGCCCTCATTGCCGCTGCTGCCCCGGCCATTCTGGCCGCCCCTGCCCCTGAGGCTGAGCCAGGTGCTCCAGCCAAGTACGGCGACCATTATCCTCCCAAGGGCGGATACGGTCGCTACGGTGACAAGGGTGGGAAGCATAAGGGCAAGGGAGATGACGACGATGACGACGACAAGTACGACGACAAGTACGGCTATCCTTCCAAGGGCGGAGACAAAGGCCACTACAACAAAGATCGCCGTGGCAATGATTATGGAGGTTATGGGGACGACAAGGGCAAGGGCCATGGAGGTTATGGGGACGACAAGAGCAAGGGGCATGGAGGTCATGGGGACGACAAGAGCAAGGGGCATGGAGGGGACGACAAGGGACACGGCAAGGACCATTGGAAGGACCACGACAAGGGCTACGGCAAGGGCTACTAGGCCACTGGCTTTCAGGTCCAATCTTGGCTCCGAACCGGTCTCTGTGGGAGACGATTTAGGATTGGGTATGAGAAAGCGACGAATGGTGAATATAAGCCTGACTGGCGACGAGGTATCGAGAAGGGAATTAACGTGGATGAAGAGCTCGAGTTCATGTTTTATGTTTGGAAGTATTGACACACTCCTTCATGCTATGCGAAGGCATCGGAACGATGTCATAGTTGACAAGCCAAAACTGGCCTGAAAAATATTAAATACAATGTCTGTCCTTTACGAGACTTTATGAAACTTTTAGATCTCTTATATTTTACTATAAGAAGTACAAGTAAGTCTGTGAAGGAAATTACTGTACTGATTCCAGAGGTGTTGGAGATCAGCAATAGAACTCCCAGCCGTTAGGCCAAAAGAGGAACCAGTATCCGCACAATGTGCGGGTACTGCACCTCACATCTCTATATCAGGCTCCGGAGGTCCAGCGCTGATGGCAAGGACCCGACCCGCGTAATATCCTTACAATTACAATATGAAGTTATACTCCAATGAAACGTTAGATAGCTCTTGTAGTCCGAATATGTAGAAACTTATCATATGTGACTTGATCCCGTCCTATGTCTTCACGTAGTGTTCGAAGAACATGGACACTTCCCGGTGGAAGAAGATTGCCGAGCGGAGGGGATTCGATATCGCCAGCCGTGTCCGCTTGTATGCCAGGTCGAGGCTCGTCAGGAAAGCCTCAGCCTCGTCCGGATCCCGCGTCCGATACGCAGCGAGCCTCAGCTTGACCGGGTTTGTGATATCGTTCGGGTCAGAAACCTATAGGGCAGATAACGGGAGGCACATCATCAGCTGCTCTATCACATGCTCCTTATCCGCCGCCTGTGTATGGCCAGAGATTAGAACTCGATGCTTCTGTTCTGTTTGTAGCTTGTGCGTTGCGTCATCACTGAGCAAGCGTGTTCTACATGACCAATAATTATGTTCATACGAACATATAATATCTCAGCAGTGACATTTCCCTGCGTGTTCTAATACATATAAAGGAAAGTCGATTATATAGTTCACCAATGTGATCTAATCCTGATGAAGCAAGGCCGAACTATATAGAGTTGGGGTGAAAACGAGCGGGGTTCCCCCCCAACCCTTCCCCCCCTCCCCCAACCCTTCCCCCCTCCAACTCTTCTCCCTCCATGATTTTGGCTGTGATAAATATTTGCAGAGAACAAAATGCCAACCGCCTCTCACGTCTGTAGCAGGTGTGGAGAGCCTTGGACTTCAGGCCTATCTGGAACATATCGCACGTGCCCACGATGTCGAAAGGCGGATGCAGTTCGCAGAGAACGAAGGAAACGCGCACGCCAGGGTGATGGGATACGTCGCTGTACCAGTTGTCTTAGACCCTGGAACTCAACACTCTTCCGTCTGACGCCGAGGAGCTGATCGATGCCGCGCTGTCACAGGGCCGGTACGATTGCTTGGCCCTCTTGCTCAACAAATCCAGTCCCGTTCGGAAGGCTGTAACTCTGGGGAACATCACAAGGACGAGACAGTCACTGGATCAACAGAAAGATATCGTGCAGAGGGGAGACAAGTGGACCCCAACAAAAATCTGGGGGTTCCAAATTGGAACGGATTTACCAAATACATTCAACGCAAAGGATGCTTCAGAGGTCGCGAAGCTCCTAGACGAGATCGGTCGTGATCTGAAGCTCTGGGCACCTTTCAGAATCCTGGTGAAGAGCCTGAAGATCTCGATGTTCTTCGCTACCGGTGTGGTAGTGTGGTACGAAATCTTCTCTCGCCGGTCTTTTCATGTTGCAAAGAATTGGTGGTCTGGCTTGCGTTATGTTTTGTAGATGTGTCGTGGCCTGGTTGTAACTGTATCTCATAACTGTATCTCAGAAACCGATGCATCTTCTGCGACAAGGCCGGCTGCAGTCCGAGGTCCCCGGCACGGAGCACGCCCCGCTCAATTGACTACAGGAAGGGCTAATTGAGCCATTAATAGCCGAATGACGAAGAAGAACAAGATCGAATGGATTTAGTCCATCACATATATATATACCCTTATGCTTGATGGACAGCTTCAGCTAGCTCCTATTGGTAAAAATCTTCAGCGCGTGCTTGACCTTGGTACCGGGACCGGTATCTGGGCGATGGCTTTTGCAGAGTGAGTTTCCAGTCCTGGTGGTGATTTATTCCAAGATCCTTTCTTAACAACCCTGGGTATTAGTGATTATCCGTCCGCAGAAGTGCTCGGGACCGATCTGAGTCCTATACAACCCAAATGGTATAAATATTCCCTTCTACTTTGCTGGATCCTATTAACAACCATGATGCAGGACTCCGCCCAATTGCTTCTTTGAAGTTGATGATTATGAAGAAGACTGGGTATATCGCAAACCCCTCATGGCCAGTTGGACATAGACGTCCAAAGCGAGACTCGGGCAAATGATATGTACGAACATTGGTCTTGGTCATTGAGAGTGATATTGACAGTAGAGGTAGGTATAAAGTATCGAAAGGAGCATCGAACGATAGCTAAACGTGTCCGCATTTCTTTCCGTGCTTTGGTGGGCACATGAATATCGAGTCTGCAGGTGATCCAAAGATGGCTTCATCCCCAAAGTAAAATGCGTTGTAATCCTTATCAACGCACTTGCCGCCACCCGTGGGACCCACATGTGCACAGTGAATCTAGATGGCCAAAGTCAAGTAAACGCAGTCTTCAATATCAAGGAATGTAGAACAACTTACATCTGGACGACTTAAAGTCAAGATGACATGAATCTTCCGGCAAGCAACGGTGTTGCTAGTCGCGTAATCGAAGGTACCGAAGGGGATTGTTTCCAAAAATCCCAGGCATTCCTCCGGACTGCTCACTGATTGTTAGCTTCAATGTTCTATCCCATCTCCGCCTCTATGCCTCTGTTGTAGCGAATTAGGATTTTGCCAACCCACTTGTTCCACTGCGCATTAGGCCCCACGCATCGCTGCATGGCTAGGCCACAAATTGCCTGCTTGAAGCCGGCTTGGACAGCTAGATTGGACAGCGGTGCTCCGAGATTCATTTCGACGAATGCCTGGAGATTTGGGATCCAGGCGTCGTAGTGAGTGACTTCTCCTTTATCATTGAAGCGCCAGAATGCCACCTGGAAACCATTTTAGACATCATATCCCAAACTCATCCATCGATGGGAGGGATGAAAGTGTTAACAGCTGACTCACCTGTTTGAGGTACGTAACAAACTGAACGGGTACTGTAGGGTTTGCAATATCAACGCTTGAGACCTTCAAGTATACCGTCGACGTCGCAACCTCCGGACATCCAGAATTGAACTCCACGATTTTCGCCTCAGAGAAGATGGTAGGATTCTGTTTATCGGGGACGGGGGCCAGTCCGACGAAGTACTCGATCGAGCCAACGAGGTCGTCGAAGGCCCCGACTGGCGTGACGCGGCCGGAGATGTCGTTGGCGAAGAGCCCTGGCGGGAAGGTCGATGTGCCTTGTGTTATAATAGGGACATTATCTGGAGCAGTATGTTAGTAGAACGTTGAAGTGTGATTTATCCTGTCTAATGAGCATGGAATGTATGCAGATGAAACAGAAAAGGAAAGCTTGGTGTACTTGGGAAAACAGTAAGGTCATAGACGGATTGGATTGTTGCGAGGTTCCGAGCTTTGAAGTCGCAATCTAGCCCCTTTCTCTGAGCCGAAATGCCCAAGGGCGATAGAGGGAGAAGGAGTAAACCGAGTCTCTTCATAATAGAACGGTTCAACTTTTAGAAATCTTTGCAAAGGGTTCAAACATAAATGAGGGACATTAAGGGAGTTCAGAGATGATTCGATCGAATTACGGGCACGAAGACAAAAGCACAACGACAGCAGGACTGCATACAGGACAGTCTTCGCTTTTAAGGCAGTTCCCATAATTAAATCCCTGGTATCCGGGAGTTATTGGCATGTGAAGATGACTGAGCGTTAAGGTGGAGAGGACGGGCTTCCACTGATTGTAAGAATAATACCCCGCAGAAAGTGCCCATTTGTGGTAACACTCCATCACTTTGCTCGTCGTTGTTTTTTTAGTTGTGTAAGTGGGCCGATCGGATAAGGGCCTGATCGGTTAATGGGGGAGTTGACTTACACCATGAGAATAATCGAGGTGCATGGCCTACGATAGACATTCCGTGCAGGGTACGAGTCGCCGAGAATAGAAGACCATTGCAGGCACAAAATATAGACGTCATGATGAGGGCGTTCACGAGGTGAGGCAGGCCGTGGATTCTGAGCCGCTGCATGGCGATGATATAGCGCCCGCCGCTCCCTAATGCGGACGAAATGAGCCGTGGATGACGTACTACAGGGTTATGACATAGTCCATGTCGAGACGGCCAAGACATGATTAATAACGCCGTCACAATCTCATAATGAGGCGTTTATTCATTGAAAGAAACCTCGATCTGCAGCTGCAAACCCCGCTTTGTCTCTCTCAAATTGACTTTTCCCCCATACGGAACCCTTTCACTCACCACCAGGCAACCATTGCGCCATGAGTCCTCGGAGGCGTGCCGGCCCGAAGCTCGTCGTTGAAGAGCTCGAACGGGAACGTGGCTATCTCGCCAGGCGTAGGATTCTCATCCAGGTTAAATATCTTCCTCGGCGGGATCTGCGGCGTTGAACCTGACAAGAATGAGGACAGAGTAGAGAGCCTCGACGGGCAGGGAGACGAATGCAGGGTCAACGACGTTTCAGAGCCTGCTTGGCCCAAGAAAATGTCCTGGGAATCGATATCCATTGTGTTGGCGGCTGGGAAGCTAGATTGCTCTGTCAGCGAAGGAATAGTATGGCTCCCTTCAGCGGCGGCGTACTGCAACATTTGACGCCCTGAGACACTCTTTGCACTCTTTGCACTCTTTACACTCTTTACACTCTTTTAGGCGAAAGGATAGGTTGGGGCTGCCGTGAGCGTGGCATCGTGAGATGGACGCGACCGCCGAGGAGATCCTGGTCGCGGGTGGGGATTCGGTGACCGCGACGCGTCGCTCGTCGAGACCCGTGAAACCAACCGCGAAAGCCCAAAAAATTTGGCAAGTAGCCTCAAGCCAGGCCGGAACATCGAAGAATGCCGGCACAAAGCAAGTGGCAGCAGGCGACAACGACTGGGACAATGCGGACGAGAGACTGCAGGCCGTGGATGGCGCGGCCCGCAGCGATTCATCGCTAATGCAGATGATGTTCCAGACGACGCTCCAGACGATGCTCCAGGAAACGTCGAGCCATCTCATGGACAAGCAGAAACAGATGCTGGAGAGGCTCTGGGATGCTTTGATGGAGAACCAGCGAAAAGCGGCAAAGGGAACGAGCGATCAGCTGGAGATAATCCGACAACTGCAGCAGGAGATACGGACGGTCAGGGCCGAGGCGGCTGACGACCGGAAAACGGCCGAGGAAACCAGAAGCATGCAGGAACAGACAGCACGTGAGATGAAACAGATGCGCGAGCAGCTGAGTGAACAGCTCAGGCAGGTGAGGGAACAAGCGGCAGAAGAAACAAAGCAGTTGCGAGAGCAGCTAGACGCGATGGCCAAAAGTATTCAGGCCAACAGCGCCCAGACGAGCCCGCACCCATCGTATGCAGACGTAGCCCGTACCCCGCCGTCAAGCCAGCCAAGCAACCTTCAAACCCTCTCGTCGATACAAACAACACCGTCCACGCTTACCGATACTCTCTTCTGCACTATCGACACATCACGTGTCAACGAGGAGGAGAAGGGCAAAGCGCAAGTGGGAGGAATTCGACAGGCCATTGAGGAGGAGATGCGAAAGAAGGAGGGCCGACAGGACTGGAGGTGTGCAGCCGTGGTGAGGAATGCAAAGAACGCAGACCGTATTAAGGTGATCTGCCGAGACGAGTCGGAGATGAAGCTCGTCAAGGAAGCGGCGGAGAAGACAGCAGTCACGGGCGCAAGAGTCCTCAGGGACCAACTATATCCGGTCAAAATTGACGGTGCAAACAGGGCAGCGGTACTGGGCTCAGCTGGCAACGTGCTGCCAGGCGCGGCGGAGGCGTTGGGAAAGGAGAACCGAGTGACGATTGCCAAGATGCACTGGCTCAGCGACAAGGAGAATAGGAAATCCTACGGCTCGATGGTGATCTACGTTACGAAGGTGAGCGATGCGCAACGCTTGCTGGAAGAGAGATACTTTCACCTCGCTGGGGAGTCGGCCAGCACCAACGTTTTCGAGCAACGCCAAGGCCCGGTCCAATGCTACAACTGTTGGGAGCTTGGTCACAAGGCCTTCACCTGTAACAGGCCCCAGCGATGTGGCAAATGTGCAGAAACGGGACACCGCCACACACAGTGCCAGGCGATCGAGCCGAAGTGCGCTCTCTGCGGAGGGCCACACGAATCGCTCAGTCGCAACTGCCGAGTGCGACAAATGCATAGCAACAATGTGTACTAACCTCCAGATCCTCCAGCTCAACGTGGGGAAGAGGGATGCAGTGCAACTGAGCATGATGAACGACGGAGACTTGCGGGACTACGCGGTGCTGGCAGTAGCCGAACCATACGTATTGAACATTGATGGTACGGTGGTGACAGCACCGAACAACCACAGAAACTGGACGAGATTTATACCGACGAAGAAACATGAGATGCGATGGCCGATCCGCAGCATGCTCTGGATCCGCAGGGATCTAGAGGCGGAGCAGGTGCCGATACCCTCAGCCGACCTGACGGGAGCAATAATACGGCTGCCCGACCGGGACGTCCTGGTGGTATCGGTGTATGTGGAAGGGAGGAATGAGAATGCTCTACGCACGGCAATGGAGCAACTGCACAGGGTGATGACGGGCTTCCGCAACAGCACAGGGAAAAGAACGGATGTGATCTTGGCAGGCGACCTCAACCGCCACGACCAACTATGGGGAGGTGACGAGGTGACAGGCAGACGCCAAGGGGAGGCAGATCCAATTATCGACCTCATGGACGAGCATGGCCTCCTAAGTCTCCTCCGCAGAGGGACAAAGACGTGGGAGAGGGGTGGTGCGGAGAGCACGATCGACCTGATGCTCGCGTCGTCCGAACTGGCAGAAGAGATGGTTCACTGCGCCATACACCCAACCGAACACGGGTCGGACCATAGGGCAATCCGGACAGAGTTTGACCTCACGACGCCGGAGAGGACGGCGAGTCCGAGACTGCTCTTCAAGAACGCACCGTGGAATGCGATCAAGGAGAGAGTGAAAGACCAGCTAGCACCCCTCCCATGGGACGGCGGGGTTCAGACCCAGACGGACAGGCTGATGGAGGCGGCCCTCGGCGCAATCCACGCACTGGTCCCGCGAGCGAAGCCATCGCCATATGCCAAGAGATGGTGGACAACTGACCTTACTCGACTCCGGAAAGCCTACACGTACTGGAGAAACCTGGCGAGGGCACAGCGGCGGGCAGGCCATAGACAGGAAAACCTAGAGAGCCGGGCGAAGGTAGCATCCAAAGAGTACCACGACACCATCAGAAGACAGAAGAAGGCCCACTGGGACGACTTCCTCGCAGACAGGGCCAATATCTGGCAAGCGGCCAAATACCTCAAACCCGGTGGCGACATGGTCGGCGACAAAATCCCCCGGCTGAAAAGGGCGGACGGGACGACAACACAGGACAAGGCGGAACAGGCAGAAGTACTGCTGACGACATTCTTCCCGCCGCTACCAGCAACCATCGAAGACGAAGGTCCACGACCGCGGCGGAGAGAAGTGGCCATGCCGGATTTGACGTTGGAGGAGGTGGAGGAGAAAGTCATGGCAGCCAAAGCGTGGAAAGCACCCGGGGAAGACGGCCTGCCGGCGATGGTGTGGAAGCAACTGTGGCCGGTGGTCAAAGAACGCGTGATGCATCTGTTCCGCACCTCACTGAATGAAGGACAGCTACCAGACCAGTGGAGGAGCGCCAAGATCATCCCGCTCAAGAAGCCGGACAAGGCCGACTACGCGGTCGCAAAGGCATGGAGACCGATCTCGCTGTTGTCGACGCTGGGCAAAGTGCTCGAAGCAGTGGTGGCGGACAGGATCTCGTACGTCGCCGAGACGTTTGGGCTCCTGCCCACAAACCACTTTGGGGCAAGGAAGCGGCGGTCGGCAGAGCAGGCCTTGCTGCTCTTCCAAGAACATGTGTACAAAGCGTGGCGGGACCGCAGGGTGGTCAGCCTAGTCAGCTTCGACATCAAGGGCGCGTACAACGGCGTATTCAAGGACAGATTGCTACAGAGGCTGGAAGCAAGAGGCATCCCCAAGAAGCTGGTGCAATGGATAAGCGCGTTCTGCTCCAAGCGCACGGCCAGCATCGTGGTGAACGACTACACGTCAGAGCAACGGGAGCTGCCGCAAGCCGGCCTTCCCCAGGGATCGCCACTTTCGCCTGTGCTTTTCCTATTCTTCAACGCAGACCTTGTGCAAAGCAAGATTGACTCCAAAGGCGGTTCGATAGCCTTTGTCGATGACTACTCAGCCTGGGTCACGGGACCGACGGCGGAGGCGAACAGGGACGACATACAAGCCATCATCGACCGGGCACTGGCGTGGGGGAGGCGTAGTGGAGCGACATTTGAACATGAAAAGACAACAATTGTCCACTTCACGCGCGTAGCTGAACGTACCAGCGAGGTGCCATTCATGGTCAATGGTGAGGAAGTCAAGCCGAAGGCGAAGGCCAAGCTCCTGGGCGTGGCCATGGACACGGAGCTCAGGTTCAAGGAACACATGGCCAAGGCCGCCACTAAAGGTCTCTCGGCAGCCATGTGTCTAAGAAGACTCAGGATGCTGCCACCACAAGCTGCCAGACAACTCTTCGTCGCAACCGTTGCCCCAGCCATGGACTACGCGTCTGTCGTATGGGCATGCGCGCGGCGAAAGGGAATTGAAAGAGTTCAACAGGGCACAGAAAATAGGAGCGCGGGCCATCACGGGAGCCTTCCAGACGGTGGCGAGGGCAGTAGCTGAAGCAGAAGCCAACATCCAAACAGTACACGAGCGACATGCTCTGGCTGGAATGAAGTTGTACATCAATATGCACACGCTGCCAAAGAAGCACCCGCTAGCGACACTCAAAGTATCAGTGAGTCGAAGGTACATCTCGCCGATGAAGAGACTGGCGCTTGCCCTCGGCGAGAGCGGAATCGGGCGGATGGAAACAATCGAAGCCTATGCAGCACCGCCGTGGCACGCCCGCGTGTCGTTGGTGTGCGAGGTAGAGCGGAAGATGGCGATAGCGGCAGCCAATAGTGCCGAAGACATCACCATCACGACCAGCACTTCGGACAAAGGAGGAATGGTGGGGATGGGAGGCATCATCAGCCACAGAGCAGCAGGGCAAGCGAACAGTGTCGTGGCCAGATACTCGGTCACCCTCGGCTCTCGAGACGACCAGAACCCCTACACGGCCGAGTTGGGGGCGATAGCGATGGCATTGCGATGCATGCCTGACGGACTACGGGACCGAAGACTTACCATACTGTCAAGCGGCCAGTCAGCTCTGAAGGCGATCGCGCGACCGCGACAACAGTCGGGACAGTGCGCCATCCGGGAAATCTACAACCACATCCGACGGCTGGGAAAAGGCAACAACAGTGTTAAAATGATCTGGGTACCGTCCCGGGACGACGCGTTCCCCTTGGGACCCAAGGCGAAGAGACAGGCGCAGAGAGCAACCGAAGCAGGACGTACGGCAGAGACGCCGCCATACCAAGCTCGATCGACGCGGACAAGACTGGCGAGAGCACAGCTACAACAGCACCAGGCGCTACCGGACAGAGTGGGCGGCTTCTCCAAGAGGGTTGACAAAGCGCTACCAGGAAAACACACAAAGGTGCTATACGACGGACTGAAGAGGCGCGAAGCAGACACGCTTTCACAGTTACGCACGGGAATGGCGAGGATCAACAGCTACCTGTCGAGGATCGGCGCGGTGGAATCAGACTTGTGTGATTGCGGACGGGCAACCGAGACGATGGAACATTTTCTCTTTCGCTGCAGCAAGTGGGATGCACAACGCGAAGGCATGCGGCGAATCGGACAAAGCGAGATGGGAAACCTCTCATTCTTTCTGGGAGGAAAGTCGGCGTTGGACGGACCGAGATGGTCACCTAACCTACAGGCGGTGCGAGCAACAATCAAATTCGCGATGGAGACAGGAAGACTAGGGCCAAGGGAGGAGAATTGAACATACTAACAACCAGAACTAGAAAATACTAACACAACACAGCCTCATTTTGACAGACCACGCTTCAGCTGCTGAGGATAGGATGCTGAACACTTGGAGAAAATGGCCTTCAAGCAGGCCTGTCAGAAAGAGTCAAGCGAGGCCAAAAGAAAGCGATGCAGGGAGAGAAAGTGGGGCTTTACTTTGTGGTCAGGATTGAAGGTGGCAGAAATGTAAATAGCATAGCGTATTCCATGGCCCTATGAGATCCGTTCTCCCGGGCGTAATAAATCTACTAGTTTGACGCCCAGAGGCTAACGTCCTTCGCCTCCATTTTATCGGACACGACAGCGCAGCCTTTCCAGGCCGTCTGCAGGGACAATTGACGCGCTGAGAAACCGCCACGCGATCCGACGCCCCGTGTGCAAATCGCGAAGCTCTGATATGGTACAGCACTGTATAATCTACGGTACCGGACGTATCTTGCAACCGAAGCCATCGTCCTAACAAGAGCCCAGAATGGCACGCTTTCTATATGTTCAACGGTAACCTAATTTTATAGCTTTAAATGGGCTTTTTGACTGGTTCCAACAAGAATATTTGCAACATGAGAGACGGTGAAGAGTATGTTATCTCAGTGGCGAAACCTAAGCCGTGGAGTTAAGAGATACCAGCCCCACCATTACAAATAGCGGCCTGCACGGTAGCCCCTATCTAGCGTGTATAGGGTAGACTGCCCCGCGTAACATGCTCCCGAACGAAATTGTGCGCTTGCGCTTGACCCAAGTCGTTCGAGAGTTGAAGGAGCCGAGGAGGCCTAATTTTGCACCCCCACCAGTTGGACCTGACGAACCCCGTGGGTCCTACGGAGGCGCATATCAAAAGTCCTCGCTTGCCAAGGCGCTAGTGGGCTTTAGCGTCCATCCAGAAGGCACCCCGCACCAAATTTGTATGCGTCAATTCCCAATGCCTGACAATACCACTCTTCCTGTTCAATTCAACGAAAATGCCTCCTAATATTGCAGCTCGAGCGTGTGTTGTTACACTGAAAGCTGCTGGCAAAGAGACTTCTGAAGTTGCTTATTTTACGGGGCTTCCGGTACGAACGATCAATGATATCTATGCACGAGCAATTAAGCGCGGCTTCGACCCGGCCAAGAGACCTCTTGAGATTACAGATGCCCACGTTGCTGATGCACCTCGATCCGGCCGACCTAAAAAGCAGACTATAGAGATCCAAGCGGCTGTTGCGAGTAAGGTACGCCGTGATCGCTACGGCAGGGAAAAGACTTGTACTGATATTGCTGGGGAGCTCAGTCTGGAAGGCATAAATATCTCTTCAATGACTATCTGGCGGATCCTCCGGGGTGCCGGCTTCAAGAAGACCAAGCCGACCAGGAAGCCTGGTCTGACGAAGAAGATGCGGCAGGATCGGCTTGATTGGTGTTTACAGCGGAAGGACTGGACTCTGAGGACTGGAAGAATGTCATTTGGTCTGACGAGACCTCTGTTATTCTGCTCCATCGGCGCGGAGGATACCGTGTATGGAGGACTAAAGACGAGGCCTTCATCCGCAGCTGCATTCGTGAGAGATGGAAGGGGGCTTCTGAGTTCATGTTCTGGGGCTGTTTCTCATACGATCGCAAGGGCCCTATGCACTGCTGGGCGCCGGAGACTAATGCTGAGAAGATGGCTGCCGAGAGAGAGATTGCAAGATTAAATACGGAGCTGGAGCCGATAATGAAGGAACAGTGGGAGCTTCAGAATGGCATGCGGCGCCTCAACTTACGCAACCTTCCTGGCAAGAAGCCCCAGTGGCGATGGAGTCAGAAGAACGGCAAGCTTATCCGACGGGCTGGGCACGGAATAGACTGGTATTTATATCAGACTAAGATCCTGATACCTAAGCTGCTGCCTTTTGCTGCTGAGTGCCTTATTGAGCGGCCAGGAACTCTCGTACAGGAAGATAAGGCGCCGGCACATAGTCATTATGCACAGCAGCAAGTATATGATGCAGCTGGTATTACAAGATTGCTTTGGTGCGGCAACTCGCCGGACCTTAATGCAATAGAGCCCTGTTGGCCCTGGATGAAGAGATGGACTACAAGAAAAGGGGCCCCTAAGTCCCGTAAGGAAGCTATTGCTGCTTGGGAAGCTGCTTGGAAGGAACTTAAGCAGGAAGCTATTCAGGCTTGGATTGAGCGAATTCCTCGTCATGTGCAGGAAATAATTGATCTTGAGGGTGGAAACGAGTATAAGGAAGGCCGGAGAAGGCCCCAATACTAATTGGGTAGTACTATTCCCTAATTAGCTAGCCTTCTGTTTTAGCGCAAGCGAGGACTTTTGATATGCGCCTCCGTACTGTACCTCCAGACCATGCCCTGGATCGCCTAGAATGTTTTCTCTGCCGTTCATCCCGGTCTCATATGGCAGCAGCGTCATTGCTCCCCAGACATGGGCCAGGGCGACGATGGCTCACCCCACGGCAGCCAGCGGCAGTGCAGCGCAGCGTCTCATCTCGGGCACTTGTGTCTTAAGGGCCCCGATATGCATCCTTCACCACACCACCTCCTCTCACACCTCACGCCTCACGCGTCGTATTGCACCCCACCCTCCCCTTCCTTCGCATCGTGCTTTTAGGTGCCCGTATGCCCTGATGTAGCCTGCCCATCCTACTTCTTCTCGTCTCTGGTATAAACCCCTCCTCTTTCTTCAACTTCCCGCGACGGCATAGATTTGCTTCTTATACACGCTGCTACCCTGACCACACCACAAGGGCACTTTCACTTATGCCGAGTCCTCGTCCGTGGCCGTCTTATTTCTTCATTCAGCTCTTCCAACCACGAGGCATGCTGTCTCAATAGCTTCCCTTTCCGTTCTTCATAAATCCCCAATCCCCCCGTATCCACCGCCCTTTTCTCCCTGCCTCTGCTCGCAGACATCCTCGAGGCCGCACTTCGCTCCACTCTCCAACCAAGCATTTGGTGAGCTTGCCCTTTCCGGAAAGTGGCCAGCCACAACACCATTCCCAGTCTAACAAGTCAACCCCAGTCCATACCCATATCCACGTTGGTCGATTTCAACAACAGCAACCATGTGCGACTTCACCAAAAACTACTACATTTACACATCCTGCGTGGATCCCGGGACTCACTTCTGCAAGACCTCCACCGATGGAAACCGAAAACAGTCATGCCCCAAAGGCCCCCATGAGCGCTACATTGTGATTCCCGAGAGCTGCCCGCTGTGCTGTGGCTGAGCTAGGTTCGGGTATTTTCGACTGCATGACGGCTGCTCTCCTGCTGGGCTCGACAAGAACTTGCACTTCTCAACCTGTCCTTCTTACTTTGGGGCTTGGGGTGCGCCCATGCACTCCTGAACCGCACGGTGTCACTTGGTGTTGGATTATCCCATTTGACATGGCGGTACTCCGTGGGGATCTTCCGAGCAGGCGTCACGAGGGCCGGATTTGCTACGCCGGTTTTGGGTTGAACTAAAGAATAGCTTGAACTTTCAGGTCGGTCCGCCTGAATCTCGGTGGCATCCCCAAGCAGCAAATGTTGGTGATTACGGAGTACGGTGGCCCCTGATCGAGCAAGTCGTGGGCCGTGAGAGTCGAGACGCTGGAGAATAGGTTACACGGGGTGTGGATCGAAGGTCCCATACAGGGCGCCACGCGGAGAGCTCAAGCTGCAGCTTTGACCTCTCTTCAGAAAGCCTCCGAGAGGGGGCTTCCAGTCTCTCACCGTTTCCGCCCCAACGGCGGGCGTTAGGGAGTGTTCTTGTGCGTCGACCGACGGTCTTTCCGGAGGTGGAAAAGTTAGGGATTATTGCATCAATTGATCTGAAACAAGTTCCCAGACCCCGACGGGTGATAAGCCTGGCCAATATGTAATCATATCGGCGTCACTTGGTGCATTGACTGACGCCTTGGGCGAGTAATAATACTCTGATGGCTTTTTCTCATCTTATCCGAGAACGCAGTCGGTGGGACCAGTCGTCGTACGATCCTTTCAGTTGGGCTTACGGAGTATGCCTGTTGATGATTCCCCAATCGTTATGCGACAATGTCAAGGAGCTGTTAGAGTTGCGTGTGTAGAAGAAGCGCGAGTTGGGCCCGTAGCTGGGTCCGTGGTTGGTATAGCGATAGGATGTGATTGAACGGGTAATATCAGCACCTCCAATATACCCCTGAAGAATGACAGCTCGCTAACCGACCATGGGTCCATAGGTCGACCACCTCGCTGACTGTGTCTAACCGTCGACGGCTTGGAATAAGAGACAACAGCCAGAATAGGACAAATCGGTGTCGGAGATGACGGGGGGCAGTACACCGTAGAGGGCTTTTCTGATTCCGACTGTGGTGGAGATTTCTGTTGTTCCTCCATCTGACCAAGGCGTTGGGCCAATTTCGAGAGGCGGCAAGTTGAGCGCCGCTCGGTGAGGGCGCCAAACCAGCTGGAGAAGTGGGCGCCGAAACTCAAAACCGCAGACAAGCGAGCGCTGCACTCGATTTCCCACCTGAAATCGCGATTTTCAAAAAATCATAACTTTATCAAATCTAGACTAAAATGAATACCATTTTAGAGTTAGACTTATCATTATATAATATAACCCAAAAAGAAATATAAAAAATCCTACCCCCTGGGAAGTATGTTATATAGGAGAAGCGGATCTAAAACAGGCTGTAACGGGCCAGGGCCCATATCCTTGCGGCTGTGCCGCAAGACCTACAAGGCCCGTGCGTGCCAGGATGAGAAAACTTTGCACAGCTCGACAGCACAAAGGAACTTATTTCTTTCTTCTTATCTTTGATGTAAATAGCATCCTGGACTAGATAGCTGGAACACAGTTACTCGAGGCCGTTCGCACTTCTGGCCCAAGTCCACGTCCACCTCCGTCTGCTATGCTCTGCATTATGTTATTGGACGGCCCTATCGCTTAAGCAGGAACAAGGTGCTTCTACCGAACGATTCCATAAAGGAAACTCATGATTATGTAAGCCCAGCCATGCTTGTCCCGATGGCACTGCTTCCGAAGCCGGTGCTTGGTGGGTTGACGCCTCGTCGTCTCTCCCACACATCCCCCAACAGATCCCGATGCCATCCAGTTCAGTTCAGTTCAATTTCCTCCTCGGTTGCAGCCGCTTTATGACTCAGCAGCTACTGTATGTCCAGCGGGCGGGTGAATGCCGACCCGTGTTGGGGCGATCAATAGGGGGACGGGTACCCGTCCCTCTAAAATTGGACGGGGCCCGTCCCAATTACTAGTTTGGGTGTAGCCCCTCCGCTGTCTGACTTCCCACGCCCAGCGCCACGCTCAACTGCGTGCGTGACTTAACTAGATAACCAGTTTGCATATCTGCTAAGCCAACTAAAAGCAACTGAAACCTACGAAACTTGGCCGCTTTACTGGACGATCCCGTCCACGATTGTTCTGACATGGATCCAACTCAAAATCGACAGTTGACTTCGTTTCCTGACGACTGCCTTCCTCCTGAAGGCGAATATGACTCACGGGACGCCCTATCCCAAGCGATCAACGCCTGGGCAGCAACTAGGGGCTACGCATTCATAACTGGAAGGTCAACCAAAGAGAAAACCGGCAGGCAAACGATCACATTTATGTGTGATCGTCGTCACAACCACCCCATTGTTTTGAAAGAGCGGCAACGGAAAACAACAACTCAAACAACAGGTTGCGAATTCTCAGTGTTAGGAAAAGAGTCAGAGGCGGCCATTTTGAGGGCGTTCTTTCGTTTACTCCTGCTTTGCTCGCTTGACGGTTGAGTTACCAGACAAGGCAACCTCTGGAGATATCTTCCGCTTTGATGCCCCGAGGGAAATATTATCAAGGCACTGGGACTCAACAGCTGTCCCCAACTTCTCCTCTTGGCGGTTGCTTTGCCTGCCTGCACAAATATCTGCAACAGAAACTGCGTCATCGCTGGGAGAGCTAGTTCTCGATCTGTCAACCAGGTGCTCGTAGCCTCGCAGTCTCCGAAACCAACTTTTCTCTTCCTGTTCTCCATCATCCGGTATCTCTAGGCATCTCTGGCCCATTTCCTGTAGCTCCTCAAAGCTGATTGTATCCCTGAACGAGCGATCCTCATAAATCTTCAACACTCGTGGAAATCGCAGAGCAAAGTACCCAACATTCGCGGGCTTGTCGAAGCCAGCACCGACCACTTCTACTATAAACGGATGCTTGAATAGCTCCACTGGCTGCAGCCTCCGTGTGGCCTCGAATGAGACATCGAACTCAGGCATAGACTTGGCGAATGGCGCTCGTGTGAAGTATCCATGGCGGTTGAGGTACGTGATGTTTTCTTTCGAGATGCCATGTCTGTTGACCGTATCGATTATGCGAAATCTCGGCTTGGCATTAAAGCGGCAGACCTCGTGCTTATTTTCGACGCACCCGATATAGAATGACGTCCACCATAGGCTACCAATGCCGAGCTCATGCTCATCTCCCGCGTCGCGGCATCCCCCAATAATGGCGAAGTCTGCGGTGTCACCAAGGCCTGGAATGTAATCTTTCTTGAGCTTGATGAATGGCCTGCTTCCGTTGAATGAGAAGTAGGGGTCCTCGCAACCTTTGAGCACAAATCCTTCCCACCGTTGTGTGACTGCTCGAGCGAATGTCTCACTGAGCCGTTCCGCTGCGTCGAAAGACGAGAATTCAATTACTTCGCGGGACCCGATGTCGGTCCGGCCCGGAATGCGGCGGAGCAGAGATTGAAGCAGTCGTCGCCGTTCATAATGAGTCTCTAAGCCGCAGACAATGTCGTCCGGTAATAGAATATCGTAGAACATGATCATGAGATGCTCGCTCGATTCGACAGGCGAATCTCGAGCAGCTCCAAGAAACCGTCCCGATCGTTTCAGATGTCTGCGGATTTTGTGGAAAGGCTCGATTCTCCCGTCGTCGTCGTTCCATACCAGCAGCTCACCCTCCAGGATGCACCGCTTCTGAATTTTGCAGCCTGCTGTGTCAAGCTCAAGGCTGTCCCGCAGTACCCGATGAATTCCCGCGCGGTCGCTGGTTGAGTCTCTCCCACTCTTGGTGAAAATCTTGATGCCGGCTCCGGATTTGTTCAGGTCGATATAGATTTGACAGTATTCTCCATCGTACTTCCTCTCCACGCTCATCCATCTCGACCCAGCCAATTGGCAGCAATGCCTGATGCTCCTTGCTTTTTCATAGGTCGCACGCGCAGTCATTATCTCAGCCTGCGGCTCGAGTTCCCTACTGGCAACTGCTTTCAACTCATCGCAAGTATCCACGGCTGGCTGGATGGGCATATGCCGGATAGTTGGGCTGTCTAGGAGCTCCACAGCAGCTGGGATTGAATTTTGAAAGCGAAGGAGGTCAGGCAGGAGAAAATGAAATATGCTCATTACTGGCGTCTCTGGAATGTAGGCCGGGCTGTAATTCTTTGATATAATGCGAATCATCCATTTGGTCTCGGAGCTCTGCAGTACTCGGAATACTTTCGAAAGCAGGTCATCTGCACGGGTTGATCGGCCGTGCTTCGTTGTAACTCTTTCCAGTAGGCTAGCGGACGAGAACGATGATAAGGCTGCAATCTGATCGAGGACATCGTCGAGTTCTTCCAGAGTTACCTCTCGGCCGGCTCTGGATTCGCAGTCTGTTGTAGCCATCATGCGCTCAACAGAGGACGCAAAGTCTAAACCGCCACTGGTTTTCCATCTCTGAAGATCCTTCATTCGGGATGATCCAATACACTGTGCGCGTTGTATAACCCCTTCCAGTTGTCGTTCTTGCAGGCCGAAGACCCTGTCTGGTCTGCGTTCGGGAAAGAGACATGACAAGAATGCAACGGCTTCTGGGCCTCGCCGTGGAATGATTGTATTGTGTTTGTTGAACCAGGCAAGAATGGTAAGTGTGTCACGTTCCTGGATCCTGTCGATATT
Source organism: Ilyonectria robusta (assembly GCF_021365365.1). Taxonomy (NCBI): domain Eukaryota; kingdom Fungi; phylum Ascomycota; class Sordariomycetes; order Hypocreales; family Nectriaceae; genus Ilyonectria; species Ilyonectria robusta. The sequence continues at coordinate 41,740 of NW_025764472.1, forward strand.
CGATGACCTCCTGGCATTTCTCTCGAGTCTCTCGAGGAGATCACTGTGACGGGACAAGAGCACGAACGAGGTCGAGTGCGACTTGGGCCTGATTGTTTACAAGGAGAGAAAGAGATTCCTAAGGAAAGCTCTGACTTAAAGCTATTTACACAATATTCATAAAGTGAGACTACCATGCCCCACCACCCTTTCGCTAACCAAAAATAGCCACGCGCCATATAAAACTCAACTATTTCACTTATACGGGATTTAACCAAAATATAAGTTATTCGCAAGCGGTCGCTTCGTATAGATAGGGAATTGAATGGAGTTTATTCTTCTAGTCTCGTGCGGTTGCATAGGGCACGTGATGTATGCAGATCCCTGTACTGCAAAGTCACCAAATCAGGCATTGAATTCCTCACCGCTCCTTTCCACTTCTTTTTATGTGAGTTTTTCACAACGCAATAAAAATGCCTTCATCATGGCCTCGCTGGAAATATACAGAAGACGACATGGCTGAGGCTATATTGGATATCACGGATAACGGCCTTTCGCAGTATCGATCAGCTCAGAAGTGGGGAGTGCCACAAAGGACTCTTTCCGACAGACTTAGTGGTCAGTTGGCCGTAAACGAATAAATTCAACCTGGACAACGTCTATCCAAGCATCAGGAAGACAAATTAGCCTTTTGGACTTTTCGTCAAGAGGCTTTGGGATATGCTCCGTCTCACAGTCAAATTCGCGCCTGTGTCTTCGCCATGTTGAAACAACAAAGCGAACAACCAACATTGGGACGCAATTGGGTAGCCAGATTCATTCAACGCCGCTCAGAGCTTAAAACTAAAATTGGGAGACGTCAAGAAGCCAATAGATTCGACTCTTTCACGCCCAAGGCGGTCCATTGGTTCTTTGATATCAGGGAGAAGGAGTATGGATGGATTAAGCCTGAGAACACTATTAATGTCGATGAAGGCGGTATTATGATCGGTTTTGGCAAGCCTCTACCTCCCTATTCCCTCTCCATTCGAAATCTAATTAACCAAACTTCTCTTGCCAGGCTTGGATAGTCTGGTGGTTGGAAGCATAGACCCAAAGCGGAAGGCTCTCCTCAAAGGACCACAGACGCGAAGTTGGACTTCATTTATTGAGGCCATTACCGCTGACGGCCGTGTTTGACTCCCAGCATTATATTTAAAGGAAAGGAACTCCAACAGCAGTGGTTCCTTAAGGAATTCAAGAAGATAGCTGATTGGCACTATATAACTTCACCTAACGGGTGGACAGATAACCACATTGGTGTTGAGTGGCTTGAAAGAGTCTATTTGCCTCAAACTAAGCCTGCTGATGAGTCAGATGCCAGATTAATCATCCTAGATGGTCATGGGAGTCATGCAACGGTGCGTTGTTTGTTTATTTAACCAGGAATCACTACTAACAGAAAGAAGGATGAATGGATGACCACGTGCTTTTTAAACAACGTCTATTGTTGCTACCTCCATGCCTATTGTTCTTATGGCCTCCAGCCGTTAGATAATAGGGTTTTCAATGCCTCCAAAGCTGCATATCGACGAGAGCTGGAAAAACTAGCCTCTCTAACTGACTTAACGCCGGTGGATTAAGTCAACTTTATTAGAGCCTACGCCAAAGCTCGTGAAGTTGGAATGACTGAGAAGAATATACTCTCCGGTTGGAGAACTACTGGAAATTGGCCAATCTCACGAGCCAAAGCTCTGCGGCATCCAGAAATTCAGGAGGACAAAGCAACGGGCAGTTCAAAGGTTACTCCAGAACGGGCGCCTTATTTTGGTTCTGATGATACACCAAGGACCAGTCGTTATATTCGTGATCTTGGCTTAAACAAAACACCAAAGACGTAAAGGCGATATACCGTGATAACCAAAGGCTTTGAGACTCAGGAACAGACGCTGGCGGCGCATGCCGTGAGAATTGCCAGCCTAGAGGAGGAATTGGCTCGTTTGAAGAGAGGGAAGAAGAGGAAGGCAATTCCTAATCCCAATAGACGTTTCATGACTCTGAGCGAAGCTCTAGCCGCCGTTGAGGGTATTGGTGAAAAAGGAAGCGAAACAAACGCTGTTGTGGTGGAATCTGACTCTTCGGAGGAGTCAGTCTCAGAGGCGGAGGCTGCTTCGGTTATTGTAGTCAGAGAGGAAACTGAATGTCCTCAGCGCACCACCCGATCAGGGCGGCTGATCAAAAGACCTAAAAATACATAAATGTTTTAATTCTCTATCGAATGATATTTCTTTTATATTTATATCATTAAAATTGATTATAATCCGTGAAGGTTGAAAAAACGGATTTTTGGTGTAGATGGTCTCAATGTGGTTAGCGAAAGGGTGGTGTTAGCGAAAGGGTGGTGGGGCATGGTAAGGGATTTCCCGGTGATCTGCCGGATCTGGTGATCCGCCGGATCACCGCCACTTCGCACACTCGACATCAATCGACAATTACTCAACAACCATGGCGCCGATTGATGAGGCCCTTGATTTCCTGAAATCGTCGGAATCAGTTAATTATGCTGAGACTGCACGGCGTTTCAATTGCGACGAGACGACCTTGCGACGCCGACATCAAGGCAAACAGCGGTCAAGACGAGATGCCGACAGTTTGTATAAGTCACATCTATTAAAACAACAAGAACGGGATCTTATCGCTTATATTCATAAGCTTTCATCGCGTGGAATTCCCCCTACCTTACCTATGATAAAGAACTTCGCCCAGGATATCGCCAAAATCGAGGTCGGAAAGGACTGGCCGTACAGCTTCGTTCGACGCAATCGAGATGAGTTAGGTTGTATATGGTTCGACGGGTTGGACATCGCGCGAAAGAGAGCCGATAATGCCTCTAGGTATAGGGCTTATTTTGAGCTTGTAAGCCAATGCACGAAGCTTCCCTTTCACAACTGACAGTGGAAGATCCGCATAAAAATCGAGAAATATAACATCCTACCCTGCAACACGTATAACGCGGATGAGAAAGGATTTCTCTTGGGTGTGATCAATCGAACGAAGAGAGTATTTTCCATTAACGTCAAAAAGCAAGGCAAATTGCTCGGTGCGTCGCAAGATGGTAATCGATCTTGGATTACGTTCCTGGCGTGCATCAGCCAGGATATGACATCGCTGCCCCCATTCCTCATCTATCAAGGCAAACCAGGACAAGTCCAGGACTCTTGGCTCAATGAATTTGACCCAGAACATCAATCAGCCTTCTTTACCACCTCAGAAACGGGGTGGACAAATCACGAGCTTGGAAAAGAGTGGCTCGTCGGTGTTTTCGATCGCTTTACTAAGGCAAAAGCTCGAAACGGTCGTGATTATCGCCTTCTTATTACCGACGGCCACTCTAGCCATGTTAATATGGACTTTCTGGAGTGGTGTGACCAGCACCGGATTATCGTTGCGGTGTTTCCCCCCTATTCCACGCATCGGCTGCAACCCTTGGACGTGTCGCTATTCAGCCCCCTTTCGACCGCATATTCAAATCAGCTTATCCAGTGGACAGCAAAAACACAAGGCCTTATTGGCCTATCGAAACGTGAGTTCTGGACTTTATTTTGGAACGCATTTGAGACTTCCTTCTCTTCCGAGAACATTGCGAGTGGGTGGAAACGGACTGGTCTCCTGCCTTTTGACCCAGAAGTGGTCCTATCGCAGATCACTGAGAAAAAAGATGATGGTTCGAATACGGGTAGCGACTCGGTAGAATCACTAGCCCTTCAGCAACCTACGGCCCGAGATTTACGCCGACTTATTGACAAAGTAGTCGACAAATCCTCTATCGATGCTGACCGCAACAGCCGAAAGCTGAAGAACACCCTCGAAAGCCTGCAATCTGAGGTTGAACTGCTTCGATATGAGAATCAAGGACTCCGCGAGACAATTAGCCAAGAAAAGAAGCGCAGACAGCGCGGTAAAGCTCTGAAAGATCTGCTCTTTGATCGTACAGATCCAAATTCAGCTCAGGTGTTTAGCCCAGCAAAAGTCGCTCAAGCCCGCCTAAAGAAAGCGGCGATGGACGCCCAAAAGAAAGAGGAGGTTCTGCAGAAGGAATCGTAAAAGGCTCAGCGACAGCAGAAGGCGGCGGAGCAAAAAGCTCTCGCTCTGGAGAAGAGGAGGCAACGAGAGGCGGAAATAGAGAGAAAACGGCAGGTAAGGGAGGCCAGGCAGCAAGAGAAGGAGACCAATCGACAGATTCGACAAGAACTTAAGCGTCGCAATCTGGAAATGGCACATGAAATGCAACATGAACGACGGGTGGCTTCTGAAGGCCGCGAGAAGAGTCCGGACGTTCGAGACGAGATAATCGTCGCTCTTCCACTCATACCAGAGCCGCCGGTAGCATCACAGGCCCTAGATCTACCAAAAGACAACCGAAAAGGGAAGGCAGCGACCACTCCAATCCGTACCGCTCGTCCGAAAAGACCCTGTCTAGCTGTTGAGAGTGATCGGGAGATGGTAGTCGCATTTCGGGGTACCGGGCGGCCGCAGCGGAATAGCAAGCGACCACGATGGCTTGATGACTGCGAAATAGACTGAGACATATCTTATAGTTGCATTTTCATTATGTGTTTAATTTTGGAAGATTTGGGACTGCGGCTGTGGAGCTATTATAGATTGATGTCTGGAATGCAAGTTGGTGTAAGTCCGGCGAATCACCAGATCCGGCAGATCACCGGGAAATCCCTTATTCATAAAGTATGAAAGTCACATGATCGTTCCCTCACAATTTAGGGACGATCAAGCCTAGAAAGAACTTCTCACCTGATTCTCCTCAAAATGTGAAAATCTGCCCGGCCTGGCGGCGGGTTGGTCATCGAATTGAACTGACTCTTTTCGAATGAATGTACCATTTCAATCAAGCTACCTTTCCGTCTAATCATGTGGGTTTCGATGAATCGTCACGTTTGGTGCACATACGACATTTGCACGGACAGCGAGGCAACTCTTCGTCGCGAATTGTATTTCGTTGACAATTTCCTTGAAGTCTCCGGTTTAGAGAGCATACTGCGCCTTGAGTACCTAAAAAATATCCAAAACCTTACTACTCTTTGATCCAAAGTGCAGCATACATATCTTGATCTGAGTTCAAAGTATACCCACTTACCAGCATTAACCGATATCCTCCACCCACCCATTTATTGAACTCATTCTGGTAGTCGTCCGACGACATCCGATGTCTCGCAACCCAAGGGCCACTTGGCGATTTGTCCCAAACCGCAGCATAATAATCCACATTGTTGACCACATAGCCATTGACATGAACAAGACGGAAGCCTTGACCCACATACTTATCAAACAACGTCTGATACTCAGACGTCGTCATGCCATGATGTGCAACCCATGCACTGCTATTCCACGACTTCTCCCACAACGCCGCATATTGCGCCTGATTCCCTTGCGAGTAGCCGCTGACATGCTTCAGTCGGTACCCCTGTGAGACAAAAGTATCAAATGCCTTCTGGTATTCAGAGGAGCTGAAGCCATGCCTAGCGATCGGCATTGGGCCCGCAGATTTGTCCCATATGGCTGCATACCGAGCGTCTCCAGCGACGGTGTATCCGTTGACGAGACGGATCCGGAAGCCCCTGCTAGCGAAAGCATCGAACTGACCCTGGTATTCAGCGCCAGTCATGCCGTGTCTCGCTGCCCAATCCGAAGTAACATTTTGGTCCCATATCGCTGCGAAACGCGGATCATCGTTGATAGTGTAGCCGCTCACATAGGTGAGACGGTACTTTTCATGAACCAGCTTGTCGAACACGTCTTGGAAGTCGGAAGAAGTCATTCTGTGTCTAGCTTGCCATGGCCTAGAATCTCGAGCAACGATGGAAGGGTATGCATGAGTGCCGTCTGATGTGGCTTCTGAAGGAGAGCCTACGAGAGCCATCAGGACAAAAGCCCAAGCGACAGCGCATCGCAAAGTTGAGATCATGATGGTATTCGCAGTTACTGATAGTAGGGGTTAAAAGTTATATGGGGGAGTGGTGCTTTTGCCAGTTGTAAATACCTGACTTATTGGACGACTGGGTTGAATTGACTCCGTTGTCCGTGACACCTTTCTCCGTAGAGATTATGAAGGAATCTGCTCAGACAAACGGACTGGTGGATATCAACCTAGGAGTTTTAGAACAGAGAAACAAAGCAAAGGAAAAGATATCTCGCCTGCGTGTATTTTCATTCTATTTATGCTGGCGCGCCAGGTCGTGATGTCGCCGCCACGACTGTACGGTGGCTGCCCACGTTCAGATTTAGACGAAGGCTGCTATGAATAGGCATGTCCAAACTTTAAACTTCAATGCAAGTATTTGTAGGATAACGAGCGGGCGTGATGTGGTGTTTGAGAGCCACGCGTCCCCCCGAGAAGGTGGCTGAGCATCAAGCCCAAGTATATCTGCCAATAGGATTCAGAAATAAATATAGGTGCTGCTAGTCACCGTAGATTTCAGGAAAGATTGCTATGAATAGATTTAGTCCTAGTGCTAGACCCTCAACTTGTATACGAGGAACGTTGCTATATATAGCCCAAGTCTAGAGGTTTTCACTTAGACTAGGGCAAGATTTCTATACATCTACGAATCCAGGACTTCCAACTAAATTAGCAGAATGTTTCCATAAATAGTTCAAGTCCACGACTTTCAACTTATGGTCAATATGAAAGCCGCTACTAAGCTCATGTTTCACTACGAGAGGGATCCCAGGTCGATCGGTAGTTTAATAGCTGCTCTGGGCTAGATTCAATTCCTGGCTTCTAAGTGACAACCCGTGGTAACAGTCTGCCGTCCTACGTGCGAAATTCCTCTGGGGTGCTTTCCTAAAGAGTGGTATGTGGCAGGTTCTCTTTTTGAGATGCTGTTTGGTTCAGTTCACCGAATCTCCCTTCGACTTGCTTAGACTAAATTCACCATGTATTATTTTCAACGAGGTCAGGGCTAAATAGAGAACGTAACTCAGTTTTTATGAAAGCCCTGAAACATCTGCAGCTGCAATACCATCCCTTGTCAGAGCCTTGGTACTAGTCAAAGAAGCACCCTCCGCAGACAAAGGTCGAGCAGCCATTATCGCAGATCAAGAAAATGCCTTTGCAGCTGGGAACTGCTGGCTTTGGAGAACATGGTGGACCTCCACCGCCGTTGCATTCACAGAGAATCTTCTTTCCAGTGACGCAGTAGCCACCGTCCCCCCAGTCACTTCTCCCTGCCTCGTGCCATCCTGCCGGACACGGCTCCGGATCGCAAAACGGCGCAGTCCCGGACCAGAAAGCACCGCAACCAGGGTTACCGATACATTCGCAGTAGACTTTGTGTCCAGTAACGCAGCAATGCCCATCACCACAGTTATCGGTTCTTAGCTGGTGGGTGCCGGAGGGGCATTCTCCGTCACAAAACGGTGCAGTACCGTACCAGCCGGGTGAACACGCCAGGACTCGACCTATAATCATTAATCAGATTCAACAATATGTATGGCCTAGGAGACTTGCTTACCAAGGCCGAGCAGACTTGATAGAATAAAAAATCGGTGCATTATGGGACCAAGGGAGGATACATTGGCTAAAGTAGTACGATCGGCCTGCAGGGAGGTCTGCTCGTACTTATAAAGCCGTGTCCCATGGGACAGCCTCGGTCAGACACCCTCGCGTAGCCCAAATTTCATCACGAACGTCTAGAACATGTTCACCCTAGAATGTCCACGTAATCACTTCCCCTCGCTCCTAGCCATGATTAGCACATGTCTAATGATAGACTTCTCGGATCAATTTGACAAAAATAAGTAGCACGCTACCTCTTCCAGCAGTGTGACACTTAGCCAGACTCAGCCCCTTATGGCGAGTTCTTTCGTTCGTACGCAGATGAAGGCTGCAACTAAAATAGATTTCTGGGTGGTTGCGAGCAGTCGCCGTGTCTTGTGAAAAGTGGCGCGTTGGGCCATTCCTTAGTTATCTCGCATTCCCAGTTCGGGCAAAAGAGAATGCGCACTCCGCTAGTGCGGCCACTAATAATAAATTATGGCCTGAACGTGACATACCACACCACCCTAGATGGTTACGTCTTCGAAACGGTCTAAAAATAATGACATATTTCAGGCTGTTGATTGACGAATGTATGGCATGTATGCCTCTTGGGTGTGCAAGGGCGCTGGTGGACTGGGTTTCTTTGAATCATGTGAAAAAGAGACTGTCTGGATGGTTTAAGGTATATTTAACGATATAAGAAGCTTCTTTAAATAACTAAGAGACTACCTATTAAAGGCATTACCGGTATTACAGCGTGATATTATTTTGCCTAAGATCATATACGCAAGCGACCTTTTTCATAGGCATATTACCTACTTCACCTCGCTCGCTAACCAGTATGCAAGAAAGTATTGCTTAAAATTTAATATGGATTGCCTATACTAACTCTTGAGACCCTTTACCTCGTTCAACCACCAAGCTACAAGTCTCGCCATTATCTTGGACCATAGATAGCAAGCTACTTGTCCAATAGTGTAGCTCAGGCAGAAGTAAATGCGCACTCCGCTAGTGCAGCCTCTAATAATAGGTTATGGTCTGAATGTGACATACCACCCTAAATTATTGACTTCGAAATCGTCTAAAAATACAGACGTATTTCAGGCCGTTAATTAATGAATGTGAGGTATGCAGACCTCTTGGGTGTGCCCTACCAGAAGTCGGTTGCTTTCTTCCTACTGCTCTTCTCAGCAGCCTCAGTGTCTCATGCGTCAAGGGCGAGGTCAATAACTTCCACAAGCCCTGTTCACCCATGGTGTATAGTGAGACCAGTCTCCATCTCTGGCATGAACATCAACAGCCATAGACTGTGGTCCAACCGTCTTCACGTTCACGGGTATCCCTAAGTATCACAAATGGAAACACTGACGGCCTTGAACTGAAGATCTGAGTGATACAAATTGATATACCAGTGGATTTATTTAACCCAGCACTATGCGGCGGCGCTCGATACAATTGCTGTCAATGCGATGAGCTTGCGTCGTGAAAGCTCTACCACGGCGCTCACCACAATCTCATACATCTGGGCTTGAGTCAATCCCGGCTTGTGAATTTCGATGCCACCACCCTGGCGCTTGTAGTGTCCTGGGCCCTTGTCAAGTCTGAACGTGGCAATCCTACTTCCTCCGCTCTCAAGAATCAGGTTCCTTTGCTCTTCACTCGGACAACCGAATTGCCAATCATCATGTCCTGTTTGCTCGACAAGGAGTGGAACTTGGCGCTGCCGATTTGGGATCCATCACCGCGGCTGACATACGTTGATCCAAAAGCTTCGCCGAATGTGAAGTGAAATGAGTACAAATTCTGGTTGGTGTTCATGTCTACCATGTTGAATGTTCGATCTCCGCCTTCTCTATACTCCAGGTTCATCGGCATCGCTGCAGGCTCGGGCTCGTCCGTTTCAGCCGTTGCATCGTGGGGGAGTTACATCATCAACACGGCACCTTGAAAGGCGGGAGTCGCCGTCAATTGTAATGGAAGTGAAGTAATTATTTGTAAATACAGGTGAGCACTAGCTATTGTTCTCGTAGTCATGGCAGTTCAGATCGAGCCGAAATCATCCTCGTTTCTCAAACTGCACGACGTCTAGAGCCGTGGACAAAGCACGGGAGAGAAGATCAGATACCTCGACTTTCTGCATACGCATATTTCGACCCGTAGATTTTGCTCTTGCAAATGCCGCTATTCTCGAGGCCTCAACCGGCCACTTCTCGTTGGCATTGACTGCAGCGTATGATAGATGCCACATGGCTTCCATCTCGCCCCTGGAATTCGCCATGGTGAGCGTCCACAATCTGGACCACAGCCACCTACCCAGACGGAGCCGCATGCCCGACGATCCTCCCTCCAAGCTCTTTGGGAATCACATGTCGCCGAATATTATAAAGCCCGTAGCTTAGTCCCCGCAGGGTTTCCCTTGCCAAATCCCCGAGTCCAGACCTAGAGGTAGGATTCAAACCCTTGCGGCTCTTTTGTCATGCTAGTAGTCCACGGTCGCATCTGCTCAGAGCGCAATAGAGATGCGTCCCAACGTCGTATGACGCATACGTACCGATCTTGGACCCTTGGACAAACATCTGTATCGGCATCCGGAGTTCGCCTTGGCGATCGTCCCGGCGGATGGGTTTGGGTGCGTGCGTAATTACGTGTATTTTTGTTCCCTCAAGTGGTTCATCGTCATGGGGACCTGGCTGTGTCTCCGAAAATCTTGGAGGAACCCTGGCTTGATCGCACTAACCGGTCGGACTGCCGGACCCATACGGAGGACCATTTCAAAAGTCTTTGCTCGCGTACAAGCCACATATTGCTTTTTCTTGTTAGAAGAACATTGAGTACATTGTACGAGTGTTAGCGCCATAAGAAGCCCTATATTATGGCGCACTTAGTCCACTGGCTGTGCATGACATGGCTCTAACACCACTAAAGCTGTAGTGCGTTTAGCGGATGATTACCTGCAGTTACATAATGTCTAATGTACCGTCAGGTACTTAACAAGGATTAAGGGGTGTGGCGTCCGTAGCGCGGGCAAAGACTTTTGAAATGGTCCTCCGTAGACCGCCGGGTAATCCTTAACAGGAAAAGCTCCCCTTGTCGTGGTCTTCTGCTGACAATAAGCTGCTGATGATTGGTTGAAACCCGATGTGGCTTAAAGGGCCAGAACTTGAGCCATCGTTGGATCGGCGATTCGGACCCCCGGCCGCACATCACCACGTAATATTCCTCGTGACTTGGTGATGGCCTTTGTAATCAGCCCATGCTTGCATCAAGGGGTGGCTGCCACTAAGTTGCTGCCAAACAGGCTTATCCCAGCATCCAGAAATACTTCAACTCAAAGATTATATCAAGTCCCTGAAGAATCATGGTTCTCGCCCATCAGGCCATCCCACAAGTACTCGATTCTCTAGACACTCAGTGCAAAAATCACTATTGAGGTCACACCGACCTATCTCTCGCGCAAAAATGGACGCTACGATATGTCCTTCGGACCTGGTCCTATCCTGTCGCACAAGCGAAAATGTAGGTACCATGGATCCTCTTTGTCTCTGAATCCACTCGGCGTACAAATCAACCCTACCCAATCTCATCCTTCCCCCCAGCATCCTGCTCCACATTTCCCCAAAAGTCGAAATCCCTGTGGGCTCTCTCGCATAATTTTCCGCGAGACAACGCATAAGGTATCCAGATCGCTGGAACAAACCGTGGGGCATTGTCATCTTTGAAATTAAGAACATGCTCATCGTTTGTTAGGCTACGGCGTCAGAAATTGGTCACTTTCCGTATGCGTGGGATCAATCCATCCCCAGATCCGACAATTACTATAAAAAGGCACCATTTTACGAGAACTACTATGGGAAGGGCCCCGCGGGGCTTTGTTTCAATGACTCTGCACTGTCGCCTTTCCAGAGCACAGCCGTTTCCTCTCTAGAATCTGACCGCATCTCATCACCCATTCTGGATGCAGAGATGGCACTGAATTTCTGTATGTCATACCAAAGCTACTCGCAACTCGCAGTCGTGACTAAACCCAATGGACGTAGGGGATGTGTCAATGGATATTATGGAGTCTATTCCTTGGGATCTCAGTCTAGGTCAACCATTGTATGGTGGTCTTCCCACCTTAGACCTGTCCCAAGATGTTCAAACTGCTTCCGATTATACCCACACAACAGCCTACCGACAAATTTCAGAAGCATTTTCTCTCAGTGGCAAGAGGGGAGAAAGAGAGTCAACGAGGAGCTTAGTCGGTGACGACAAAGGGGGCACCCGCAAACTTCCGACTGCGTCCCGAAAGTCCAAGAATTCAGGTGGGAAGAACCGATCGCTAGCATCTGAAAAGGAAGACCACCAAATCACGTTTGCGCAGAAACACGCCCGGGACTGTCACAACAGGGCCGAGAAGCAGTACCGCGACAGACTCAACTCGCGATTCACAACTCTGCTAAACATGATTCCCATTACCTCACAGACTGACAGCGAGGAGAGCGGCTCTGTCAGCACTGATGGGTCCGTTGACATGCGAAGCAAGGCCCGCAATGACAGCCGAGGAGTTAGTAGGGGCGAGATTCTAGACGCGGCGAGACAATACATTCAGACGTTGGAACGAGAGGAGGAAGTGCTTCAGCGAGAGAGGGAGCAGCTACTGAGAAGGATGCATAAAATTTACCCTAGCAAATGAAATGCATCTTGGCTTGCAGATAATAGAATTAAGGAGACATAATGCGCAGCGAGCTTGTTTGTTTGATCGTAACTGTACTCCCGCGAGCCAAATCCGATTGGTCCGACACTCTCACCCCAATCAATCGCCGCTTCTGCGTGCTGCTCCCCACACACTCACTCACTACCACACTTGCACGGCACGGAGATCCCATTGCGATTCAGTGTCCATTTTTCATCTTAACTATCCGTCGCGGTCAGTGTGGGGAATCTATCTACCGAAGTAGATGAAATGTAGATGTAGATAGATGTAGACTACATCTATCTATCTACTGCTGGCCCTTGTGGGTCATCTATCTATCTGGCCGCCAGGTAGATAGATGAAATGTAGGGTAGACGCCAGCCACAAACTACCTAAGGTAGAGGTACCTCGACATGCTGGTATGTTCCCAGCGTACTGAAGTACTAGTACCCCCCTCCTTGTATTTTTGCTTTTGTTCATGACCTATCTTTTTTTTTCTTTTTGCCCCCTGTCTTCGCCAAACCGTAGACAGATTTTGTGGTTAACATCATGCAGGCGCAAGCTTTGCTCGTCGTGCGAAGTATTCCGGGCTCATTGAGCCTGATCTTTGCCTCAAAACGACTTTCATAATCCCCCCGATTCGTTTCAAGACGAGCTATTGTCGTATTCGACCTACGAGAAAGAACCGATTGCAGATGAGTTCCAACGATGGTTAACTACAAGGCAATTGATAGGGGTGCTGCACCATTTTGATAGGGGTGCCGCAAGCTTACGGGTGCCGCACTTTTTGCGCTTCTCATTGGTCCAACTCCCACCTGTTAGTGCACCTTTACGCGCCAGAATTCTGCCGCATTCTTGCCAGCTGGTTGACAATTCGCGTCACATCGCGGTATCTCGGTCATCGCCATTATTTCTCTCAACGCCCGACGAGTACAATACGCCTATCAACACGGCCACACTGAAACCGAGCACAACCAATCGTAGAAAGAACCTCTGGATAATGACGTTATCCCTGTTTAACATTACGTGACCACATATTCCCGGCATTACCAATCCTGCGATGGTCTGTCCAGGCGACCTGACTATAAGAAGGAGCAGCTCTACAATGCCTTCACCTGATGCCGCTGCCGCCAACATAAGCCGTCGCAGAAGTCCAATTAGCACGATCAATCCCCCTAGTCAAACGCCATCGCGGCCTTCGTCGAGCAACTCAGACCAGTCGTCAGGCAGTTCAACGGCCAGCCTCGAAATATGTCGATATGGTACGGAAGGTATGGGCGGCGTGCCTGCAGGATGGCTCAACCAGCATTTTTACTCTCTGCCTGGACTTCACGATTCGATCGGCAAGGATATTCCAGGTGTTCAGTGGCGAAAATCAGACATATCCCTCCGGAACAATTATCGCACCTCCCAGTATCGACCAAGCCAACCGTTCCAACACGTTGACACACTGATACCAGACCCGGCCAAGACCATACGGGAGAGGCAGTGTGCCAATCAACAGAGCCGAGACGAGCGTATAACGCGAGCTGTAACGAGAATGACGATCCTCCCGACTGCCTTAGGATTGGCTCGCCAGCTCGTACAAACAGACCGGCACCTCGCCTCTGCACTTGCCTTGGCCCACGAAAGGAACCTTGCCTGGGCCGAACAAAGCCGTCAAGAGCAACAAGGCCGAGTGACTTTTTCACAGCCAGTCACAAGCCCTGTTCAGGTCTCATTGCTTCCGGAGGTGCCTGCCCAGGGCGAGGAGCAGTGTGAGCAGCACGGACTGTCCGATGCCAGCTCGAGATCCAACGCTATCGAAACAATCTCAAACCCACCAATTCCTGGCGATCCAGCTCCGTCGGTTGACGCCCTTTTTGCTAGGGTCAACAGTTTTGCGAAAACCCATGGCTTTGGTGTTATCAAGGCGCATGGTATGATTCGACCTGGACAGCGAAGTCGATATGTCTTCCAATGCGATCGGTACGGGGTTCCCCGGCCAGGAAGGGGTGCTGGCCTTCGGAAACGAAAGTCTCGAAAGTCGGGGTGCCTATGGAAGATTATTGCCGAGGCCCTGCCAGAGAACGGCTTCCAGTGGACTCTACGGCACTTCCCAGATGCGGAACACCACGACCATAACCATAACCCTAGTACCGATGCCGCCGCCCATCCAGTTCATCGACGACTTACTAGCCCTGTCAAGGCGACCATCCAGTCTTCCAGTCGACGGATTGGCATTCGTGCACGAGACATTGGTGGTATGGTCCGAGGTCACTTCCCAGATTCGGTTTACACCCAGAGAGATATCTACAATGCCAGAGCTCGGATTAACAGAGATAATCTGGGTGGCTACAGCTCTACGGCTGCATTGATCAAGTTGTTCGACGACAAGGAGATCCCTTACGTTGCCAAGTGGGCCAGGGACGAACCCGACCGCCTGGTGGGGTTGGTTTGGACGTTCCCTTACTCTATCCGGATGTGGAAGCGTTTCCCCGAGGTCATCAGTTTCGACAACACATACAACACGAACCGCTTCAAGTTGCCCCTCTTCCAAGTTACGGGACAGACCTGCTTGGGTACTGTCTTTAACGCCGCATTCGGGTTGATTGACAACGAGAGGCTTGAAGGGTTCCAGTTCCTTGCAAACGGTGTACGCACGCTCCTCGACCGATACAGCGTCCGATCCCCCGACGTTGTCATTACCGACTTTGACGACCAGATGAAGAAGGCACTAGGGGTTGAGTTTCAAGACGCCCAGCAGCAACTTTGCATCCACCATATCAACTCCAATGTAATGCTGCAGTCCAAACGGAAGTGGGCGAATACTACGATGGACAGCAGTACTGGCGAAGAGAGTAGTTCGGATGAGCCCGATGCTACCCTCAGCCAGCGCGATCGACAGGCAGTACAGGCATCTAGAAGAGAAGAGGAGCCAATCACCCAAGACAATATGTCTCGGCCGATAACCCACGATTACCACGGAGTTCTTATGCTGTGGAGGCTGGTGCTGTTTGCCGAGACGGAAGAGGATCATGAGAAGGCCTGGGAATGCCTCTGTACGCAATTCGGTGACCAGAGAGCGATTCTCGCGTATCTGTATGGTATGTACATGCCTGTAAGGGCGCAGTGGGCCCGCTGCTTCATCCGGAAGTACCGCAACTTCGGCATTCGAGTGACCTCCGGTACAGAGGCCAGCAACAACAATATCAAGAGCTATCTCCTAAATGGCATGAGCCATTTGTATCGGCTTGTCGAGGCAATCCAAGGTATGCTGGAAGACCAGGAGAGGGAGTTTCGTCAAGCTTGTGCTCAGGACGAAGTGTTAACGGCGCGAGAGCACGTGGGGCGCGGCTCAGAGTATCTGGGCGAGCTTCCTAAGATAGTGTCTCAGAAGGCACTTTCTTTGATTACCAGGGAGCACCGCAAGGCATTGAAAGGCATCCCAACCCCGGCAAATCCGTGGCCGGGTCCCATAAGATCGTGTAACGACGATTGCACCGTGCCTATCGAGCTTGGTATCCCCTGTTATCATACCATCTACAGGAAGCTTATCACCGCAACGCCTCTGACCAAGTGGAATATCCATCCGCGGTGGCATCTACGAGAGCCTGTGAGCGAAGACATACATCGCCGGATCCTAGACCCAAAGATCGCTACCAATCTTCGTGGACGGCCAAAAAACAACCCCCAGCCTATACCGGCGAGTAAGCAGTTGGGCCCAGTAGTCAAACCCGGAGCCGTCGGGTTTCAGACAGTCAGCCTCAAAACAGTCAGCCAAAGCGCCGCGGCCGATCACCTAGAAGTCGAAACAAGACGACTCTGGCCCCCTTGGCGGGCGGGGCCAGCCAGGCACAAAACAGTCAGTCAAGCCAGGGAAGGACATTGCCTCTCGGGTCTGGGAAGACTACCGGAATACGGGCAAGTGGGTGCAGGACTCAACCGAGTGTACGAAGACAACGGTCTCAATGGGAGCTATTGAGCGATGAGGAGACAATGCTTTCTATCCAAACAAGATCTACAGCAGTTAAAGCTGCTACACGGGCTCCAAGCAAATGCAGCAAATGCCATACGGTTGGCCATACAATGACCTCAAAGGCATGCCCTTTGAGGTACTCAGAATGACCCTTGCAATCAGATTTTGCTTCGGAGCAGCCTCACGATCTACCGGTACCGCATTATTGGATTCAACCCCAAATCCAAAAGGGGTCCCGGAATCGAATTCCACGACAGCAGTATCAGCATCTCAACCTCTTGCTGAAGCTGCGCCACCGCCTCCTACGTCGCCTGTTCTTATGTCAATACCTTCGCCCAATATACCTCCATGTTCACCGCCGAGGTACGATTCCGCACAAGCTATATATCAAAGATATGTTGCTGCAGGAAGCGCTTGGTATGAAGCGCAACCCCGTAGGTGACATCTGGAGGAGAATCGAAAGAGATCCTGAGGAACAAGAGCCTTGTACTCAGCCGAAAGGCAGAAGGACCAGTCTATTGTCGTCAAACTATAGCGCAGCAGAATAATAATGAGTCGAATTACTCGTCACTAGTAGATTTGGGACAGCGCATCCCCTAACAAAGTCGCGACGCCCGAAAAGGAAATTATGGGCCCGTTCCATGACATTGTCAGCGTTGAGTAACCTCATATAAAGAGCTCTACCGTAGGAGACTATAGATGTGCATACTTACCATCCACGGCCGTAGTCGCTAGGCCATTTGCTTCCATTCTATGCCTGTGATGACCCAGTTACTCCACGAAAACACCACCGTGACAGTGGCGGTGGTCCCTACAGTGTTAAGGCATAGTGGAGCGGACCAGCTCACCGCCTTGTGCGGGGTGGCCTGACGGGGCCGACGAGTCTTTGGACCAATGAGAAGCGCAAAAGTGCGGCACCCGTAAGCTTGCGGCACCCCTATCAAAATGGTGCAGCACCCCTATCAATTGCCAACTACAAAGCCAGACGTCTACACAAAGCATGATGACCCGCTTCAGTGCTGGCCTGCTAAGCGGTTTAAACATCCACGCGTGGCTAGAATGGCGATTGACATCTTATCAATCCCGGCGATGGCTGCTGAATATCAGCGGACTTTTTCCTCCGCAAGTACCATGGTATCCCCCAAACGGACTCGTCTAGACACAAGTACAATTTCTGTTGCTCAGACAGTCAGGTCATGGCTGAAAGCAGGGCTGTTGGAAGGATATAACGGGTTGTTGACGGAGATGGCCGATGATATAGTAGAGACAGTGGTTTAGTGGTTGTGGGGTTTTAGTAGATAGATGCCATCTACCTATATCTACATGTAGCCTACATCTATCTATCTATCTTGCAAGTCATGACTAAGCATCTACATCTATCTACTTGAGGCGTTGGTAGATAGATGTAGATAGATTCCCCACCCTGGTTCGGGTGGACACATAACCTCCGGTACGAGTGTCGGCCAAGCCACCACCTTCGGAACGGTCTCATCCACATCCATCTCTTGGCCACGAAGATACGCTTTATTGAAAGACGCCACTGTCCGCCGCGACATTGTCGGATCCTGTCGCATTTGCCGAATAGGCCAAAAGTGGAGTGCACACTCCAGCAGATGTAGCTGTAGTGGCTGTATATATGTGACAGATCCTGCACCACAATGATTGACCGCGGCGCCGTGATCCCCGCCGCATCCAACATCTCCTTCGTCTTCAACGCATTGGCGCCGCAGTTAGTTGACTCATCTTCGACGAGGATTGACAGGTTCGCTACATCTTTGTCTCCCTCACTCGAGTCTTTCGTCGCCATGAGATCACCGGCACGGATAGGCCCTGACCGCAACCCGTACCATCGCTTTGCAACGGTCTCAAATACCCTCGACTCGGGCATGCCATGCACCTCATCGGCTAGGAACGAGGGAAGGAGGTTGACTGCGTCTACAACAGAGGAAGTCATCCTCAATGCAAGTGGCAGGCGAGAAAAGATAGATAACACGACGTACGAGGATCACATACGAAGAGGCGACAGTGCAAGCAGTACAGGTCCAACGATTGGTCTCGACCACCCAAAAACCCTACATTCTTACTCATACACTCATTGGTCTCGCCTCGCTTGACTGTCAAGTCGTGCTGCGGAGGGCTGCCAAAACAGATCGACTGGCAGCCCGTATCCATAAAGGTGGACATGTAGTACATGACGTACACCCTCGAGTCTCCCTGGCGGTGTCCCATGATCTTATTTCGTTCCTCAGGGTTGAGAGCTTCTATATAAACAATTAGAAACCGTCGGGGAAGCTCTGGGCCAATCTTACCATTTAGCTTCTATCCAGACCCACGACGAAGATCATACCACTTCAGCGCCTTGGCCAAGCCGATTGACCGACCAAGGAGAATCAAATGACCCCGCTCTTTTTGATATTGTATGGCCTTGTCCAGAGCATTGCGGATGCCATCTGCGTGAGGTTCAACGTCACGAACGGACGTTAGAAGTCGACGAGTGGCTGAGCTTCGTGTAGTAGTTGAAGAATGAAAACTTCGCTCATGGGAGTGATCCCACAGCAGTATATTATCCTACATGATGCTGATTCGACGCGTCCAAGTACTGCATTCCCGGGCCATGTTCTCGGACAACGGCCATTCTTTCCTCTCCCATTCCCAGACACCGTCTAACCGATCCAGTCAGTCAACGTTCCAGAGCAACCCAGCTCCAATCCTCCTTCGGCCGGACAGGACTCCCGGATCGCGAGATATGATCGAGCGACCGATCCTCAACCGCCTCAATCTGCCCCTGGTCGTTGCTCAACCTCTCGCCAGTATCGACTCTCTCAACGCCGACTTCGACATCGTGTGTGACGACAATGCTGCTTGGGCCGCCGTGCCGTTGAGGGAAGATCTCTTCTGTGCTGCCATGGTCGCTCCCAGGACCGGAGGCGGTAACGTTACAGCTCACGCTTATTTTAGTAGACTTGTTTGATTGTACATGCGATTGTTTCGGTTTGCTCCATCTCATTAAGGGTAGCGATAGCCCGCGAGGGGATCGTCCGATGTTGGAAGGTGTTCTCGAGTCCTTGCCTGATGAAAGGCCCAGAGCTTTGCTGACGGCAGGGAAGCATCGGAGGAATGGTCTGAGAGAAGGAATCGACGCGCAGACGAGGAGGGCGCACACTTCGACTTGGGACCAGATCATCGGGTCCACGAGGTCCTCTGTCTAGTGTAAGAACGTGAAGCCGAATAGGTATGAGAAGATCCGTACTGGTCACATCGGTCCTAAGCTGACCGATGTAGGTCACTCGAATGATCGCAATGATAGAGACACTACACGCATAAGTCAGCGGGCCATGGAAGCAAGATGTGTGTCAGTGATTTACTTACAACAAACCAATCGAAAGCATCAGGATCGCACCGAGCCTCTTCACCTTCGACAGTTGAAGCTTCCAGACGGCCGGGATGGGCTGGATGAAGAGGCAGACGTCGGTGACGAACTTGATAGCGAACTAGGGAGGGTCGCTGTAAGCATATCTATTTGTAGTCTGTTCCAGTTGTAGGGCTCACCGAAACGTAGTAAAAGAGCTTCAAGTTGAGACAAGTGCCTTCCTTCTGAATGTTCCATGCCTTGTCCATGGGCTTACAGTGGAAGACAACGACCATGGTCGCTTCGACGCCCTCGGCCGCCAACACGGCAAGGAGCACCTGGTTGATGCGTCGGGAGACGTGGCCGGGAAGCAATCGAAGGTAGAGTACCGCGAACGACATCTTAACCGTAACGAAGCCCCACACGTAGGCCAGCTTCGTGACGAATTGGAGCTGCAAGGCCTTGGGGTCAGTTCGACACTCGCGCAAGGCTGACAACATTACTTGCCTTGAGGAACTGGCGGAGATCGTCGTCAGAGACATCGTCAACTGGGGTTCCGAAGCCAAAGTTGGTCACTGCGAAGATCAGTCCTACCTCTCCCAGAAAGGCTTGTCCACGCCACAGAACTAACTGGCTAATACGCAGCTGCAAAGCACAATGGTCAGGGACTGGTATCGTCAGTGATGTCTCCTCTCCTGACTGGATAGAGCAAATCACACGTAGCTGAGGAAAACCAGGACTATTCTCAAGTAAGCATCGAAGATGTAAAAGGCGGCTCCAAAGGTAGCATACCATCGTCCCAATCCACGCTCCGCAACAGAACGCTGCGAACGAAGAACCGGACAGAGGCGAAGAGCGTGATCAAAGCAATCAGCGAAGCGGTCACCGCGACCAGCTTCGCGACCGCCGGGTTCGACATATCCATCAATACAATTCCTCGAAGCGGCTGGTCACTCCATCGATGTGCGAAGCATTCCAGAGGAAAAGAAGGGTCCTTGTGGAGAAGATCGGCGTTGGAAGGATTGTCCGGGGCGGCCGGCCATCAGGTACGCCGTGTTGTCAGCGCAAAACCCTGTGACATTCTCAGAGCACACTGGCGGACTTCCCCGGAATGCAGTGCCTGGCGATGTGGGGGGGAAGGATATTCACCAACTTAAAAATTCGGGACGGTGACCGTCGCGAAGGGTATTGGCCGTCACATGTCCAATGAATCAGGTGTACCATCCTCCCTTTGCGGTCAGTGGACGGCGGCTCACTAACTAACTACCGTGAGGGTGGGTGACCCTCAGATCCCATTGGAGACGGCGTGGACTGCATGGTTGCGCTGGTCGAGGATCTACCTTTGCCCGAGTTCAAGTGTGGAGTCTAGAATTGGCCGGGCAATCCGGGGCAGCCGGCGGTGTGGAGAAATCCAAAGCCTATTTGAGGCGCACTCTTAGCCCGAGGGATCGACACAGATAGGCGACGAGCCGTCTCGGCCTTAAGGCAGAGTCGGCAGTTGTCTGTGATTCTGACGAGGAGATGGTGATGCCTTGCTTTCCTTCGTCAGTGTTTCTAAATTCGTTTGTTGGAGTTTTTGAAGCTCCGTTGAACGCTTGCTGCATAGTAGACCGAGATCATGCTCGGGGCGACTCACATCCAAGGCGCTGGGCCGCCAGTGGCCTGGGCTACGTCCAGATCCGATTGCATAGATGGCCTAGCTTCGCCATGAGGACCTAACCAAGACATAAAGAAGGGATTGAGCAATACCCAAGTGTCAGTCCAGCTAGAGAACGTCTTGAAAGTGATCAATTACATACTTTGATAGAAGCAGCTTAGGAACCGCACCCGCTGGTCCTTTCGGTAGTTGATCTTGCCTAGAAACTCCATACTGTGAACGGCCTCTAGTAGCTGGATTCCAGCTATCTAGTCCACGATGCTATTTACATCAAAGATGAAGAAGAAAGAAGAAGTTCCTAAGTGCCCCTGAGCTGTGGAACGATTTCTCATCCCTGGCGCGCACGAGCCTAGTACGTCTTGCGGCACAGCCGCAAGGATACGGGCCCTGGCCCGTGACACATACAGCTAGGGAACGACAAACACTCTTCAGTATCGGAACAAATGCCCCATTGGTGTTGTGCCCCTTTGGCCCCGTTGAACATCCAGCAGATTGTGAGGGAACGATCATGTGACTTTCATACTTTATGAATAGTCTCACTTTATGAATATTGTGTAAATAGCTTTAAGTCAGAGCTTTCCTTAGGAATCTCTTTCTCTCCTTGTAAACAATCATTTTGCCCAAGTCGCACTCGACCTCGTTCGTGCCCTTGTACCGTCACAAGGTCAAGAAAGAGAAGGGTGCGAAAAATGAGAGACAAGTCAAGCAGGATGGCTAGAGACCGGAAGAGAGAGCCCCGACGCCTTGCGAAGACCGACCACCTGCTTCGAAGGCGCCATGGTCTCCCTTCGCCATGTAACCATGGCCGCAGCACAGACCTCAAGAGTTCCGCCGAGCACGCGATGGGCGTCTTTCGACGGTTGGGACTACAACGGCATGAAGGAGCGTTTGCAGGGACTGCTCGCAAAGATCGACAAGTCTGTACTTGTGCGCCACGCCGAGCTCATCAAGGGCCAGGAAGTTACCATGAGCCAGCCCTTCTCGGCGGGCCAGTACTGGATCCGTTTCGAGATGATTGCCGAGGACGGCAGTCTGGTCATTGCCCGAGTTCGCTTGCCTCGGCATCCTGACACCCCGCCCACGGTCAGTGAGGGAGATGAACTATACGCCATTGCCTGCGAGGTCGCAACGATGAAATTTGTGAGGCAAAACCTCCCCGCCGTTACTATTCCTCGTGTATACGCCTATGAGGGCCCAGGGTCGCAGCTTGCTGCCGATGCCGGTGCCATACACATGCTTTTGGAAGGCTTCTATGGGAATACCTTGCAAGATGTTGAGTTCGATATGTGCAACCTATCGGTAGGTGGTTCTCTAATTATATCACTCCAGCTCTGCCTTGCTTCCTCTCGTTTCTGCCCTGATTCGTTTATTTTGCCTCAAGTATCCACACAGGCAACATCAAAGGCATAAAGTCTGCTGCGAAACTTCTAACTAGATGCAGGTTGCAGCTCAAGAACATATTATGACCCAATGGACAAATGGACAAAGGTACAAGCAGAACTGGCGACCTTGGCGTATCCTTGGATCGGTTCCATCTCTTCCGTATCAAAAACGGGAGAGCCTATTATTGACAGGTTGGCCACCGCCTCGGCCGAAGGGCTTAGGGACGAGGGGCCTTTCTCTAGTCCGGCTGAGTATTTCACTGCCGTTGGAGACGCCGCAATCAGCAAGCTGGATCTGTCCGATGCGGATTTAAAAGGCAGTTCAATGTCCTTTACCAGGCTGGCTGCCTTTGTCTTTCGCGACATCGTACATAACACTGCATTATTCGAGGACAGTGACACTGATGGGCGATTTCCCCTCAATCATATGGATCTTGGCACACGGAACATCCTTGTTGACAAGAACTTTAACTTCCTGGCTATCATCGACTGGGAGTTCGCCCAAACCGCCCCCTGGCAGGTCAACCACTACCCCATGCCCTTTCCGTTGCTGGGGTCAGAGGCGGAGATTGAAGGCATCCTTCAGGATCCCAATCACCTTGCGCACAGAAACGTGTCGCGGCAGGAGTCTGCTCGAAGAATGTACACCCGGAAGTTCCGAGACGCCGAGATGGAACTTCGGCAGAAGGGACGGTCCCTCGGAGGGTCATTCGCCAAAGTGTTGGACAGCCCGGCATCAAGAATATATGCTTGTTTCACCAAGCTCGGCGGCTTGCCGGAGGCGGATGCGGGCCTCGTCTACGAGATGGTGCGGCTTGCCTTTGGGTTGGATGCCAAGGAGACGGAACGGTATCTTCATAAGATAGAGGGTAAGGCGAGAAGATCAGAGGGCTGTCGAGGGCAAGGCAAGTAACTGCTTGAGGGACTGTGAAGCTTAAAAGCATATATCGACTTGTGAAATCACAAACCTGCACCAACTGAATGGGAGAAGATGGGTAAAGCAAACAATTACACTATTGCTAGAGGCCTATGCTATCCATCACAATTGATGGCTAAATTGAATTCCACATGGCCCTCATTAGCTTCGTCCAGGTACATTCGCCTCATAACCCAGTACTGCGGGGAATTTTCGTGGTCATGCAACTCATCGCTTGTTCCACCTCTATCGCCTTGACCTCTCCTCCTCAGGGTATCTCCGCGAGCCTCTTCCCCAGCAACTTTTATCACCGTCTCGTCAATCATCACTGCCGCCTTAGCGTATTTCAACCCATCCACGTTCCTTGGTAATAACACCCATTCCTTTAAGGCCTACCCGATAGTCGTTCCGTTGTCTCGTCTTGTCAGACCTGCCATCCGGCTCGCCCACCCATTCCGTCGTCCGTCAACCCCGTTGTAAACCGTCCCACCGCAGCACACCTTTCGTGAGGTGTGGCCGATGCTGGAAAAGATTGACAATGCAAGAACCAAATGCAAAACTGTCTCAAGCAACCAAAAAGGAGCATGCGCTTGGGCATGTGGTGCTTCAAACAAAGGGGAATCGTGATGCGTAAAAACAAAAGGGAACGAACTAGTCCCATCGGAACGCCGACTAGTGCCAGAGGCAACGTGTGCTGCACTCAGGCGTAGCCATAGAAGAAACAGGAAAACCGGCCCGCCGTTCAATATCCTAGACCTGGGGAGCAGAACAAGAACGCCAGGAGATGCTGCCAATTCAAGACTGGTATCCGTTCTCCTCCAGTCAGGGGAACAACAAAGCCAGTTCCCTCATGTCAGCGGGGTGAGCCACCCGCCGGTATTTGGTCTGTGTATCCCAAGTGGTATATCCTAGCAAAAGAAAAAGAAGAAAAATCAAAACAGGGGAATATATGTCTAGTCCAGCCCGGGTATGATATTGATACAGAGATGAGCTCGATCGAGAACCGCCGAACGTGCGATTATGCCTGCGGAAGTGGCATTCGATCAAGAGCCGAAATTTGGCAGGCTCGTCTATAGGCTCTCAAGCCTGCTGCTAGGCAGTTGCATCGTGGGATCGTCAAACTCGATCTTCGGACCACACAGATCGTAGACACCAGTGCCGTATGCAGGCAACTGGCCAATGGTTGTCACCTCAATAGGGGGTTGGTACTGGGGCCAGTGCTCCTCCTGAGATTGAGCAGCTGGTTGATGGTAGTTTTCGGTCGTTGGGGTTTGGTTCTGCTGGGTCTGGGAAGTAACTGGCTGCTGAGCCTGGTTCATGGCCTGGTGAATCGATTGAGTGTACGAGGACATGCTATGGTGCGAATCCACTGGTGACGCAGCCTGAAGAGTGTATGACGGCGGGTGCTGCTGTTGGTGCGGGTAAAAGCCATCCTGCATTAGGGGGCTCTGTACCGAGGCCGCAGAGAAGGTACCCGGGCTGCTTTGGATAGACGTTGCGATCCCTGAAGGTGGGTACGACATTTCCATGGAAGATCTGTCAACCTGCTGTTGGGCAAGCTGATACTGGTGCTGAATGGGGTTGGTGCTCATTGTTGCGATTCCCGGGTTGCTCTGGTCGGTGACATAATATGCTGGTCGAGGAATGCTCACTGTTCGATGGAGCATATGCATTCCGGCTTGCTGTTCGGCGACGGCTTGCGGGTGGAACTCGGGAGGGACGCTGGATGGGATAGCGTGCCGGCCAACATATTGCTGTTGGTGGAGGGGGTAGGCGTGCATTTGCTGTCCAAATTCGGGAAAGGAACTAGCGCGGTGTAACGAGCCCTGTGGTATCGAGTTGACAGGAATCATGTCTTGAAGAGACCAAGTCATCGCAGAGGTCTGTGGAGTGGACGGAGATTCATCAGAGTCGGAGTCCGATGAGTAATCGTCCAGGATATCGTTGGGGTT
Source organism: Ilyonectria robusta (assembly GCF_021365365.1). NCBI lineage: Eukaryota > Fungi > Ascomycota > Sordariomycetes > Hypocreales > Nectriaceae > Ilyonectria > Ilyonectria robusta. The sequence continues at coordinate 67,142 of NW_025764472.1, forward strand.
CAGTCCTTGCTGGTGCGACCTCCGCTGGTGATTAACCATGGTGGTTTTTCGGCAGAAGCTGTTGTCTTGTTAGCAGACGTCAGTCAACTTGGGTTGGCTTGCAAACCTCTTCAAGCAGCCGTTATGACCACACTTGTAAGGTCGCTTCCCAGTGTGGATTCGTCGGTGACGAGCGAGACTGGAGGACTGTTTTACCAGTTAGTGGCTGAGGCTGCTGTAGGCACATGCAGCAACTTACGTCCGAAAAGCGTTTCCCACAGCCAATATGTTGGCACTGGTGAGGCTTCTCACCGGTGTGTGTTCGGATATGGACAGTCAAGGCACTTCGCTGAATGAAGCTCTTCCCACAGCCTGGGGTAGAGCAAGAGTAAGGCCGCTCATTGGTGTGAATTCGATAATGCCTTTGTAGGTCAGACGTACGATTGAAGCTCTTTTTCCTAAATGTTAGCCAACTAGATAGCTCAGGGGACTAGGAGGGAGCAAACCTTGGTGCACGACTGCCAATCACACTGGAATGGACGAGCCGTAGGCTCGTTCTCAACAAGTTCCAAAAGCTCCATAGCAATGTCTCGGATGTCCTGGCTAGATTGTAGACTGCAGACGATCGAATGTGTCGGTGATATCAAGGGGCAGATGCTGTTCGGCTGGTCTGAGTTCCAGACGAAGGATTTGAGTGATCCACGCTACAGCGGACGAGACGACAGAGGTGCCGGAGGCTGGGATCCCGCTGGCGGGAATTGGATTTGATCACGCTCGCGGCGAGTTGGGGGATTGCGCGACAGAGACGACTAGTCCTTGGCGGAGCGACGGGTTCCAGATCTGGCGATGTCTGACTTCGGAGGGGCAATTTCTGGCGCGGAGGAAGACCAAAGTGCTCTGTGTGCGGGAATGTGTAGCAGCGAGAGCTGAGTCGGCAGGTGATCAATTATGTCAACCAGGCAGGTAGTAAAAGTTAGGGGGCATAGGGGGCATAGAAGAGATGAAGGTGTATTAAGAAGGCGAGGAAGATGACGAGATGGGAGATTAAGAGGTGGAGGAGAATGAGGGTGAGGGTGAAGTCGACGAGGGGTACTTAAAGAAGTCTGGGGACAAGGGGAGGAAGGAAGTCGGTAGTGGAGGAGGGTTTGCTTTTTAATATTAGAAGCCGACCAGAGAGACGCGATGGAGGTGACCAGTGCTCAGGACGTGGTGGAAGAGGGCCGATTATGTCGATTGGGGTCGAACCATGTTGAGTCGAGAGAGTTGAGTTGGGGGAGCAGTGGGAGATATCGATGAGGTGAGTGGGTTCTGGGCCTTGATCAGGCTCGACAGGGATCAGGAGGGTAAGGGCTGGGGGAACGTTGTGATATCAGCCAGGACCAGGGCCGTGCGATGTAAAAATGGACGGGGGGCCCAGGGAGCAAGCGGCGAACCGTCACGATGATGCACTTGGTTGTTAGTTATAGTTGTTAGTTATAGGTGTGAGCGCAGGTGGCCGTGACAAGAAGAGGGCGAGAAGCTGGAGCCAGAGGAGGAGCCACGCAGCAGGTAAAGACAAAAGGCCAGGGGGCCCTGCTATGGCGGGTGTCAGTGGGGCTCATTCGGCAACTGGAGCAGAGATGTTGTAGCTTGACTTGGGTAAGGTAGGAGGAAGTGAGCGAGAGAGAGGGAGAGGAAAAAGGCCCATGAGCTATGGTGGACATGGTGGTGGATGAGACAGGGTCATGGTGGCCTTGGTGGGCGTGGTGGACATGGGATGGATGGAGACGGGGCGGGCACTACCTACCTTAGGTACGTCAAAGGTGAAGGGGAGAGAACCTGGAATAGTGGTCCCCAGCGTAGCGTCCGGCGTAGCGTGGGTTGTGAGAGAGTTGGAGCGGTCGTGGTCGTGTAGGTGTGTTAACAGAGCGAAGCATGGGGCTCTTCTTATTACCTTAGGGGCAGCCCCGTTGCCGCATCTGCGGCGGCACGGCCATTGGATGACGGGCGTATTGAGGTCTCGGGCGTGGACACGGCCGTCGATCGCAGCTGTGTCTGAAAGACACCAAAGAACATGGGAGAGACAGTGCGTTCGCTGGGGTGCTGGTCCAGACAGGAGACACAGTACAAGGAGCCGAGCTGCATCGAAGGCGTCGAGGCAAGGGAGAGAGGGGATGGTTGGACCCGCAAAGAGCGCCGGAAGGCTGAGGACACTGCATGCGCCAGCCCTTTAGCTGCTGTCTCCTCTCTGCGGCAGTGCGGTCCGGGTTCTGAGTCTGAGGTCTGCGCTGCGGTCTGCTTCTGCATCTGTCTCTGCTTCTTTGGTGTCAACCAGGGGGGGGGATTGCAACTTGTGGTGGTGTGGCTCTGGGTGGTGTGCGTGGGCTTGGGACCGCGTCAGGACTCACAGCCCGACATCGACCTGAGCGACGTAAAGTGAAGGGCTGCAGGACCCTTCGCGGAGCGGTTCGTTGAGGCTGCGGGACGACGTACGATGGAGGTAGGTACGATGTACGATGTAAAATTTACGATGCACGATGCACAGAAGGCACAGTACAACCTGCCACCCCATGTACCTCTCCGTACCTTTCCCGCCTGGGATGGCTTCCACTTACTTACCTGGCTGCATCTCTGACCCCACTATCCTTAGCCTTTCCTCTACCATGTGCGTGCTCGGTACAGATACCGGACCTCACCTTCGGGGACCTTAGCTACCTTAGGTACCTAAGCTCCTCGTCTTTCATCCTCCCAGCGCCTGGCCATGCGCCTGGCCATGGAGTGAATCCTCCAAGTGCATTGCCTCCGTATCCTCGTGTCGCTCACCCTCTCGATGCCGCGTGTCGAGGTTGTGTCGGGCGTGAGACTTCCATTGCTTCTGGCGACAGAGTTCCGCCGCTGGCCTACAGTCCAGTATCTGCTAGCTGGCGGGTGCCCGCTCAGTGCCCGTTGCCCGTTGCCCATTACCCATTATTTGTGTCCATTTCAACCAGGAAAACACACCCCCGGGACCATCGGTCAACAAATCATCCCTCCACCCAACGGGGTTCAATCTGGAGGGCTCATTCCGGCCCACACTCATTGCCATGCCGTGTCACCCATCCCATCCACTCTTGTCGTCCTTGCTCAGATGGAAGGGGGGCTCGGCTCAGGCACAGCGCGGAAACCTGAGCCACTGAGCTGAGGCACAGCGAGTGTCCCCATCCACATCCACCCACGCCCACCCACACCCTGGTCCGTCCCGGCCGATTGTCACCTCCTTGCCATGGTCAGCAACGGGATCACTTTCATCCGCAGCATTGACCTTCTCAACGCAGCGATATTTTTTATTTTTTGGTCTCAGTTCAGTTAGCATGCACCACCAGAGGTGCTTCGTTTGATTGGTACAGTAGAAGCATGATGTTTCTTTTATGAAACTGAACCGTACGCACCAACGGCTTTTCGAGCCATTCACGATTAGATATCAAGCTCCAACGGCGCTACTTCGTTGTGAACCCTCTCAAAGTGGGCTTCACAGAGGACCGAGCAACAACCAAGCTTCACGGCGGGACAAATTCCGTGTGCCTCTGGGGTCTCCAGCCTCAGGCGTCAGGGCGCATCGAGGTGTGATCTTGTCATCTAGCTTGGGAGCATTTCAGATTCCCCCCCCCCCTCACGTAGCAGACGAGAAGCGTTACATCACCCGGCCCATCATATCCAGCTCCAGTTTTCCTATATCAGATTCAAGTAACTATAGTTCACGCCTTGGTTTTTGGCGTCTCGAGCTTTGGCCGCCTGCAACAAGGATGATACCTCGATGCAAGGCCTCTCCTCATCACATTCCGGACCAATGCCGCGCCCATCATCTTGATGAATCGTTTCTTGGCTTTGCGTCATTCGGCACTCGCATGCCTTGGGTAGATTGCCGCACTGGTTCTTGAGTCTTGACACTGAACAAACAAGCACAGCCGGTGAAACAAACGTTAGTGCATACCCCCACACTTATCCTCAGCCCTACGCCGGTCCGCAGAATAACGTCGATTTCGTCTCTTGGACTCCCTGTTTAGAATTGATGCCAGATCATAGGGCTCGTGCTGGAAGTGCTAACTACCTCACTTCGTGACGGCGAGTGCCGAAAGATCAGCCCAAGCCCCTGCCCTAAACATGCAACGGGATGACACTGCACGTGGGAGCAGGTTTTGAACCCTGCAACAAAGCGCTTAACATGGCCCTGGACAGCTGCACATGGGCATCCTAACGATGCTACCATTGATAGATCGCCTTGCCCAAGCAACCTCCTTGGTGCAAAGGCGCCAGGCCTCCAAAGGCCTAGCCTGAGCCTTAGATCGTCCGAGAGCCTGACGCTACCGATAGTTTCCACCACGGTCCGGTTGTACAAGCCAAGGCTGGACATTCAACGACGAAAAGGGCGACCGGCAGCCTAGCCACCACACAGACGGCTCTTGGAGGGAGTGTTACTAGTTCATCGATCATGCCATGATCCGATGCGTCTAACTAGTTGTCTAGCAGCAGAGTCGGCGATATTGCCTAGTTGGCCGATTCAATGCGACATCTTCACAGCCTTTGACATGGGTCATCGACAATAAACTTTGAATTGCAACAGTGATATCTTGAATGAGAGCAGGGGGTGCCAATCTCCAATACGGGATGGCTTCCCAATGAACTCAGTTCGCCCCAAGACGGTCGGCAGGTCAAGCAAGCAGGTCCGATACATGACGGCATGGTCCAACGGTTTCTGAGCCAAGCCTGGCCAGAAAACCCTCAGCCTCAAGCTTGGCCAGGCCTCGAAACAACTGTCCCTGTGACAAAGATAGATAACCATCAGACGACAAACTGCCCCGCAGGTCAGTTCCTGACCCATTTTGTCAATCTTCAGACTTGAACTGTTTGGGTTAGCGGTCGAATGACATTGAGCAGCGCGGGGTAAGTGCAAGACACTACAGGGCTGACCGATATGCTTTGCCTCCGCAGGGAACAGTGATAGGGGCTTCCGCTCCCCGCCTCCCTTCCCCTACTGCTGGCTGCTGGCTGCTCACTGTGCTGCTATTAGTCCCTGTTGTTAGTCCTTTGCTGCCGCCTATCGTCGCACCACCCAGCCGCCAGCGCCCATTTGTCTAAATTGCGAGATGATCGCCAATGTCGACTCCTCACCTAGTTCCTCTCCGCGCACCCCTTCTAGTCTTTCTTGCCCTTTTGTTGGTTTCAGTGGCCGCTGTTGGAGGGGTCAACATCGCATGTGGTTCCCCATCCATCAGCAGCCGCAGAACCGCAACACCACCTCCGCCCCCAACCACTACCCAAGTTGCAGCGCCCTTATACCACCAACACCAACTTAACACTAACAACACGACGACGATGGTAACGGCGACTGCGACGGTGACTGCGACTGCTGCTACTGTACACCAAAGCCAGGCCGAGGTCGCAACAAAACAACACCGTTCTGGATACAGGCCATGGCGCCTTGCCCAGGGAGCCGACCCTTATTTCCAAACGGAGCAATAGTTCTTTTTGTTTCACAGTGGGCAGAGTTGCCATTGGCACGGCGTCGCCCACACCAAGTCGCTTATGCCATTGCCCTGCGATGCCAGCCAGGGCACGAGACGCCTTAATCCTCCTTGTCCTTCCCTATGACCAACCCATTTTTGGCCCTATCCCATCCCCATCCCATTCCCATCCCTGCCATAGCCCAGCTGTGTCTGTGCTTGTCTGCTGGTCGCCTCTTTAGGCTAGGAAAGCCGACTTTGCTTTTTCTCATGTAACAGAACCCTCCAACCAACCGCTTCCGGGAGCTCACGCTGTCCCCCTCCCGGGAGGTCACAGAAGTAACAAAATCCAAAAAAAATCGCTGATGACACCTCCCAGCCTCATTGTACATGAAGTAGCGCAGATTGCGGGAGCATGGGGTCAAGGAGAGTGGGACAACACTACCGTCACAGGCAAAGTCCACGCCCTGCAGGGGCGAGCTATCATTTCTGAGCGAAACGAGACCGTCTTGGGGGGGATCACATGGGACAGAGACAAACCGTCTCCCCTTCACCGAAAAAGCGGAACCAGAACCGTGCCGTGGTGTTCACCATGTTTGAGACAGATGAGACACAGGACCCCTCCAAAGCGGAAGAACCCCAGCAACAAGGACGAAAGGATGCAAAAAAACCAAAAGGGGAAGAAAGGTGTGGTCGCGGGCGCGAAAGCTCCCCTAGTTTCTAATTGCCCTTTTGGTAATTATCGAATCGTACGACCCTGTCCCGGTCCTCGGTGAGGGCCTTGCGAACCTTGTTCCGTCGCGTAGTCACTGAGGAATACTGGCAATGTCTGGTAGCTAGTCCCAAAGACTTCGCCAGCTTCGCCAAGACCACAGGTTTCTTCAATGACATCTGTCCATCCGGACTCAAACAGCCCATCAGGGCAACCTAGGTTGACAACCTATCCAGGCCGACAGCCCACCCAGGCCGACAGCCTACCCTCTTTTACCTTTCCTAGACATCACAGGGACCTAGTCTCTTCATTGACCCCAGGACATACAAACAGCCAATATGCCGAGCTCGAGCTCAAATGGAGGAGCCCACGGACGCGGCCTGCACTTTCCTTTCTCTGCCTTTGAAAGCATTTTCTCCCTCATATCCACCGCATCTTAATATCTCCTCCGCTTCATCATACCTCCCTCTCATCCACCGATACCATCCTGCATTAGAAAGTAGCCCGACCCACAACTGAGCATCTTTCTTATCTTCGGCCGCCTCATACCTCCCTCTCATCCACCGATACCATCCTAGATTACAAAGTAGCTCCGCCCACTTTGGACCGTCTTCCTTATCACCTAGCTTTTCTTTAATAGTCCCTTCAATGTGAGGATCCAATCTCTCACACTCCACCCAGTTCTCATACTTTCCCGATGGATACTGACCCGACATCACCCGTAGAAACTTCCGCTTCCATAGCTGCGTATCGTCAAACGACAACCACACCCGCGTGCAAAACTACACTAAGGCATGCATCTCGAATAAATCTCTATTGGCCGTCACGGCCACTAACGAGTATCCACGTAGGATCTCGAGGTCCTCGTCAAGGTCATCCTTGCCGTCTTCCCCGTGGTCGCTTGCATAAGCCCGGAGCACAGACTCGGGGATTCCCTGGGCAACAGCAGGACAGGGAAGGGACTGGAGCTCCAGCGGCGGCGCACTGTCCCGCACTGTATCCCTGCCTTTTCGCCATCGTCTCTTTCGGCGCCAACCTTTCTTCTTCCTCTGCCTCCCCAAGCAACTCTTGCTGCTTCGCTGGCGTGTTCTCGACGACGACTTGATTGCTTCACTTCACTCTGCTGCTGTGTGCGCACTGAAGAGCATGCTCTTGTCGGCCATGGGACACGCCTCTTCCCTCTCATCCTGATCCTCACTTTCCCGCTCGCTTTCTCTCTGTCTCTCTCTCTCCGTCCCCCTCCCCCACTACGCACGGCACCCAACACCCGCGCCCGCGTCCTCCTTGCCATCCTCGCTCCCTCGTCACTCAATCTCCCGCCCCACGACGACGACTCGCCCGCCCCAACGTCTTCCTCCCTCCCGCGAGCTCTGCAAAACCTGTCATGGTGATTAACGATTCTGGTGTCAGAGTCTCCCGCTCCTCCATCAATATGTCCAATCCCGCCACGTCCAACGCAGCCGTCGGCAGCGCGCCCTCCACCGCCGACGACTCTGGTGAGCCTTCCCGCCGTGGCCGGCACTGCCCCTCATGTTCCTCAGCCCGACCCGCACCGCCCCCCGATTCGCACCGCCCCCCGATTCTGCCCCGACTCTGCATGCTGACTCTGGCAGCGTCCACCATCACCATAAACACGAAGGCTCTCGCCAATTTTGCTCCCCCCAAGACGGACAAGCCTCGACCGCACGTCTGTGGCACCTGCCAGCGTTCCTTTGCCCGATTGGAACATCTCAAGCGCCACGAGCGCTCCCACACCAAGGAGAAACCCTTTGAGTGCCCCAAGTGCGCACGATGCTTCGCCCGCCGCGACCTGCTGCTTCGTCACCAGCAGAAGCTGCACCAGACCTCGACACCGTCCTCCCGTCCCCGCAACCGCCGCGAGTCGACAACCGGCGTCGCTCCTGGCGGAAGCCGTGCTCGCAAGAACAGCGTCGCTGGCCCCCCAGCCGCCAACAATGCTGCGGCCAACTCTGTGCGGCCCCGTGCCAACACCATCAGCCACGTTGACGGCACCGCGATGCAAATGATGGCCAATGCCTCCGTTGCACGGGGCATGCCGCCGACCCATAGCCATAGCCGGCACCCAAGTCTCGCCGGCTTGCCCATTCACAACTTCGACCACATTTTTGGTGGCATGTCGGCCGCCATGGGCCAGCGAGGGGTTCAGCCGGGCCTGCCCAAGCTGGAGACGGGCACCCTCGGCAACATGGACTTCACCAGCGGTCTTCGGACCGCGCCGCCGATGGCTGCTTTTAACACGGAATTCGATTTTGAGGGTCTTCTCTTTGGGCCGGGCTCTACCATCAACCCCAACGCCCTTCATTACAATGATTCGCCACAGTCGATGGCCTTGGAACAGACCCCGCCGTTTGCGCAATCCCTTAATGAGATGCCCTCGAGCCAAACCCTCGACGATAATTTTGACTGGTTGACTCGATTCGAGCATCAGATGTCTTTTAACACGAACGAAAACGTTGTTGACGGGTCGAGCACGTCCGCGATCAGTACGACGAGCCAGAGTGGGATTAGTGATGTTATGTTGGATGGGTCAAATCACCCCGCGCCGGCCGGGACGAGTTCCATGTGGCAACCGTCCGTGATGGGCCCTCCACAGCGTTGCATCCCTCTTGCTAACCGCTACCAGGACGGCTCTCCGCAGCACCATGCCCGACAATGACATTCGCCTACTTGCCCTCGACGGCGGCGGAGTTCGCGGCCTGTCCTCGCTGATGATTCTACAGAATCTCATGTCTACCATCGACCCCGACTCCCCGCCCAAGCCATGCGATTACTTCGACATGATCGGCGGCACCAGCACCGGCGGCCTGATCGCCATCATGCTGGGGCGCCTAGGATGACGGTTGACGAATGCATCCACTGCCTACACGTCCTTGTCCGACAAGGTGTTCGAGAAGAAGAGCCACAGGGTCAAGATCAACGGCCAGTTACAGGGCAGATTTGATACTGTGGCGCTGGAGCAGGCAGTCAAGCAGATACTGGTGGACAACGGCCACGGCGAAGACGCGCTTCTTAAAGATCCCTCCAAAACAGCTTGCAAAGTGTGAGTTTCTGACTCCCTCATTTCCTTGCGGCACGGCTAACCGACAAGCTTCGTGTGCGCGACGAGCAAAGAAACCGGAGACACGGTGTGCCTAACGAGCTACCGTCCCCGCAGACTGGCCCACCTATATGACTCCACCAAGATATGGCGAGCCTGTCGGGCTACGTCTGCCGCGACTACCTTCTTCGATCCAATCGCTATCGGGCCCTTTCAAGAGCAGTTCGTCGACGGTGCCCTGGGAGCGAATAACCCCGTATACGCGCTTTAGAACCAGGCTCAGGATGTCTGGGCCGACCAGCTGCGGGGCAGTCTTCGGTGCCTGGTGTCGATCGGGACGGGCGTACCCGCCTTGAGCCCGTGCGTGATGATGTCCTAGGCATCGGGGCCACCTTGAAGAAGCTCGCAACAGAAACAGAGACGACGGCGGAGCAGTTTCGTCGCGACAAATCCAGCCTCGACGACGAAGGCCGCTACTACCGCTTCAACGTCGCCCGCGGTCTCGAGGATGTCGGCCTGGAAGAGTCGAAGAAGCAGCGCGAGATTGCGGCGGCAACCGGCCGGCATGTCACTTTGCAGGACGTGGTTAGACAGATGAAGGCATGCGCGAACGGCCTTGCGAGGAAGCAATGTTAGTCAGCCTGATCGCCCAACAATTCATATATTGCGTTCCCACCTTCCATCGTAGTGTCGCTAATCCATCGTCGAAAGACTTCGGCTCCTACAAGACACCCTTTAGCCTCGAGGGTGTACTTGTGTCGAGCCACTTCGTCGACAGGCCGTCCGACACCGCCGATCTGGAGAAATACCTCCTTCCCCGCCGATCGCATTCCCGACAGACGAGGAAGGTCTTCGTGCTGCACGGACTCGGTGGCATCGGGAAGACACAGCTAGCCATCGATTTCGCTCGGCGTCACCAGGCTACGTTCAGCTCGGTCTTCTGGCTCGACGGCAGGTCGGAGGACCGCCTCTGAGGGAGCATTGCCGGCTGCATCAACCGGATCCCGGAAAGACAAATTCCTAGCATGAGCCGGAACCAGGCCGAGGCTCACAGCAAGGGCGATCTCGATGCCGCCGTCGCGAGCGTGATGGAGTGGCTTGCGCGGCCCGACAACCGCGACTGGCTGTTGATCTTCGACAATGTCGACCAAGACCACGAGCAAGGCGGCGTGACAGGCGCATACGATCTGAGACGCTACCTGCCTGGCGACCACGGGGCAATACTGGTCACGACGCGGCTTTCGCGCCTTGCGCAGCTAGGCGAGTCCAGGCGCTTGGCCAAGGTTGATCTAAGCCTCAGCAGGGCTATTTTCGAGAGATGGTATGGCAGCGAGCTCCGTAAGTCTTGGTAGCCTTGCACGCCAACGGTAACGTGATGGAATCTTAACTTATGCCAGGCTCGGACTGTAATCAGCTCCTCGAGCTGCTAGACGGCCTCGGCGCAGATCGCTGCAGAAAACGTTTTCTGTAAGAGCGGAACGGAGCAGTCCCTTGCTGAGGAGTGGGATACACATAGGAGATCTCTAGAGGCGATCCTCCTGGAACTTGGTCAACCTCAAAATCCGAAGAACTGTGGCCTCATCAAAGAGGCTAAGCATCGTCTCGCGTCAATGAAGTCGATAAGTCTTGGCATGGGCCGTCCACAGAAAACAACAAAAACTACCTAGCTGATGGGCATTAAAGCACACTTGGCCGTGCTTCTTTCAAATTAGGGTTTAATCTACCATATTGTTGCCTGCTTTATCTTCACTGGCTCTATGATCATTCTTCAAGCCGCCGGCCCGCCTCGAGGAAGGATGTCGACGGTCCGAACCGGATGCATGCTGTCGGTCTGCCATCTAGCGTCATCTTCTCAAAGTCTAAGGCCGTGACATGGATGTCTTGCTCCCCAAACCCGCTCAGCACGCTCTGCACGGCTGCACTATGGCTGGTCGTGTTCTTATCGGCCAGACCCTGTAACCCCTGAATCATCTTCTCCATCTCCCTGGAGGCACTCGCCTGCTGTGGCTTAATGGACCTCAACTGGTCCTGCGCAGGGTATGTCAACCAGCTGTCGTGGTAGGACAGTTGCTATTCGATGTTCAGAGAACGATCGAACAGCCCCAGTTGTCTCGTCGGAGAGTAGCCAATCATACAGATTCCTTGGGCTGTGGAAGGTTCGAGAACGGTCATTCTAGGTAGCTTCCGGGTATGCCCGCCTCGTCTCGAGGGAGGCCCGAAGTGGCGGCCCTGAACCCCCACTTCGTGAGTTTGGCTGCTTCTCTTCCCTTTCCCATCCAACACGCAATTATCTATTCTTTAACTTTCACCCGAAACAGATACCGTATAAGCACATGCGAAGGATTATAAACAACATATTCATGGAACGCCAAGCTCCCCCCTGAAAATGTGTCACTGTATGGAACCGTCGTATCGGGCTATAAAGTCACGCACGGGTTAGTCTCGAAATCCTCTCAAATAACCACATGCAATAAAATGGAAGGAAGAGAAGGAGGAGAAAGAATTTCAATCTACAAACCATCAAAACCATCTCCTCGCCCGTGCAGGGCAGTCCTCCCATCTCCCACCCAACTTTCTTCCACTTCGAAGGCCGAACCCTCCCTACCCCTTCAATACACCTCTGCTGCCCGCCCGATTTCTCGATGGCTTCGTGTCCATCGCTGATGCTCGTCAGGCTCCGGATCCGCCGCGCCCCAATGTCGGCCTCGCACAGGAGTATCACCGCCTCGCCGCCCCACAATTCATGCTTGCAATAGCCCGCCGACTTGCTTGACACGTCGGCGAGGTAGATGCCGTTGCCGAACATGGCCCCCGTGAAGCTAGCCCCTCGCCTGCGGATCTGTAGCCCCAGGTCGAGGATACCCAGCAGAGAGTCGAGTGGCGTGCCGTGCCACAGTAGGAGTCTCTCCTCGCCACAGGCATCGTGGCCTTGCTTTGCCTTGATCCAGTCGCAGTACGGATTTGGCAGGTTAGCCTTAACGAAGACTCGGTAGATGTCCTGGAGCTCCAGGATCCGACAATGCGTGCGATGACAGGAATTTTCTAGGTAATATTTTAGTTCCCGGAACTCGAGCGTCGAAGCATCCGTCAGGCGGCGGAAGCCATGCCGCAGAGAGCTGTAGGCCTGGTACAGCGGCTGGGCGAGGGCCTTATGTGCATTGAGCTGGAGGGAACCTCGGCGGTGGACGTCGGCTAGCATGTTGGCTATTTCCTGCCGCGGATGGAGCGAGTGGAGGAATTTGAGTTCGAGGAAGATGGCATGATAGCTTGATATCACTGGGGGGCGGTCGTGCCCTGCGCAGAAGGGGATCCGGCTGCGATACAACGACGACGCTCTGAGGATGGCCTTCCAGTGGATGGGGCGCACGGACTCGAGGTATTTCCAGATACGCTCCAGAATCTTGAATGCCAAGAAGATGGACCAAGGACTGAGCTGCTCGTACGGAGCGCTAAATGGCGGCCAGGGTCTCGACGTGCTTGGGCTCTCGCCGCCATTATGTTTCCGCATAGAACCGCCATAGAGCATAAGCTCCATCAAATCCCTCACCTCCTCCGTAATCCTGGCGTCGATCATTGCGTAATTTGGGACTTCCTTGGGGCATGCGACGGTCCCGCGGTAGTCCAGCTCGACGAACATAAAGTGCCAGCTCGGGATGAAAGGGGATTCGTATCTTCGGTTCCATGCCAGGCCCGTGTTGTTGCGGAATATCTTGCGGAACCTAGCAATGACGGGCTTTAGATCGGTTTCCTCCATTTCCTGCCTGCCTACGCCTTGAAGCCCAACGCGACCTTCCCGAGTCAAGAGCGTGTAGGTTTTGGCCTCTGGGTTGAATACTATCTATTGTAGAGCTTCTCGTTAGTAATTTAACATCGTCTATACATGTGCATGCGTTCTCACGTACTTGATGCCTCCGGAAGAAGTTCTCGTTCTTCGAGATGTCGGCCCGTAGGAGGTAAACATCATATATCGACGCCGTAGCCCTATCTATCAAGACCGTGGCATCGGCACGTGCTCCCAGATCAACGGGAACACGCAGGCTCGCCTTACCGTCAGTCTGCCTCCGAAAATAGCCATGGTGCGAAGTGTGCCTCGCTCTCGTAGCAGCCAGGCGCCGCTTCGCGACATGAGAGTCCTCAAACTCCTTCCGAATATCCTGATGTCCCAAGTTCCCACGCACCACAATATCGTGTTCAGGATCCCAGTCGGAAGATATTCGAGGAAGAGGGGGAGCAATTGAACGAGGTATCGTCGGAGTCGGTGCTGCTGATGGGACTCTTTGGTGGGCGGCTTCAGGAGCGGTCAGGGCTTCGGAGGTAGTTGGTGTACATGAGGTGAGCTTTGCTGGGTTAATGGTCCCTGGCGGATCTGGGCGCCACCAGTTGTCCATCGCTAGACGTACAGTCCAAGTCGCTGTAACATTCGAAGAGAGGTTGGTTGATTCAAAGGAGTATGGAACAATGGGATGTGGGTGCCTTGAGATGCCGGTCGGGGAATCGCAACGATGTTCCGAGAAGCCTTGAAGCCGCCCCCGCCCTGGCCAAAGGGGGCAGTGCCATGGCCTGGATTCGCCTTGTGACACAAGGCCGCCAAGGTTGCCCTAATTCGCGGTCAGTCGCTCGGTGATTTCTGCTATAGTGAGAGAGTAGGGACAGCCGACAGGGGATTTGCGCATACCCATACCATGTACGCCTTGTCTCAGAGCGGTCTCAGAGCGGTCAGACCTGCGCCGGGGAGCCTCGGAATATCAACCCTTGGGCGAGCCAGCCTAATGGCGCCGATTTTGACGGTGAGGAAGGGCAGACGCAATTGCGAAACCACACGGCACTTGGTAGCATGCGCAGTCATCGTTCTTCCCCGGCCAAAAAGGTTCTATCGGAGAAGGAAAGGCTGAAGGCGGCGATGAAGATATGCCATCACACAAACGACGGAAAGTTGCGTTCCCTGCCCGCAGGCAGATGGGTACACGGCGCCAGCTCAAACCGCCTCCAAAACACCGACCACGCGCTACCAGGAAACACAACAGGGCGAGCACTGGCACCCTTGCCTCTTCGGCTGGAGAGGAGGCTGGGTTGGCTGCCATTGTGAACTACGAGGAGTGGCCGTTTTCCGATGCGCTGTTGTCATGGCCTTGTATCGCCTGTGGGTGCCGGGGTTTGGTGTTGGTGGCGGCCTCCAAGCAAGGAACGGACCGTTACAGGGCTCCTAGCCAAGCCCTGCCCGAAATTTTGCCTGGTTCCTCTGTGACGACCCCAAAGCGGCATGCATCCAATCAAGCCAGACAAGGTGGCGTGATCCATCCCCAACTCTCTTGAGCCGCCGTCGCCTCTCCTGGAGGATCCGAGGTTAGGGATGAAGTCCTTGTGTCCCATAGTCGAGCACAACCATCCTTCCGCAGAGGCCGATGAGGTAGATGACGACCGACATATCCCGTCACAAACCCCAGAGCGGCCAATATATCAGTCTTCAGATGGCAAAGCTCCCCGATGCCCCGCTATTTCTTTGCAGCTGCAGAATTTATGTTCTGACTGAAGCCTACTAGCAATGGCCGAGCCATATGCTTCGCCTGATCAGGCTTCGGTTGAAGATCTGACGCCTGAGGAGGCGAGACGCATCATTCACTCCCGTCGCAAAGTCCAAGATGGTAGGTTATTCCACTGATGCCATACTTGAGGCCTAACCGTTGCCTCTGATTCGCCTACTCACCTGACCATGACAGGCACAGCATGCTGGCCGTGTCGCCAGCGCAAAGTCAAGTGTGACAATAAGCAGCCGTGCGAGAACTGCGTCAACCGAGATCACGCACCACTGTGCTCGTATCAGCCGAACTACTCGTTCGCCAGCAAGCAAGGTTTCGTCGCCTCGAGGGGCTCCCAAGGGAGGAAGCGACGTCACTCGTCTCCGTATGGCCGAGATGAGATTGGCGAACAGGAACAGCGTCGCCCAAACTGGCCGCGTACGACAGGCAAGTCTGCAAATTTGTTGTGTCTCGTCGTCAATCCTGACTATTGGCCAATCAGTCCGCACAGATGAGCCAGATTCCACGGAGACGTCACGTTATCTGGGCCAGAACAGTATTCCTGCGTTGCTGCGCGAGCAGTCCAGGTCGGATCACCAGAATCCAGGAGGCGCTGTGACGCCAGACATCCACCAAAACATGGGGTCGATCCTGGGGCTGGACACCTCAGCGCCGTTTCCTCTTATGTCATCGCGGCACCTCGACCAGCTGGCTCAGGACATCTCCAATGCGTTGCCTTCGGATCGTGAAGTTGTCAAGCAAGCCCATTACCTCGATTCTGTCCTCTCAGGAGGTGTCTAATTCGTAGCAGACTGTTTCACACTTACAAAGAGATCCCTCAACCATTCTGGGGTTTCGTCATGAACCTGGATGATCTCGAGTCTAAGCTCATGGTCTACCTGGAAGACCGATCACGCAAAGCGGGGAGCTCCATGAAGAGCGGCCGACCAGTGTCGGCATCGTGGCTCGCCATCTTGTTTGCCGTTCTGGCTGTTGGCTCCCAGTACCACGAGTCGCCATATCATGTTCGTACACTGGACTCCCAGAAGTATATTCAGATTTCATTCCACTTCCTCCGGCTCGGAAACTTTCTCCTTCGGTAAGAGTCTAGCTCCCACTTAACTGAACGTCACCTGACCTATCAAGGCCGACCTTTGATTCGGTCCAAGCGCTACTACTCACCAGTTTCGCTCTTCTCAATGACATGAAAGCTGAGGCTTCATGGGCTCTCCTGGGACTGACATGTCGATTAGCCCAATCCCTCGGCCTACACCTGCCACACACCCCAGATGGTGGTGAGAGCGGTGCGCCGGACACGGCAAAGGAAATGGCTCGCCGAAAAATCTGGTGGACTTGTGTTTGGCATGATTCTCTAGCATCTCTTTCCTTTGATAGGTGAGGTGTCTGCCCCGGCCGAATTGCATTGTTAATTGACTGTGCCAGTCGCCTATGACGAATATCTCAAGCTGTTCAATACCCGTTTCCTCGGGGAACCTGGCAGGCGGATACACTTACCTCGAAACCATGTACCATCTCATACAGATCATTTCTCACCGATTGAACCCAGACGCCACAGCCACAGCGTCGTACACGCAGATCCTAGATAACTGTCAAGCAGTGCAAGCACTCCTCGTTCGGGCGACACCTCAGATCCAGCACAAGGAGTATTGCAAGACTGCGGTGGACCGTCTCCAATATTTTGCAATTCGCCTTCACACATCATTCATCACCTCTGTTGCTTGTCGACCCGCGTTGAGACGCGACTGCACTAAGCTTGATATGTCTTAAGCAGCGCTCCTAATAGTGCGAACCATTAAGAGGACTATTAGTGCACACTGTAGTGCAGACTAATAGTCCATGAACTATTGGTTTAGTGTACATCTCTCGGACTACACTGATGGTCCAGTGCAGGCCTCACGGACCACACTGATGGTTCAGTGTAACTCGGCCAGACTGACCAGTAGTCCAGTGCGAGGGTCGCAGACTAACAGTCTCACTATTAGTGCGCCCAAGATTCAACGTGCGTCAAGCAACGTCTTTCCACGGTTGTAGCCCGCTCCCGAGTACCCAGTCAAGAACTACGCAATCCAACGCGTCGGACGCGTCGGACGCGTCGAGCGCGCGTGGCGAAATTTCCAAGACGTTGCTAAGATATGTTAGCGGGTACAGTTGCTGCACTGCGTTGAATTATTGTATCCTAAGTATCGCACAACGGAAACCATCGTCCTAGCAAGACCCCAGAATTACATGCATGTACATGCTTTGGAATGGACTATCTGGCTGATTTCCCGTGAAAAACATTTACAGCCTAAGAGACAATGAAGTATGTGTTGTCTGAGTGGTGAATCCCAAGTCGTGGAGTTAAGAGATACCAGCCCTGCCATTTCAGATAGACGGGGCGCCAGGTAGCCTCTATCCGGCGCCTATAGGGTAGACTGGCCGCAAAACCCCATTGAGCGAAGCAGTTGAGATGCCAATAATCACGCTGGTCTCTCCGTGAGAATCGCACTCCTTCTGGTTAAGACTACAGTCACTGACTTTCTGAGAGCTCTCGTCTGGTATCAATTCCATTATGATCTGAGATATATTGCCGGTTGTTTGCGGTCGACAAAGTGCATGACGTTAAAC
This sequence comes from Ilyonectria robusta, assembly GCF_021365365.1. NCBI lineage: Eukaryota > Fungi > Ascomycota > Sordariomycetes > Hypocreales > Nectriaceae > Ilyonectria > Ilyonectria robusta. The sequence goes on from NW_025764472.1 coordinate 84,494, forward strand.
GGTAAACCTTGGCCTCATCTCCTCCGCCAATGTGACAGATTATATGTCACGGTACCAGCCCCAGTCCTAGGAACTGGGATATCACGTGACCACGTGATGTGGGTCACCCACTGTACATAGTAGCTTCGCGTCACCCATAGCTTCTTGCCTCTTCACGGCACAACAACGATTCTAAGTCGACCCCAAGTTCCGTCCCGTGATATTATATCACAACCCAAAGCGCAGATTAAGTCAAATCTAAGTCCGCTTGAAAGCTATTCATCTCTTAATTATTTACATATACTCCCCCTTTCCCATGCCGTACCGTTTTTATTGAAGACAGGAGCCCACAGGAGACAGCCTGGGAGGAACGAGGAGGGCCGCAAGTGGGGCTATTATTTTCAAACTAATAGTGTAGACCACAGTTTGCACTATAGTTTCGTTTGACCGTAACGGACAGACCAATAGTGCAGTTTGCGCATCTCAGGCAAACTGGTAGTTTAGTCTGGCCAAATCAAACGGACCGGTAGTTTAGTTTGGCCAAATCAAACGCACTAAATGAGCAGTTTGAGGCTTTCACACGGACTGGTTGCACTATTAGGAGCACTGCCGGCAGGCGAGGAAGATCTTCGTACTCCACGGACTCGGCGGCGTCGGGAAGACACAACTAGCCATCGATTTCGATCGGCGCCACCAGGCTACGTTCAGCTCGGTCTTCTGGCTCGACGGCAGATTGGAGGACCGCCTCAGACGGAGCATTGCCGGCTGCGTTAATCGGATTCCCAAAGGACAAATTTCCCGCTTGGGCCAGAACCAGGCCGAGGCTCACAGTAAGGACGATCTCGATGCTGCCGTGGCGAGCATGGTGGAGTGCGCGGCCCGACAACGGCGACTGGCTCTTGATCTTCGACAATGTCGACTAAGACCACGAGCAAGGCGGCATGATGAGCGTGTAGGATCGGAGATGCTACTTGCCTGGCGACTGGCGAAGTGGGCATCTTGGATGAATATTCGGGGCGCGTCGGCTGTCAGCCAAACCCCGTTGACCGTGCTGTCCGTAATAGGCAGTGATGCGCAAAATCAGGCCATACTACCTTTTGAGTTGCATTAGGCGACCCAATAGATTGGCCTGGACCCATTGATGGGGTAGTCAAAAGGTGGTGGCGCAACTGGGGTACCACTTTGTACCACCTCTTCTGGGATAGTGGACATGCCATATCTCTCGTTGGGTGATATCGAGAAAGACACATTCAGATACATCATCGTGCGAATCGTCGTGCGACATTTTTAACGCTATTGTTTTCAGCGCAGCCCGAGCTGAGTTTGAGGCGTTCAGGGCGTTCTCGTACTACTATGGACTCAAATGCCCCAGCCACTCCTTTCAACGTCAAGATATCTCCCCTCCCTTTTCACCGATGCCAACTTCCTCGGGACCTCCGAGATACCGAGACCTGGATAGACTGACACCATTGTCACTCTCCTCCAGCATGGTAATCAAGCCAGAGTCTCCTCCCGCACCGGCACGCAACTCCGGCCGCCACAAACCATCGGAAGCCCCGCCCACGCGCACAATCGAGAAGCGCCATTACACGCAGTTACATGCTGCATTTACCGAACTACGGGATAGTATCCCTAGTATGAGAGTTGCAATGGCAAAGGAAGGAGAGGAGAATGCAACGACGGATCCGCAAGAAGGAACGCCTAAAACAATAGTGGATAAGGTTAGTTGGCACCCAACTCATGATACAGTGATTCTTACCAAGAATAAAGGAGGCCATTCTATATAGGGCGATGGAGCATATTTCGCTGCTTGAAGAGAGAAATAGATCTCTCCTAGAAGAGCGCATAGTACTGCAGTCGACAATCGCTGCGTTCGAGATGTTATTTCCACGTTACTGATCTTCCTATATATGTTTTGCCGCGGACCGGGCTTGATGAGGCATCGATATGATCGGTTTTCACGTGGATGTCGCAGCGGGTACTGAGGGACCTCCAGGGCCGCCAGGCTATTGGGGACCGCCTGGACAAGAGGGAGGGTCAAAGAGAACTCTTATCATCAAAATTGTCATATTTCGTCAACGTATTGTTATAAAGTCTTGCGGCCTGAACGATGACAGACCAAGCTTACCTCTTTGCCCAAAAAACGTGACAGAACGAATGGGAATTTTGCTAGAGCGACCCAGCGCCTAATGCGTAGATCACAGAGTCACAGCACACAAGGACCCCGAGATCTCAACCGCCTGGGGAACCAGCCCAAGCCAGCCAGGGTCCCTGAGGTTGGCTTCGTGTAGTGTACCCGGCACGAAGTACCTGATACGGCTGGTGGCAGTCCACCCTCTCCACTCGCTCACCGAACAACCCCTAAAAGTGCCCCTCCCCTCCCTCCAGAGGCCCCTTTCCAGCGGCTTCAGCGGTCCCCTAGCAGCATTAGCCCCCCCTGTTACACCACCAAGCCAAGTACCTGCTACCTGCCCGGGGTCCCTGCTGGCCCAGCCCGCTCGTCTCAGCGCCTACCCACCAGCCTGGTGTTTCCTATCCCCACACCCTCCTCTCACACCCAAGAAACCCCCCTCCTCCTCCTCCTAGTGAGTGCGCCCATCTCCAGGCCCCGTCCGTCTTGAGGTGACCTTAAGTCTTGGTCTTGGTCTTGTCTACCGTTACCTATCTCTTGTGTCCGTCCTACTTCCACTCGCTCATCCATCTTCTTATCTGAACCTTCCCGTGGCCGTCATCAAAATCCCCCCTCTGACCTTTCCGTTCCCGTTAGATGGCCACTCTGTCGCATCCTCCTCGGCCCACGGTTCACCAGACTGCCCCTCCCTTTAATACCCTCGAGCAGCCCTCCACTCAACTCCCACTCCTCCCTCTCGGAACGGTCTCATATCACCACTGCTGCCGCCATCCCGGCTCCTCCCGCCCAAGCCCGTGGCCGCCTTGGACAGGACCCAGAGCGCCACCGCCACCATCTCGGAGCCCGCGATCCGCGCCCGGCACTCCAACGGTACCCTCTCGAGACTCTCCCTCCTCCCCAGCTGGACGCCCGCCTCGGAGCCCTCCAGCCCGGACAAGAACCACCGGCCCAGGAGTGCCTCGAGCCAGTCCCTGTTGTCCAGTATCAACCTGGACAGCGCCGTCGCTACCCAAGCTGCTTCGGCGAACCACCCGCCGTCCCAGCCTTACACGGCCATAGACCCAAACGAACCACCTCCCACCAAGTCTCCCGTCACGGCAAACAAGATGCACCAAACATCCTCGCGCTTGCTGCGCATGACGGATGACGACCGGCCGTTCACGAGGGTATGTGCCATGGTTCTACCACTTCCACCTGCCGCTTCGCATGGCGTGCGCCATAGTGCAGCGTTCCGCGCGGGGCATGCGGAACCCCCCTATGAAACGCCGCCTCCCGAACCCCTTCTCGCCAGAGCATTGGCTGACTTTGGTAGTACAATAGGACTTCGAGGATCTCTTCTCCACCCTCGTCGTCAGTCTTCTGCCGCTCTCGGCCCACCGCGTCCGATTGACCAAGGTCGAGTACACGTTCCTCTCCGAGGATGCCATCAACAACCTCGGATCCCTCAAGTTCTCCCAGTCGAATCGTATGCCAGACCCCAAAGACCCCTCTCGCATCGTCACCACCACCACAACCACCACCTTCTCCATGGCCAAGGACATGGCCCGGTCCATCTGCCAACGCTTCGTCGAGGCACGTTTCATTGAATCGGCCGACGGCAAGTACCAGCAGTTGTACAACATGAAGGGATCGGTCTGGCAGCTGACGCCTAAGGGAATCACCGTGCTGGACAGGTTCTGCTCGAGGAGCGGTATCCAGCAGAAGCAGGTGTCGGAGCTGGTCAACCTGGGGGCAACCCAGCTCGTCCTGCTGGAGAGGGACTCCCAGAGCGATACGCTTCTCCATGACCAGGGCACCCTTGAGGTCATTTTCCGTCGGTTCGTGGGTGCCGAACACCGGAACATCAAGCCGACCGTCAATGCAGCCGATTCGGACTCGTTGCACGATTACAAGGATGGTCTGACCGGTGTCAAGGTGGCAGCCGAGCGCAAGGTCAACGGCAAGACGTATCGAGATACCTTCACTGGCAAGGCCACCACCGACTGGCTGATGGACTGCTCCACGATTGTTGACAAGCGAGAAACCGTCGAGGTCGCCACCCTCTTTGTCGAGTACGATCTGATGGAGCCCGTCGCTCAAGACCGAGCCTACATGTCCGAGAACCCAGGCTGCAACGTGTTCCAGCCCACCAAGTATGCCATCTATCAGATTTCCCAACGGGGCAAGGATCTCATCAACGGTTCTGGCTCGAGGGGACGAGCGTCGGAGAGCGAGGGCGGTGCGGCTTCTCAGCGAAATAGCATCACCAGGGACACCAACACCCAGCGGCTCGACAAGATCCTCAACGATCCTGCGCTCCGTCTTCTCTTCCGGGAGAACCTGCGCGACACGCACTGCGAGGAGAACCTGTCCTTCTACCAAGACGTAGATGAGTATGTCCACAACTGCAAGGCCGTCACCCGCACGGCTCAAAAGAACCCCAACAACACCTCGATGGACGGGGTCAAGGAGAGCATGGCGCAGGCGTATGGAATTTACAACGCTTTCCTGGCCCCCGTATCTCCTCGTGAGCTCAACATCGACCACCAGCTCCGCAACAACCTGGCCACTCGGATGACCAAGGCCGTCGGCCAAGACGTGGCCATGATCGACACTCTCCAGGAAGTAACGTCCCTCTTTGAGGACGCCCAGAACGCCGTCTTCGAGCTGATGGCTAGTGTGAGTTTCGCTAACCCCCAAACGTCGGCGAGGCCGACGGCGCTGACGCACAACAGGATTCGGTGCCAAAATTCCTTCGCAGCCCCAAGTATGAGCAGCAATTGCGGAATTACGAGTTCGACCTCGTCGGACGAGGCCCTGAGTCCCAAGCCAAGCTTTACCCGTGAACCGTATACTAGCGACTTCGCAGGACCCTTACAGTGCTCTCACTGAGAGCCTCAACTTCAAGTCCCCACCGTTCCGCCTCAAGATGCACCAGTTTACGGAGCGCTCAAGGATCCATTCTGAGTTGACGCCAGAATGGAACGAGAACAAAGGCGAAGCTGGCGCCAGCAGAGGGACTGGGCAACGAGGGGACGAGATTTTTCGAGCTCGGCCTATGGTGATACGCTTCAATGGCCTGTGCTCTTGACATGAGCCAATAGGGGTCCTTGAGGCATGAGGAACTGGGGCCTGTTCGGTCGTTCGGCAGGGGTTGGGGCATTCAGCTCAACACTTTCCTCGGACGCTAACCACTGAAGATCGATCCCTTACGGTCCGTGAGCACCCCCCTCTATAATGAGCCTGGACTGGCGCCTCCCAGCTGAAATTCTCCCCCAGAGGCTGTTGCGTTGCGACCCGACGCAGTTATATCAGGTAGAAATACCGCGAGCCGTCAGGAGCCCACCTAACTGGAGCTTCCTTCAAAATCTTCCGCCTACTAACACAAGATGTCGACCGTTCAAGACCTGCTCAAGCAGTACTCGGGTCAGATCGTCCCGTTTTCGTTCCACGCCGGGTTCGTTAGCCTGAGTTACGTTGTCAGTCTGATTGGGGCCGGTTCGACGCTAGAGTTAATCAGTCGACGGACTTCTCACAAGGGCATTCATAACCAGTATGGCCCTAATATTCAGACAATAGCTGGGGCAACTGGTTGACTCCGACACAGAATCTTGCTAGCCGGTGCCGCCATTTCTATGGGAGGGATTGCAATATGGTCCATGGTTGTTGACCGGTTGTCGCCTCTGAGCTCGCGAACCAGCTCGCTGACACTCACGATAGCACTTCATCGGAAACAGAGCAATCTATATTCTTGACGGAGAAGAGGAGCTCCAAATCGCCTACTCTACCCGGTTGACCATCCTCTCGTTATTCGTGCCTATTCTCCTGCTGCTACTTGCCTTCCTCGTCGTTAGCAGCAACGATCGCATGCGTTGGTCGCGTATCGGTTTATCAGGCTCCCTATCCGGCGTTGCCATCTGTGGTATGCACTATCTCGGCAATGCTTCCATTAACAACTACTGCTGTAGCTACCAAACTGTCTATGTCGTCGTCGCGGCGCTGATCGCGGTTGCTGCGAGCACCACGGCACTAGCGCTATTCTTTGTCTTCGACGCTGCTTGGACGAACGCGTGGTGGAGGAGGGTCGGATGTGCCATGGTGCTCGCGGGGGCTGTGTCCGGGATGCACTGGTGTGCCGCCGCTGGGACGAGGTATACGTTGTTGCACCTGTATTCCCCCAGAAACGGGATGTCCCGCGATACCACCATCATCGTGGTTATCTGCCTGGTGAGTATCCTCCATCAAGTCAGGCTCAGAAATCTAAGACTAGTCAGTCCGTCGGAGCATTTATTGTCATGGGCGTTAGTTGGATCTACTCCGCTTGGATCAGAAGAGGCTATGCCAGCAAAGCACAACAGATCGTTCTCGCCGCGGCTGTGTTCGATAAGCGAGGAAGAATACTGGTCAGCCAAGAAGGGTTGCTACCAAGTGAGGGGGTTACAGACACATTCCTGCAGAAGGTACGTAGGCAGCTCCTTTGGTACTTGAAGCTCCGAGATTAATGAAATACAACAGTCAAACAACGATGTCTTCGGCACGGCCCACCCGCTCTTTCATTGGATGTTCCGAGCATCTCGAAACTGGTCGAGCCTCACAAATATTATTGACCGGATGGCCGACCATATCGGCTATCTTTCGCATGCCAGGCGCAATAACAGAACTGGAATCAAGCTGATGGGGGAGGATGGTCAGCCGATCGAAAATTACAGTCATTTTCCGTGAACTCTTTTGTCTCGCAGCCGTTGCGCTCGCGTCCAAGATGAAAGAGAATCTCTTAGGTGCTGGCATTCTGTGGGACGAGGTCTTCGCAACCGGCAGCACTTCGAAACCTGTGCGTCGACCGCAGATGGAACTCAACGATACCGGCAATCCCGACCCATCTCTCCAGAATACCAACGTCTCTAAGAAGAGACTGGAACCGGATGATCTGGTCGAGAAAGGAGACAACCGAAGATACCAGGAAAACGGCCGGGGGTCTCTCATGTTTCTAGTACGCCATGTCGACAGCAGACGCGACGTCGAAAAACTCGAAACTGCCGGGTACCGGTTTGCCGAGTCGCACCAGGTGGTTGGCATCATCCGCTCGAGCATGAAGATCGAGAGCCCAGACCTCGGAGGAAGACTGCGCAATATGGCTACTCATTCGGAGAACAACGCTATACTCACTCCTGGAGTCTATCTCAGTATCTTTGCCGTCCGTGCTCGGTTGGACCACCATGGGTTTGATGTGCTGGTTCAAAAGAACGCTAGGAACCTGCTCCCGGCTACGAAGCTGCCGTTGGAATATCTCGAGCGATGGCAGATTGGATTCCTCGGCCACCTTCAGCGCTTGACTACTTCGACCCTTATACATAAGCTGAACATGAAAAATCGCTCTGCCCAGGAAACCCGATTTATATCCGAGCTCTGCGACGCAATAGTTGCACTCAGGGGATGGTTCGACGACGCCACATTCGAGGATGCAACGCTCATGTCCAAGGTCGTCCAGGTGCCTTGTTCTCCGCTCGAAGAGAACTCTGGGTCGCTCGCATGCTCTCTCATCACATTTCGGCTGGTGCTTCCCATTCACGCCAGCGTCAGCTTCCCAAGGTGCGAATTCAGCCCCCTCCAGTTCTTCAAGATCCGTCAGCTAGCGTACGAGGGTTCGCCACACCATGTCGCGTTCTCGCGCTCTGTACACCGCGAGCTGTCGTCTGTTCTGCATCACGCGCCTACGGGGCCATTGTTTGGGTCGGGAGGCCCAAGATCCCGCGGAGGCCGCGAGGCATCCCCTCGGCGAAGGCTGGCGAAGTTTGATAGATCTACGACCAGTGGTCGTACTGACAACAACGCCCGGGAAATCCTCACGACGAGCCAGGAGCAGCTGTGGACTGTGGCGTCCAACCATAGCTCGTCCCGCAACCGCGACCCAGGAGGCGAGAGTAGTGTTGATCGCGACCAGAAGCCGCCGTCGATTGGCCGCGCCGTTACGTTCGATGACCCGATAGCTCATCCCATCAAGCGCCAGCAACTATACGGCGGCATCATGGTCTCGCAGGAAATCATGGTCGACGTTCAGGAGGTAAGTCGCTCAGTGAGCGCACGTGGGGCACACGCAAGGCGCAAGCGAGGACGCTAACAATTGAGTCATCGCAGAAGAGCATAGGTGATACGAACATTGTCGCGATGAGAAACAGCAAGATGATTAATGATAGAACTGACGTTTCCGTGGCGCCGATAGATGTAGAGGATGCCACTGCCTGGCCAGTGAACTTGTATCCCGGCGTCGCGGGTAGCGCATTCAATATTGAGGCAGAAAAGGAGGAAGGCGAGTTAACATTTGTAGATGAGCTACTTGCACTTTGTATGGACAAACAGCTATGATGGATGACTTTAGGATGGATTCTGTCGAAGGGATCAACAGGATAATTACGGAGGACTTTGTTGGATTTGCAGGTCTGGTAAATGGCGTCGACTATGCGACTTCGCTAAAGGTTATGTTAGCAATTGACTTCCTCGTGGCGTCCCAGTATCGTACTAAGAGTTCATGGTTCGAGTTCATAAATGTTTTCCACTTCTGGAGGTCCGGCGTCTTCGCTCTCGGTAGCATCATTGTCGCAAGATACTCTGGTCCAATTTCAAGGATGAAGCCTCGCTATCAGGGTTAAGTAGGGCTCCATCAACGTAGTCGTTCATTCCCTTACCATCGAGCTCAGACTATAATCCATGGTTTGTTGTTAGACCGAGTAGCAGTTTGAATCTTCAATGAAGGCGCCGCGGTCTACTGCGTTCATCTCATCGTCGTAAGTGGCAGCGATGGACAGGATAGAAATCAGCTTGACAGGGCCATCGCCCAAAAAACGCATAGACGTCAACGCCAAGGATGGCGACTCGATGACGGCCCTCCAACTGGCTTGCCTTAGGGAAAACCTGTCGGAAAACTAGCGTGGCACTCCGATGACTTAGCCGTTGATCACTATGTATTGTGTGTGTTCTTAGCTAGGCTATCGCGGCGTTGATCAGGGGTTATAGGCTTCCCTGACCGCCTTCCTATTCGGGCTGTGCCCGGCAAGGGGTCAGTGACCCCTTGATCCGATGCTCTGTACATGATCCAATCTAACAAAACCTCCCTAAGGGAGGAGAGCTTCCCCTAGAATAGAATAGAATGGCAGAATTTTAGTGACTCTTGATATATGTGGACCGCCTACCTGTCTCCACTCCCCGGGTCGGGGTTGTTCCTTAACATTACGTCGATAAGAGTCTATTGCGAGGTAAATTACAATACTTTCTTTTACTATATCAGATAGCTAGAAAAGCACTAGATATAGCTTGAATGTTGTCTTTTAGTGCAATGATTTATCTCATTCCTTCTAATATAGAAAATCCAATTTATTAATATCTTACTATAGTAAGTTAGCAGACTATTAATAAATATATAAATTATATAATATATAATTTTATAAAAGATATTATCTATTTAAAAAGTTAAAAAAGAAATAGTCTTTAATATAAATTAAATTAAACTATATAATATATAAAATACCTCATGGGTACTACTATCTACCTCTGCACCATGAACCACAATCGTATCCTCTTGGGCCCTAGCCTCAATAGGGCGTGTAGCCAAAGCCTTCATCACTTCCTGAACTTTCGTAGTGCGCGTCGCTGCCCTTATCTTGTACCAGTTCATATGCATGCTGGGCTTTGCGACGAGAACGGCGGCGGGTCATCTGCCCAGAGGCAGAGGAGACACTCGGGTTCGGAATGACGATCCGAATCTGTCCCCTGAGGCCTGGAGCCCTGCATCACTGGATGCGCAGCTTGTTGTGTCAATGGTTTTCTCTTGATGCGGCTCTGTTGACATTTCTGTTGCTAGGGATACAACGCGGGCTCCAGGGATGCTATTGCGGTACGGAGTGCCTACAGACACTTCGCTATCCTCGAGTAGCGCCTCGGTCACCTCGACTGGTCTGGCGGTGTGTGATGTGATGTGCGCGCTGGGGAAGGAGAATCTGGAGGAACTCTGTGTCTTACTACCAGACTTGTCGCCAAAGAGAGAGCGTCGACCGTCATGGTGCCCGGTTCGGTGATGTCGACAGAGGCAAGTCGTTCTCCGCCTGGAGTGGCCTGACATGGCAGTCTTTCGAGGCAATTGTGCGAGGCCTCGAACTTGGCATCTTCACAAGCAGAGATATCTCCAGCAAGTGTGTGATTTATTTGACGAGGACATTGCTGATCCGGTTCGAGATCCGCGAGATCGGATGCCTGTGACCCATATGCGAGGTTAGAGGATCATCCGTGTGCGGCGTAGATGCTTTAGAACTTTGCGCAGCGCCATGCGTTCTAGGTAGTCGCCGAGGCCGTCAGCAAGTGTCCTCTATGTCATTTTGATCTGCGTATACCCATCCCGACTTCCCAACTCCAATTGTCCCTAGGTGCATCAGCCCTTCTCCACGGTCGTATCCAATTCTCCGACTGATGCCGGGCCGGATTCTTTGAGATATCCCGTACATCCACCCTCCAGGCTGCTCTTCACGCTTCTTGGCGACTGGGAACTTTGAATGCAGATGAACGGATAGAAGACGACAGCAGAGGGTGGGACTGACGGGAGGTTCCAGATACCTGAGAGTTGGGGAAGGCAGGTAGCCAAAGGTCCAACTTCCAAGAGCGGCAGCCGCTTCCAAACAAAGGAGAGCCACAGTACCTAGGTAGACATTGATGCTGCGCCGTCAGCCACCAATTATTGGCGCGGGGGCCCCAGCGCAGGTTTCAGCAGGGGTGTGTGTATGTGTGTGTATATGTGTATATTATGTGCCATGAAGCGGCCTAACTCTTGAGCCCATGCATGGGCCATGCGGCACGGCACGGGGCCGAGATTGGCTGCAGACGAGTGGCTTGAGCGAATAAATGGGCTGCGGTTTTTGTGTTGGAAGATGGCGTTCACGAGCCATGTCGGAATCACCCGGTTTTTGTGTCAGTACCCCTCAGTTCATTTTACAGAGTACTCTGTAGATCTGCAAGTATCCATTTACAGGTGACAATGGGCGTCGACGACGCCCTCGCAAAAGCGGGCGTACCTGCGTTGTCACGGCGGCCGTCATCTCATTCCAATCGCCGCCACGGCGCACCGTATCCATACGAACCACGACTACTAGATCACGAGCGTGGTAATTAGAACTCAACTCACCTGTCGGCGGACTTGGACCTGGAACCAACCAAGCAGTGGAAAAGCAATACGGAGTACGGATACTCTGTACTCCGTACACACTTGGGTATTGCAAATCACAACTAAGCAAGCCTGGCGCCTCAAAACACCAAGGCGCCACCTCAACCCTGTCCTCTTGATGATATATTAACCCGATTGCGATCCCGCCAGGCCCCCATCCAGCCGAGATCCTCCCCTTCTCCTCGTCCTTCGCCTCTTTTCACTGTCGCTCTTCCTCACCATCGACCCCGGGATGTAATTATCACCAACTAGCACCACTACTTCCATAGCCACCACCGAGATTCCTACGGCCAAAGCTTCACGCCGATATCCATCCTTTACCCTCCCTCTAGGGCCCGTACTAATAAGCCGCCATCGTGCCCGTTTTCGCTACGCCTGGCGTCCTCCGCCTTTCGTTGAGACGCCGCATTCTCCCTACAGATACAGAGAGACAGCCCAACACAGCGCTCAGACCCAAAAGACTGAAACACGCCCTTAGCTTCTTCCGCTGCGCTTTGACTTCCTTCCATCCCGCACCCCTCTCCAGCTGGTTCGTTGGTGCCTTTCGTCTCGATCGCGCTCTGTGCCTCTGTGCCAGAAGTCTCAAGCTACTGAACTCGATCCAAACCCACCCGGAGAATTCCCCCACCCTCCACTTCAGCCTGGCTGCTCAATATTAATATCGCCCCTCCGCCAGACTCCCCTGTCCCCTGTGGAGGACGGGTTTTGCTCGGATTTCTCGAACACCAAGGCATCGTCGGGCTGTTAGGCCTTCATCAAGACACCACCACCAACCACCCGCCCACCATGGCTCCAACTCCATCTGCATTGTGGTCATACATGGTCGACCGCTCTGACAAGGGCGGTGCCTCTGTGCCCATTGCCGGCGACGTCATGGGCCTGCTCGTTGCGATTGTCTCCATCTCCGTCCTCTCCATCTGCATCTGTAAGAAGCCCGCCCCCCGAAGTGTTAACGTCCTGGGTTGGACCAAGGCAATCTCTAGATGACTGCTTACAAGCCTGTAGACCAAGATGCACGGCCATCAAAGTATGGACCAATCTACCAGCCGTAGTCTGGCGTAAGTCACTGTTTGCTCCTGGAGACTCCACCATCTTGCGTGACACTAAACAACCCGCAGTCGTCTTCGCCATTTATATCGACTCCATCCTTTTCGTCATCGCCACCGCCATTCTGCAGCAAATATTCGGCATCAACTCGAGCTATGCTGTATGTCACGGCGCCATTCTGCTCTGCCTCCTGTGCTACGCCTCCACCAAGGTCAGTCGCTCATCCCCCTACGGAGGACAGGTGTGACATTAGACTAATTTAGACTAACATGCTTGCAGATTGTAAGTCATTACGTTAGATATTAAGCTCAACTATAACCCCTAACTCTTCCCTCAGTTCATTTACGTTTTTCTTGTCGAGAAGGCTGTAAGTCACAGACACAATCCCAACCACATTTCAACGTAACGCTGACCATTGTTAGCACATCATTCGTAGCACTCAAAAGACCCGCCTTCAGTCGAAGCTCTACTGTTTTAACTCGTTTGGCATGCTTAGCCTCTATACTGTCATCGTCATCCTCAACTTCATCTTGTAAGCCATCCGCCGTCAGGGCCCACCTGAAACCTCAACTAACCAATATGCTCGTAGTCGAATTGCTAGGATCGATGAGAACGGAGTTTGCATCATTGGCATGCAGAGGATCTCCATGGTTCCCCTCATCTCATTCGACAGCATCGTCAACATCTATCTCACCATCCTTTTCCTCATCCCTCTCAAGAGTCAGTCTTATACGTCTATGTCCAGACTCCTAAGGAATTATAATCTAACATCCTATAGATCTGTATTCGTTTAAGAATATGTCTAAGACCCCCGCTAACAAACGTCTTAAGAACGTTGCGTTCCGTACCTTTGTCGGTTCTTGTTTCACCCTTCTCAGCAGCATTGTGTAAGGGCCAAATCCCCCCGGGCCCCTGCTGGCATTTAAATAAAAGATAAAAATACTAATGGAATCTCAGCAACCTGAGCGTCATGATGGCTCTCAATGGAGAGCCTGGCTGGGTTTGCCTCATGTGCTGTAACTCTGACAGTCGGTACCCCAAATCCCCCCCACCCCCCCCAGCATATTCAACCCCTTACTTCCTGCAGTTCTCTTTTCTGCCATCGTCATCCATTGGGTCACCTCCAAGGACAACGCCGGCTCGGGCAGTCAGACCGGCACCAACCACTACAACGAAAACGGCAGCCGCGCGGGCCGCGATCCTCACGCCTCAACCCGCCAAATGAACACGATCCCCGTGGCTCCGCCCTCGTCCCACGGCACCGATTCCGAGGTCTCCCTCGTCGCCGCAGTCAACGCGCAATCCTCCGACGACGGCCGAGACATGGACATAGCCAAGGTGTCGACCACCAGCGGCGGCGGCGGCGTAGTCGTCACCACAACGATCCACCGCCAGAGCCGTCTCGCCAGCGGCTTCAGCCTCGACATGGACGCCAAAAAGGTCAAAGACGACGACGGCGAGGCCACCTACGGCTACTCACCCCGTTCCCCCACCTACGGCGTCAACAACCACCACCATATACCCGAGCCGCCCCGGACCCGTATCACCGCCGGCAGCCAGAAGGATCCCTGCAGCTAAAGACTCGGTCTTGTCTGAAGTCCCATGACTTAGGGTTTCTTTTTAATCTTCGGGGATTGCTCGTCATCCCCACAAGAATGGCGTTTGTTTTTGGGGTTTCAGGCCTTTCCGTCTTCTGTAACGGTTGGGTCCACGCTAGTGGTCTAGGGTAGGTTTAAGGCATGAGGTATAAAATTAAATGGATGTTGGATACGCAATTTGCTATATGCAATAGCAGAAGTGATTGATTAAGTGATGTATTGAGAAGGTTGTTCCCTCATTAATTGAGGGTCATAGAGGCCCTGTTTTATACTCAAAGGGATAGGACTATCGCCACCAAAGATGAAGGTTGCCACCTATTGCCACTGGCTTAGCAAGCAGCTTCTAGTTGATTCCACATAGCATGAGATGCATATTATGCTGCCACACGAGGTATCAATCCAACAATGGATTATAATAAGTAATAAAGATTATATTTAATAAAATATAAAAATAAGTCTTTATAAAATTAAATATATTAATAATTAATATATGATGCGAATATACCGCGGAGGTCACATAAAGTGAGGTTGTCATGTAGATGTAGAAAGATGGATGACGAGCTAAGACTACAATTGAGGACGGGAGCATAAGGTCTCCTTTCTCACGTGATGTTACATATAATGCCAGTCTTAAGCACCAGGCCTAAGACTGGTTCTTCACGTATCATGCAGACTGGACCAATAGTCGACGGACTATTGGTCTGGACCGCAGTTTGGACTAATAGTCCTCTTAATGGTCTGGACTATAATACGTGAAGAACCAGTCCTGGGCCTGGTGCTTAAGACTGGCATTATATGTAACATCACGTGAGAAAGGAGACCTTATGCTCCCGTCCTCAATTGTAGTCTTAGCTCGTCATCCATCTTTCTACATCTACATGACAACCTCACTTTATGTGACCTCCGCGATATATTCGCATCAGACTATTAAGAGCGCTGGGGAAGAGCGGGTGCGTCTTTGGCACCTGTACAACAACCATTTCTGGTTCGCTTCAAGCGAGCTGGTCGCGGCGGCAGTTGATGCGGATACCAATGGTCTTGGACTCTCTATTGTCTAGAAACCAGGATGTTGTGACAGGCGGTCAGGGACTTTTGGGCTAGCTGGTCGCTAGTAGGGACGTGACAGGGATAAATAGGGGAGGAAGCTGCACACCAAGGATAGGAAGGACATCGTTTTTTCCTTGACATTTTTTTCCCTTTCAGTCAGAGAGACAGAAGTCTTGAAGACCTTATTGTTTGAGTTAATAAAGACTTTTTGCTGCTATTTTACGAGATTTTTACGAGACATTTACGACAGCCTTCACGATCCTTGTCCGACCTCAGTCCTCTACATCGCCAATTGACCGGCTGCCGCAGTCATCTTCGATGCCTTGCCACTATCTTTTCCTGCGGCAGTCTCGATAAAGCATCTAATTAGATGCTTCTCTATAGAGAGGTCTAAGTCACGGATCTGTCAGACCACATACGCGCAGTCTGGTACGGCTTCGGGCCGACCTAGCAAGACGCCTGTGCGACGCTTTTCTGTGCTTCCCTCTAAAAGAGGCTGTTGAGTTGGGTGTTGGCTATCGACCCTTTCCACCGCTAAAATGTCGGGTCTGAGCAATGAGGTTCTGTCACACTTGGGCTGTGACATCATCCGATGAGATCCCAATTTGAACAAGCAGAAAGAGATCACTTGCAGAGTCATAAGATTATGAAGTCATGGATTGAGGTTGATCTAGATGACCCTCGAACCCTTGATAGACAGACCCTTGATTGCATGTGGGTTTATGTCTACAAGCTTAATAAGCACGGCCGATTTGTCGGGAAGCCATAACGTAATCTATCACCTTCCCGGTCAGACGCACCTCACGGCAACACAAACTGAGCACAATGACGACAATTTATTCCAAGAGGCCGTTAAATTAATTCAGGACTAACCATTACATGTACGGGCAGTGTGTTCAAAGGACCTGCATTTACTACACCTTGGTGGCGCACGCTGTCTTGGGGCACTTAGCTCCTGCTCCTCTTCTATCCGTCGTTTGACCTGCTCCTCTTCTTCTCGCCGTCGCTTGGTCTGCTCATCTTCCTTCACTCGCCGTCGTTTGACTCGCTCCTCTTCCTTTTCTCGCCGTAGCCTGAGACACTCTTCGTCCTCTTGTCGCCGTCGCTCGGCCCGCTCCTCTTCTTCTTGCCGTCGCTTGGCCCGCTCCTCTTCCTTCACTCGCCGTCGCTTGACTCGCTCCTCTTGCTCTTCTCGACGTCGCTTAACCCGCTCTTCTTCTTCTTCTCGCCGTCGCTTTATCCTAGCCGTACCTTCTGCAACCGACAGAGTTCCGCCGTCGCTAATGTATTCACGGCGTTGTTCTTTTTTCTGCTTTTGCCGTAGGTTTCCTGACCGTAGTTGTCGGTTTTCGTCGGCAAGAAGGGTGGCGCTATGCATGGCCATTTGACAGCCTTTGATAAGCTGGTTGATAGCTTGTGAGACTGGCGAGTCTGGGATTTGTGGCCGGCGTTCAAGAAGCCTTTCGGCGTGAGTGTTAAGCTGGTTAACGTTATACGGGGTCTTGTAAGATTCCAGCCTCTTGTGGGGGCTTGGAGTGTTCTTATCACCGTGATCGTTACCCACTTTGTCAACCTGAACTTGTAACCGCGATAATACCCTGTTTGGATCCAATGGAAAGAGGCCTGTCGCCATAAATCCGCTTCGGATATTTGACGGCGAGAGTGCTTGTCGGCGAGCTTCTAAGTATATAGGAAGGAACTCCTGTTTATCGATATGATGGATCCCAGCGAGCATTTTCTCTTGAACCTTCCGGCCGTATATCGTTTTTAACGGCGAAAAGCACCCAACATCAAGAGGCTGCAAGAGATGTGAGGAATGTGCTGGCATTTGGAGTACCACGATGGAATTTGCTGTACAGTACTTGTCAAATTCTGGCGTAACGTGGCTGCCGTGCCCATCGAGAATAAGAAGTCGATGTGTACCAACCGTACGGCGCAGCGTATTTGGATCAAAAACTTCCTTTAACCAATGTAAGGCAAGGTCGTCGGAAGTCCAGCCTTTCTCACTAACGGCGATATGCCAGTCGTCGGGTACGCCCGATTCATACCAGCTTGCTTGGTGTAACTTGCCCTGGAAGATAACCTTCGCCGGTAAAGCCCAACCTTGGCAATTGACAGACTCGATCACAGTAACCCATTCGCGATTTCCAGGCTGCGTGAGCATAGGCCGACCTCGCCGGTCAGACCTAGTAAGGACTCTCGCCGTTGAAATGACTCCCATTTGAAAGCCCGTCTCATCAAAGTTATAGACATCCTCGTCAAGAATCCCCCATTTCTGCTTCGTCGCTGCGACTCGATCGTACCATTCTTGGATCTTTTGCGGGTCTTCGCATTTGGCACGTTGGTAATCATATCGGCGAGAGTACTTTGCCTTGATTTCGTCGTGGCGGCCAACGAACCTCCGCACCCAGTTTTCGCCAACAAGATCTTTGCCTCGCTCAGAAAGCAATAAATTGGCCATCCGGCGAGTGTAAGCCACTGTCGGCGGCATCCCTCGCTCGTCCATCGACAAGATCCATTGTACGAGGGCCGTCTCTTCCGTCGCCGTTAGCTTCTGGTTCTGCAACTGCGCGTCGCGTCGGGGATGAACACCGCGGAGTCGATCAGATACTGTCGATGGAGGGACGTCGTATGCAATCGCAGCCTTGCGAGCACTTTTGAATTGGCCTCGTTGATAGGCCCTGACGGCGAGCAGGACCCGTTCTTCGCGCGGAACTGATTGGTCTTGCGTCGCCATCATTGTGTCCACTTTGTCTTGCTGTGAGGTGCGGGTCGCGTCGGTGGAGAATTTTTTGACCGAGTAGGGGGTCTGACCGGGAAGGTGATAGATTACGTTACCTGCACCGCCCCGTACATACACCGCCCCGTACATGAGTCAGCAACAGCCCCTATAAATCCCTCCCCTAAGTACCCTAAGAGCCCTATAACAGTAATTTTTACGGGCTATCTTGACCACGTAAAATACAGCAGTTTGCACCCCTTCTGTGGCCTTCCTTATGACATTTGCTACAGGTAGGCAATTTCTTCTCTAGCGGCTCAATTGACAGCTCGGGCTCCTGCGGCTCGGGCTCTTGTAGCTGCTGGGGCTCTCGGGGCTGCTGGGGCTGCTGGGACTCTCGAGGCCCGTGGTTGTGGCGAGAAAATCGGGCTTCAGTGCGATGTTTAAGATGCCACAGCTCGTAAGAGTCTTCTTTGGCTAGGATTGAAAATTGACAGCCTTGACGCCAGCGATTGCAAGCGAATGTAACAGAAGGTCGCTCAGAGCCTTGCGAAAATAAACGTGAGCGTCGAATAATAAAGGTATAGCCACCAATTGCTGCGTAAATTGCAAGATCTAACTTAAGATCTTCAAGTGAATCGTAAAGCTGTTGAGGTGGGAGGTCCATTGTAGGTGCAGCTGTTATAGGGCTCTTAGGGCACTTAGGGGAGGGATTTATAGGGGCTGTTGCTGACTCATGTACGGGGCGGTGTATGTGTTAGAATAGATCGTGCGCACAGTCATGCACATGATCAGGTGACCTCGGTCACTTGAGTGACCATGCCGAGCACAGCCCGAATAGGAAGGCGGTCAACTGCGCATATAATACCCCTGACTGCTGCGGGGTCAGCCTAGATGACAATATGCACAATACACATACATGTGGGCTCTCAATGACTAAGATGCTATGCATGCTGCCTAAATCCAACAATTAAGAGTCTCATACGCAATCATATCTACCAGCAATTACCGCTTTAGGCAGCAGGCTGTCCACGAGCGCCCGACGAGCAGTCGCCGAAAGCATGGCGACCGCCACAAGCATCGAGCTAGTCACAGACGAGGATTGGATCACGTGGTTCAAGACCCTGAAGACTACAGCTATGAACGAAGACCTCTGGGACTATCTTGACCCTGAGAAGAAGAACAAACCGGAGCTGATCTCAAAGGCCCCAATTCCACCGGATATCACTCAATTCAAGAAGAAGCCAGCGTTAATCACTCGCTCAAGGCTCGCCGAGCAATCACAAGTCTCTAGCGATCACACCGAGACCATTACGGCCGTGACCGATGATGAAGACCCCACTCTTGGTGATGAAGACGACATGACGCTAAAGGCTCAAGATGTCAGCGAGCTGCCCGAGAAGGGTCTCCGAGTGTACAACGCCTTATGGGCCAACTACGAACACCGCAATAAGCGCCACAAGGAATTCCAAACCAGAACAAAGAACGTAAGGAACTGGGTCCTTGAGACGCTTGATGAACCCCTCTCTCGGCATCACTGCAAGCCAGAGACCAGTTTGCCTGAGTGGATTCAGTCAATCTATGACGAGTTTGCTCTAGCAACCGAACAGCGGAAGCAGAGGGCTCGCCGAGCATACCGCGAGATCTTGGGAGAACCACTCCAAGGAAAGATCAAGACCAACACTGCTGCAGCCGATTGGCTTAAGCGATGGCGGAATGCTATCAACGAGGCTCAGGATGTTGGCCTCCAAGAGGCAATAGAACCCGATCAGTGGCTTGGAGACCTCACAACAGCTCTTCAGTCAACGCACCTACAGGCTTGGACAGATGCATACAGCGTCATGCAGATAGCTCAAGTCCGAGCAGGTACTTTAACAGTCGGCCCAGTCATGGCAGACATTCGCCGAGAGATCGCTAAACGGCCGGAGACCCCACGGCGAGGAAGAGTGAGTCAGGGAGCCTTCCACGGCGGAGGAGGCACACAAGAAGAGGCCGATAGCTCGACGAATGCTCGACGAACAAACACCAAGAAGAGACGGCGTCAGAGCATTGGATCGGATAAAGAAGCCAAGTGCCCAGCATGCTGTCAACTCCATCCACTATCACGTTGCTTCTACGCCTTTCCAGAGAACAGACCTGACTGGTTCGAACCGCGGTCCCATGTAACCGAAAGGTTCAACAAGCGGCTAGAAGAGAACGAAGACGACCTAGTCGGACGGATCAGAAAGATCAAGCTAGAGAAATCAGCCTGACTACGACCTGTCGGCACCTGTACAGCGAACGCAGCCCTAATCATCAGGGATTGCATGACGAACGCTGAACTAGTAGCCGGCATCTACTACGCATTACAAAACTGTGTTCTCCTAGACTCAGGAGCAACCCTGCATATCTTCCGAGATACAAGCCGAATGAAAAACCTGCGAGCAGCCCAAACCAGGAGAACGAATAGCCCTAGATTTCCATCCGATGACCCCAGGCTATGCAGGCTATACGTC
This sequence comes from Ilyonectria robusta, assembly GCF_021365365.1. NCBI lineage: Eukaryota > Fungi > Ascomycota > Sordariomycetes > Hypocreales > Nectriaceae > Ilyonectria > Ilyonectria robusta. The sequence goes on from NW_025764472.1 coordinate 104,694, forward strand.
TGTATGGATCTTCACGGACCGAGCAACAGGGTACTCATGGGACTACTATGCCGACAATCGCTCAACGCTCGCTATCCGCACAGCGATCACTCACTTCCTCAAGATGTTGGAGGTGCAATACTCCATTAAGGTCAAAGTGTTTGAGTGCGATAATGAGATAACAGAAATACATCCGCAAGTCGCTGAGCTGCTGACCGCTCGGGGAATACGCGCCGAGCCTTCGGCCCCGAATACTCAAGCACAAAACGGGGGGGCAGAACGCATCGCTGCAGTCATCATACTGAAAAGCCGCGCAATGCGTGCAGGAGCTAAGTTGCCTGAATATCTGTGGCCGGAATCGATCAAAGCTGCTACCTACCTTTATAATCGTACACCCTCAATTCACAGAAACAGAAAGACTCCGTACGAGTTGTTCCATCGCCAATTCCGCGGCGACCACTCAGCGAAGCCCGACCTCTCACACCTTCGAGCATACGGCTGCAAGGTCTTTGCATTGACTGCAGATGCACAATTGCGAAGAAACCGGCTTCAAAGGCAGGCTCCGAGGGCGTGGATCGGCTTCCTAGTGGGCTATACGTCAAGCAACTCATTCAGAGTCTGGAACCCCTTGCATAAGGAAGTCTTTACAACAAGAGACGTCTCATTCAACGAGCAGCAACTGTTCGACGGACGGACAGAGAGTCTTCGAGACGATTTAAGGCAACAGAACCTCGAAGCTATCCGACAACGCATCGAAGAACTTGTAGCGATACAAGCACAAGCTGAGCAGTGGCTATCACAGCCACCTGATGAAGAAGCAGATGAAGTAATAGGGGAAGACAACGATGACCTGTTTGGAGAACACTCGCCGAGTAATTGCGAGGCTGTTGGCAAAGTGCCCGAATCTGAAGGGGCATATGAATACACCACAGCTAAGTTTGAACCTCTCCCAACACCTCCCCTATCACCGCCAGCCGCGTTTTTCCACACCTTGGCCTCTGGTCTAGGTGTGAAGGGGCGTGGGGAAGCGGCCAAGCACGAGTTGGAAGCGGGTACGCAATATGCTCCGAATAAAAACAAGGAGAGCTCCGCATACCAACTCGCAAATCGACAAAGTGAGGCTCGGAAGGTCCAAAGTGATCTCGCCGATCGACCAGCGAAGCAGCGTGAGTCTTTCAAGGCTGCGTTTCTAGCTGGGAGACTCCAGTCGCCCAAGCATCGCACGAGTAACCGCAGAGTGTTCGGCGAAGGCCTGGCCAGCCCTAGGCGAGCACTCGGCGGGGGAAGACAAGTCTGCCCTCAGATCACGAAGGATATAGGTGCGCAAAAACCTCCGAGATTAGAGAGCCCTGCGTCAGCAGTGGCACAAAAACCTCTACAGATGGAGAGCCCTGTATCTGGGGGGGAAAGGCCGCCATGCGTAAATACACCGTGGCGTCTGTTGCAGACCCTTCCCAGCTCGCACGCGACTATAGCAAGCCATCCCTACCGGGAGGCTCTTCTTGAAGCAGAAAGAATACATTTACAAAGTCATGCAGATTCCCAATCGTGGATCGAAGTCGCAAAAGCCTCGGCTAAAGGCCGACGAGTGCTCGGCTGCCACTGGGTCTACGTCTATAAACTTGACAAACACGGCAGATTCGTGAAGATAAAAGCGCGCCTCGTTATACGCGGCGACCAGCAAGCGATCGATGGCCGAGAGACCTACGCAGCAACTTTGGCGGGCATGTCATTCAGAACCCTCATGGCCCTAGCCAACCGATTCGACTACGATATGTTGCAATACGATGCAGTCAATGCATTTGTACATGCAAAGCTGGATGAGGATATTTATATGCAAATGCCTGCGGGATACAGGAAGCCAGGAAGGATTCTGAAGCTACAGAAAGCTCTCTATGGTCTTCGGCGATCACCACTGCTGTGGCAAAAGCACTTCGAAAAGGGCTTGCTGCAAGCAGGCTTTCGCCGAGTGCCTGGCGAGGACTGCTGTTGGCTTCATGGAGATATCATCTTCTTCTTCTACGTGGATGACTGTGTTCTCTGTTTCCCTAAGCGCATCAAGAGCAAGGCAATGTCGCTGATGGCAGAACTACAGACAACGTACAATATTGAAGGAGGCAAGCCACTTCAATGGTTCCTAGGGATCGAGGTCATCCGGGATCGCAGAGCAAGAAAGCTGTGGTTGTCACAGGCTGTTTATATCGATAAAATGCGCCGCCTGCTCCCCGAAGACTCGCCGAACCTGACGACGGTAACCCCCATGATTCGCGAAGAACTTCTGCCACATGACACAATAGCGAGCCCCAGCAGCGTCAACCTATACCTCAGGAAGGTCGGCACGATCATGTACGCGGCAGTGATGACTCGACCAGACATAGCTTTTGCTGCAAGCCGACTAGCTAGGTTCAACCAGAACCCCGGACCGCAGCAACAAAGAGCCGCCGACAGAGCCCTGCAATACCTCATACAAACAAAGGGTCTCTGCCTTGAATACGGAGCTGCGGCCGGCAGTGAAGAAGACGGACTGCAAGTTGCCTCAGATGCTAGCTTCGCCGATAACTCAACGGATCGTCGGAGTTCTCAGGCATTCGTCATGAAGCTCTTCGGCGGGATCACTTCCTGGAGAGCCAACAAACAGGATACAGTTACAACGTCAACAACAGAGGCAGAGCTCCTGGCGCTTTCCCAAGCAGCCAAGGAAGCTCTCTTTGCAAGCCGACTTATCTCTGCATTGAAGGTTGACCTGAACTCTCCGACTGCTCGCCGAGCAGCAGCAACACCAGCAAGGATCACAATCGAATGCGACAATAAGCAGACTATCCGCCTTGTCACTGCAGAACTAGTACAACTACGCACGAAGCTCAAGCATGTTGACATTCACAACCATTGGCTACGCCAAGAAATCATCGAAGAAAGAGTTAATGTCATCTACACGCCTACTACCCGAATGCTCGCCGACGGATTAACGAAGAACCTCTCAGGAGACGGCCACTCGGGCTTCCTCAAGCAACTGAAGCTGATCGACTTGACGGATAAGATTGAACAGAGAAGAACTGAGGAAAGGGCACAGGAGCTATGAAGCAAAGTGCAGCTCCGCGGCAGGACCGCGAAGCTGAAGGGGCGTGTTAGAATAGATCGTGCGCACAGTCATGCACATGATCAGGTGACCTCGGTCACTTGAGTGACCATGCCGAGCACAGCCCGAATAGGAAGGCGGTCAACTGCGCATATAATACCCCTGACTGCTGCGGGGTCAGCCTAGATGACAATATGCACAATACACATACATGTGGGCTCTCAATGACTAAGATGCTATGCATGCTGCCTAAATCCAACAGTATGTACGGGGCGGTGCAGGTATGGCTTCCCCGATTTGTCGGGGCCCAATAGGTGCGCACCCGGATGCGCATTTAGATTTTTTTACGTTTTAAATTCTACAAAATCAATAAAATTAGTTAGAAATTATAGAAAAGTTTCTATAATACCTATTATATTATGTTTATATATATAATTTACTTTTATTACTATATATTAAAAACTTAAACAGTTATAAGCTATTTAAACTTAAACTTAGTCATTATTTGTCAAATTGGCGCACCCGGGTGCGCCAATACCCTCATTCCAGTTTGAATAATTAAAATAAAATTTAAAAAAAAAAGAATAATAAAAAATATAAAATCATTAGTATATTTATTATATCAATATATATCCTATATAAAGTTTTTATAATTTAATATAAATAAATTGTTAGGTTATTACAGGAAACGTAAAAAAATCTAAATGCGCATCCGGGTGCGCACCTATTGGGTCCCCGATTTGTCAAGTGTAAAGCCCGGCTGGTTGCTCGAGGAGACCAACAGCTGAAAGGGCTAGACGAAGAGACCTACGCTGCTACGTTAGCTGGAAGGTCATTCTGGTCCCTGATAGCAATAGCAGCCCGGTTTAACCTCGAGCTATTGCAATATGACGCAGTCAACGCCTTTGTCAACGCCAGGCTAGACCGTCAGGTTCTAATGAGGATGCCCCCTGGATACCGAAAAGCAGGAAAGATCTTACTGATCCAGAAAGCCCTATACGGGCTGCGGGAATCTCCCCTCCTTTGGCAGAAAGAGCTTACAGTTACCTTCCAAGACCTAGGCTTTGAGCCTGTTCAGCACGAGCCCTGCTGCATGACCAAGAACGGGATCATCGTTTTCTTCTATGTAGATGACATCGTCTTCGCATTCAAGAAGAACAAGACTCAGGAAGTGCAAGATGCAGTTACTGAGCTAAAGCAACGATATGACCTAACCGGCGGGCAGGAGCTGCAGTGGTTCCTAGGGATCGAGATCATCCGAGACCTGTGACGGGACAAGAGCACGAACGAGGTCGAGTGCGACTTGGGCAAAATGATTATTTACAAGGAGAGAAAGAGATTCCTAAGGAAAGCTCTGACCTAAGCTATTTACACAATATCCATAAAGTGAGACTATTCATAAAGTATGAAAGTCACATTATCGTTCCCTCACAGCTCTCAAAGAGTCCTGTCAGGTTCTTGAAGGTTCTCATGGCGAAAATACGACAGGAGTGTGAGCTGATCGAAAAGACGCACATGGGGAAGATCTTAGAGGTAGTACGGCTGCGCGAAGAAGAATGAGTAGAGATTTAGAGACAGGCTTGATCTTTGTAATGATACCATGCACCACCACCCTTTCGCCAACCCCACCCTTTCGCCAGGCAAAAAAAAAAAGCCACCACCAAAACTCAACTATTTCACTTACGCACAACTTGACCAAAATAAAAGTTATTTGCAAATGGTTGCCTTGTGTAAATTTACAATTGATGTATCTATTGATTTTTAGGCCTTTTGACCAGTCTCCCCGATCGTGTGGTGCGCTGAGGTAGTATGGTTTCTTCTCTGACTTCAATAACCGAAGCAGCCTCCGATTCTGGCCCTGACTCCCCCGAAGAGCTATGGTTCACCACAACATGCTTCTTTTCGCTTCCTTTTTCTGGATTGGCTTCTCCAGAGGCTAGAGCCTCGCTCAGAGTCATGAAACGTTTATTGGGATTCGGAATAGTCTTCCTCTTCTTCCCTCTCTTCAGACGTGCCAGTTCCTCCTCCATGCTAGCAATTCTCATGGCATGCGCCATCAACGTCTGTTGTTGAGTCTCAAAGCCTTTGGCTATCATGTTATACCGTCTCCGTGTCTTTGGTGTTTTGTTTAGCCCAAGATCGCGAATCTGGCGGCTGGTTTTTGGTGTATCATCCGAGCCAAAATACGGCGCCCGCTCCGGAGTCCTTTTTGGGCTGTCATTCCGCCTATCCTCTTGGATTTCTGGGTGCCGTAGAGCTTTGGCTCGCGAAATTGGCCAATTGCCAGTAATTCTCCAGCCGGAGAGTATATTCTTCTTCGTCATTCCCACTTCACGAGCCTTGGCGTAGGCTCTGATGAAATTGACCTTATCCATCGGAGCAGAATCAGTCAGGGAAGCGAACTTTTCCAACTCTCGTCGATATGCAGCTTTGGAGGCGTTTAATACTCCATTGTCCAATGGCTGGAGGCCGTGAGAGCAGTGTGCTGGAAGGTAGCAACAGTAAACGTTGCTCAAAAGGCATGTAGCTATCCATTCGTCCTTCACTCTGTTAGCAGCGACCTTTGGCTAGGTAAACAAAGACAGTACCGTTGCATGGCTCCCGTGGCCGTCTAGAATGATTAATCTGGCATCAGACTCATCGGCAGGCTTGGTCTGGGGCAAATAGACTCTTTCAAGCCATTCAACACCAATGTGGTCATCAGTCCACCCTTTGGGTGAAGTTATGTAATGCCAGTTCGCTATCTTCTTGAATTCATGAAGGAACCACTGTTTTTGGAGTTCCTTTCCCTTGAATATTATGCCAGGAGTCAAGGAACGGCCGTCCGCAGTGATAGCTTCAATAAACGAAGTCCAATTTCGAGTTTGTGGTCCCTTGAGAAGAGCCTTTCGCTTTGGGTCCGCTTCCGACCACCAGGCTATCCAACCCTAACGAAGAGAGTCTAGTTAGTCAAATTTCAAAAATAAAGAGAAAAGAGAAATGGATGCTTGCCAAAACCGATCATGATGCCTCCTTCGTCAACGTTAACAATGTTCTCAGGCCGAATCCAGCCGTACTGGCCCTCCCTGATATCGAAGTACCAATGAACCGCCTTAGGCGTGAAGGATTCAAACCTATTAGCTTCCTGACGTCTACCGATCTTAGTTTTAAGGTCTCGGTGGCGCTCGATGAATCTGGCTACCCAGTTGCGTCCTAATTCTGGTTGTTCGCTTTGCTGTCTTAACAAGCCCATGACGCAAGCGCGAATCTGATTGTGGGACGGAGCATATCCCAGAGACTCCTGACGAAGAATCCAGAAAGCCAATTCATCTTCCTGATTCTTGGACAAACGCTGACCGGGCTGAATTTGTTCTTTCATGGCCGTCAGACCGTTAAATCTGTCGATCAGAGTCCTTCGAGGCACTCCCCATCTCTGAGCCGCTTGAGAGGGTGAACAGCCGTTATCGGTGATATCCAATATAGCCTCGGCCATGTCGTCTTCTGTATATTTCCAACGAGGCCGCGATGAAGGCATTTTTATTGCGTTGTAAGAGACTGGCATGAGAAATGTTGGGAAAGAGCGGTGAGGAATTTGGTGATTAAGATGGTGATATTTCCTTACAATGGCTTGCATACATCACGTGCCCCACGCAACTGCACGAGACCAGAAAAATGAATTCCAATCAATTTTATATCTATGAGAAGTGACCGCTTGCCAATAACTTCTATTTTAGCCAAATTCTGTATAAATGAAATAGTTGAGTTTTGGTGGTGGTTTTTTTTTTTTGCCTGGCGAAAGGGTGGGGTTGGCGAAAGGGTGGTGGTGCATGGTACCTACTCAGTAGTGAACAGATAGGAAGTTGACTAAGGGGAGCATTTTCGATATTACCGAGCGCAGACGAGACGTTGCGTCGTTTCTGCTTGCAAGCGGTGCTGATGCTTCAGTTGTCAACCAAAGGGGCGTGTCCGCGATCCACGTCGCAGCTTTGGCTGGCTTCGCCGATTCCATCAAGCCAGTTGTCAACAACGTCGCTGACAACGGCGCTGACCAACACTTCCGTGGTGACGGTTGGACAGATCTTCTGCGCATAGCAGTCACCAGTGGATCTATCGAGATTAGCAAAATACTGCTTGATCGAGGGGCAGACGCTTCTTTGGGGGATAGTGATGGACCGTGTTCTCTCCACAGTGCCCCACCCGATGCGCAGATGAACACGAGCCCGAGATTGAATAGAACAACGCAGTTCATTTCCTCCTCTTGCTCTTGCATTTAATGCACTTCATTGGATGTCCGATAATATTGACACCCAATGACTTCCACAGCACTCTCTGGCTTGAAGGTCATCACGAAAGATTGACTACAGTATCATCCGCTCTGGCTGCAGTAACAAACATGGGCAGTCGCGTACATTGCAGCAACGACTGGCGAGTCGTCCTAAACTAGCAATCCAATCCATAAATCAATCACATTCATCAACCTGAACTTCAAGCCAAGCCTATCGCCGTCAGCATCCAAACCAAGACGGCCAATAGCCCTCAAGAGGAAGCTTAGTTGCAGCTGGCGTCCTGTAGAGGCGAGGCCAAACTAAGATATTTTGGGTCATAATATATTCTCCATCTTGATGTACGTCACCACGAATAAAACGTATTCTTTATCCGACTTGCTCCCAATATATTCAGCCTATTGTAACTTGAGTTTCTTGATCTCAATGCATCCAACAACCACTGAAGGATGGGTATCGGTACATCTTTTGAGGGCCTAAGCTCGGTTTTCCTTCAAAGTTGAAAGAGACTTAGTGTCTCCTACAGGGCCTGCCACGTCTCGATTTATCTTTACAAGTCATTGCAATAGGTGGCATAAGCTACTTGATCGGCTCGATTGCTTAAATGGAAGAAAAATTACTGGACGATGATCCTACAGGGAGATAGTCAAATTAAATCCGGCCCACACGCCTCTTGTTTCTGCTCAAAGACAAAACCTAGAAAACGGCCTTAGTTTGGGAATTATTGCCCTCACATTCGGAGCATCGCTCGAGTGCCCTGGAGCCAGCTTCCAAAGCTCTCAGGCCCTTGGCTTCGACGCAGAGTGGAGAAGCAGGGACCCTGATGGGATGATCTACGTTATCTCCTCTCGGGGGAAAGGGAAAACTGCGTCGATCCATTGCCGTTTTTGGTTTTGATGAAAGCCCTTGTTCAATACCCCATTGACGGCTTGTTTGACCGGCTGCAGCCACAACAGCCCCGTCGTGGGGGTCGAGTCTTCCAAGCAGGGCGGATATGAGCACACGTCAGATAGGTGCCTAATTGCAGGCAGCTGATCAAGTCGTGGTGGGGACACATGGCAAGTCGCAATTGCCTTGAAAGAAGATGCATGAGAAATTGTGGTTGGGCAATGAGGGGAGAAACTATCCACTCACAGTAAAGTGTGACCGGATTGGGAATGACCGGCCGTGGTATCTTGCCTCAGTTTAAGAAGGTTGTAGTAGTTGGTAAGCTCAAGTCCGTCGCTTACCCCGCACACCCTGTCGGATCAAATCGTGGCAGGGCAAACCGGGCCGCCCTGCGCAGATCGCTTAGAGCTGACGAGATGATCTGCGTTATCTATTCGCCCTGAGAGGGAAAAATTTGCTATTGCATTGCAGGTGTTGGTTCTAACCGAGCTTCCTGGTACGGAGACCCATGAGTTGCTTATCTACTGACAGCAGCCAAGGCGGATAAAACCGGCAGGATGCGGTGTTTTGTTGCCGGAAATGCATTGACCCATTGCTGCCTGATACCCAAACCTGCAGCAATACCAAAACTGTCATGTACTTTGCCGTCCGAACTGCACGTTGCCTTGGTCGAGCTGAGGTGGCTTACTGGGGGGTTGCGGGGGCTCGTGATCGGCCGTGCTACCTTTGAGGGAGGCCCGAGCGGTGGTCAGTGATTGAACGACGCTCTTTGTGTTGCTCAAGACGTGCATCATGACGAGAAATTGGGTCCGGGAGTGGACGCCATTCCGCTGTTGTGGCAGCCTGATAGGTCTTGGTGTTGTGGGCCACTCTTTGTGGTCTGGGTCAGTGAGGCGGGGACAGCCGAAATGGACAAGTAGGATTCTGATCAGCCCGTCCGCGATTGCAGTTACTAAACGGGATTAGCGCGAGGCGCATGTGCGCAACTCCAAATGAAGTTTAGTTTTGACCACGAAATTCTGATTGGTCCGCAGGCGGCCGAGCGACGACGAGGGCAATGACATGCAAGAGTGATAATATCACGAAGAGTGCAGAAATAAATGGGAAAAAAGCAGTTACGATGTTCCAAGATCTTATGAAGTAGATATAATGCGCAGTGAATAATTTTCGTCTTTCCTTTGCTCCTAAGTCTAGTCGTGATTTCAGTAATGGCTTTAGAGTCAGTTAGACGTAGACTGACCTGCGACCCCCCCTTACCCTCTAACAGCACTCACTCTCACTCTTACACCCACCACTGGACTTAGACAACCCCTTTCCAACCCTCAAGGCACCCCAAACACTCTTCAACTCTCGCCTCTCCGCTGCTTCTTCGACAACCACCTTTAACTTCGGCTTCGCCCGTGACTTCCCGAGTCAAACCTCAAGCTTGCCTTAGGGTTAGCGTTAGCGTTGCGGGTAAACGACTCTCCCCCGAAGTCATCTCACGCATGTATAGTTGTATTTAGACTCAGCTAGCCTGCTAGGGGTAATCGCAACATTGGAACAACTAAGAAACTGAACAAGTTTTGAGACGCCGGATTTATTATTGCTTCTGTCTCTGCTATTCCGCTTATTGCCTTCGGCCTCCCTCCTCACATTTACTCCCTGGCTCTCCTAAGTGACCCCAGAAGCCTCCTAACCTCCCACATAACCGTCCCTTCCCTCTCTCCTAACCATTCTTTCCCTTCCTTTCCCAGGTGCTCTAGCATCATCTTCCACCCCGGCGATAGGCACGTTCGACTGTCCAGCCGGTTGTCCGGCCGCTGCCCATTCTCTTCGTTGAGCCATTCGTTGTCTACCGCGTTCAATTCCCGCTGCACCTCTTCCAACCAAACCCCACGACCAACCCTTCCCTTTTGCCACCCTTGGAACGCCTTGTCTAGGATTAACACCTTACTGTAGTGTCCGATAGCTTCGATCCGGTCCCTGATATCCACATCCAGCGGCAAAATGTTCATGCTGAACCTCCCCCGACTGATGTAGTCTTCCTCACCCTCCTTCGAGATCGCCGACCGTACTAGGATCGCCATCCACCAGAGCAGCGGGTTCCTCTGCGCCTTCGCAGGCTCGTCCGTGATCATTTTAGTAAACAATCCTTGAAGTTCATCTCCCGGATCATCATCATCGTCCATGAAGCAACCTGACCCTGGCGTTACCACTACCACCACATCCAACACGTCCTCCTTCTCCTCTTCGTCCAATACTAGCCCCATCTCCTCCAGACTTTCTTCCTTCTCCTTGATGGACCATACCAGAAAGCATACCAAGCCTGTCCACATGGACTGAAATCGTCGCCGCTTTCCCAATAGCCACCTCGCCGCCAGCGACTCGAACGGCCTGGCATCGGGCCCTTCCGCGCTTTGATTGAGCGTCAGGCGTGCTTTTGCTGGCCAACGCTCAGATAGCGCTTCGAGCCCATCTATCCGGTCCCAAAATGCTTGCTTGACTGCCTCACGCTGTTTAGCGTCCGCGCTCTGCACGACTCGGCGGGCTGCGCCAGATCCTGTAATCCTCGTGTTCGTTGCCTTGAGGAACCGCTCCCAGTTCTGGAGAATGGCGTGCCATACCTCTTCGTCCTCTCCCGGTGCAAGAAATCCGATTGAACGGAGCCACTCCTCGCATATCGGTCGCTCCTCCGCCCTGATCGGTGGCACATCATCTACCCGCATTAGGGTCTGTCTCGGTCGCTCTTCTCTTCTGGCGGCCATGGTGTCAATGCCGACCGAGCAAGGGGTCCACTTAATCAAGGAAGAGGGCGCCTAAACCCCTTTTTTTTTTCTCTCCTAAAGCTTCTCCCTCAACGGGTGATGATAATATGATGGTGGAGGAAGTGTTTGGTGGCAGGAAGCGGGGAGCGAAGAATTTCAGGTGCTGGCCGGCCGCCTGGTTGGTTCTTCCACCCCTGTACCGCCATCATCCAACCCACCCGCGTCGTCGTCGTCGCAGCCAACCAGCGCAACCCCCCCTCCACCCTGTAAGCTCGCCGTTTGTCTTCCCAACTTCTGCTGCACCCACACACACCGTGAAATGAGGCTGCTCGCAGCCTGTCCGACCAACCGTTTTCGCAAATACAGGCATTTATATGTATGATGTGAGCCCACTTATGCAGCCAGATGGTTGGCCGACTGAAGAGTATTAAAAGTCACGCGGTCGCACTTTCTGCTGCCTAAAACTCTCCTCATCATTCATCGCCGATTCTATCAACTCTACAGCCTCGAGTAAATCAAATAGGCGCAAAAATCTCCAACTTCGATCGAAATGCCGCCAACAGCTACCACGTCGCCGTCGAACCCCAAGAACGTTTCGTCTCCTTCTAAAAGCCCGGAAAACCCTGTTGACGACTTCTTCTTGTTCATCGACAAGTACTGTGCTCAAGGCGGGTTCAGGCGCCTCAAGGGGTTATGCCAGGAAAATGAAGACCTCAAGGCGAAGATCAATCAACTCAACACCGCTTACGATCAAAACATCCAAGCACTGACAAGGTCTGAAAATAAGTGGCAATCCGAAAATGGCAGATGTGAAGAGGCCAACCGCGCCAAAGAGGCTGCCGAAAAGGACCTGAAAGACGAAAAAGCAATCTCGCAAAAGCTTAACAATCAAGTTCAGGCCCTGGACAAAGATGTCAAAAGGGCAATTGCTACGACCAAGGCCAAGGAAGTCCAGATAGGACAATTGACCAACATCGAGAGGTCACAAGCTGACAACCTGGAGAATGCCCAGAGGGAGAGAACAAGGCTCGAGGGGGAGTTGCGGTCGAAAAGAGAGCAATTGACCTCCAAGACTACTGAGTTAGACCGAGTTCAGGAGAACCTCAAGGTCATTCGATCTTTCGTTATCGACTTAGCAAGTCTTGCGGACAAGAAAGTCATAATGTATGTTCGAACCCCTTCCTCTTCCTCCCGTTGTGTTTATAGCTTGTGCCAATTACTAATGTCGCTACACAGGCGTGATTTGTTGGCCAACTTCTTTCACATTGCCCTCAAACACATGGAAGCGTTTATGTATAACGACCTCGATGATGCGTGTCTTACGAATACCTTAGCATGGAAGAAGACCAGGATGCAAGTGTCAAGCCAGCAACAAATCCCACTGCCAGCTTCCAACTCAACATTCGCCAAGCAGATGAGAGTCGTCGCCGGCCTCGTAATCTTTGGTAAAGCACTTGCCAAGCACATCTTCAGATCAACCTACATCACGCTAGGCGGTGAGCTTGACGATGTCTTGTCCGATCTCGATACCCAGAACTCTCTCCATGAGATGTACCTCCGTGCTGTCGTGCTGAAGGTTCTTCCGGAGACGCAGAGAAAGAATCAAGGAATAGCAGTCAAGTCGGTCGTTGCAGATGTGTCAGATGCTTTGAGCGTTCTGGTCCCCCCTTCACAACAAGGGGAATTTGACTCTCGCCTGAAGCAGGTCTCCGACGAGATATGCCATGACTGGTTGCAGGTTCAACAACTGCAGGAGAGAGTGAGGCCAAGCTTCTCGTTCGACTTCCCCGCAGAATGGCAGCCATTGCCGCCACCATTCGCCCAGCTCGCCTCCACACCATCATCATAATCATCATCTACTCAGTCACCGACACAGCAGAAGAAAGGCGGGCGCCAGAGTCAACAGCAGCCTACACCCAACCCTCAGTCGCTGACGAACGAAGCGTTCAAAGAAGTCGCGTGGCCGGCATTTTTGGTCCCAACCCCTGAGCAAGTCCAAGACGCCGATGACGCCAACGCATGGGTATTAGTCCATCAGGGATATGTCCTTACCAAGACGCAAGCGAAGGGGGCTGAGCAAGAGAGGGATGCCGAGGAACAGGCTTCTCGTAGGGCTAGGAAAACTACGCGGCAGAACGGTGGTGATTCCGGTCCAGCACAGAGAAAGAGGCGGGACTCGGGCATTTTTTTTTCCTCTCAAGGAAGTTCAGGCGTAGCAGAGACATGATGATGAGCCGACATGGAAACTTTTAAGATCCAATATTGGGCTTGAGGAATTGCGAAGGCATCCGATCGGAGGTGGCTGCCTCTTGTTAGAGAGTGTCAGTGCGTTTTCATGTCGGCTCTCCGACAGACTCTTCATCCGTCATCATCGTCATCTCGACTCATCATTGTTTTTCTATCCCCCCCTCCTCTCCTTTTTTTTTTTTTTTTTCTCTTCCTCTTGCTAACTTTGGTTAACTTATTTCATGCTGTTTGCCTTAAGCGGGGCTCCGGATTTTCTATCACCTCCGTTGTGATCGCCCAGCCATGATGCATAAACACCTATCTACCCAGATTCTCTCCCTACTGCTGAAGATGCATTCAATAAATCGTTCGGGATCTTTCCTAAACCACAGTAGATGCCTGCGAAGTTCGTATAGTTCCTCCTCCCCTCGTAATCGATAATGGCTGTTCCGCGGACGGTCTCGCTTACCATGCACCTCAACCCACCCTAGCGCTTGCAGCATGAGGTCTTGTCTTCTGCCCATTAATTATAAGCTATCCATGCTCCAAGAACCAAGGAATCCCTTTCGTGCCACTCATCTATCCTCTTTGACATTTCCGACACTCGATGTCCCTTTGCCATGTCCTCCTTTGTACTCCAAGAGAATGCATCGGGCCGTATAAACCACATCGTCCGCGTCACCATATCAAACCCCTTTCGCACCAGTTTGGGCAAACTTCGAAAAGGAATTTTCTTCCCCAAAGTCGATCCTCCGCCTCCTCACATTTTTTTGCGCTTCGGTACTAGTTCGCTCCTGTTTTGCCACAGCTTCTAGTGCCGCTTGTTTGAGGCTGCCCAAGGGAGCCTCGAGGATCTGAGGAGTTGCCGTTACGGACCCTACCAACCTCACAACTTGCCGGTGCGTCGGCTTTCCCCTCTCACACCGTAATATCCACTCGATTCAAGCCGACTGAGTCGCTGCCGCAAGGAATACATGGTACTGCCCTTCAATTTTGCTGTATCTAAAAGGACAGTCTTCTCCAAATAGCTCCCCAACTGTCTTCTGGTTGTAATTAAAGTCGCCCAGCTCCGTGATGCCATCACTAAGATGGGCGTGATGAACGAGCCTGTTCTCGAACCCAAGGTAAGGAGCTATCGCAGGCTTATCCTGGAATTGAGGAAAGACGATCTTGCTAAGCCACAAGGCAACAGAGATGGCCGGCTCGGAGATAACGTGGCGCCTCAGGGCTACCTTCAGTACCTCCCTCGCCAGGATCCATGGAGGGTTGTAGCCTTCTTCTACTATCTCCAACGGTTCAGGTCTCGCAAGGAAGATCGTTAGGCGCGTGGAGATCTTCCGCTGGGTCCTCTTGATGGCTTGCTTAGCCGCCGCCTCGGTCAGTTGCACGGAGCTCGCCCACACACCTTTCTCGATACGCTGCGAGCAAGGGCCGCGTCACGGTACGCGGGCTGCTGAGACCGGGCGAGGATACGCCCAGGGCCATCTCCTGAAGACGCGAAGATCGTCCGAGATGGTGTTCCTCTTCTTCCTGAGGAGGACGTTCCTCGGCTAGACGCCGCGATGCTGGTGGACGTCGAGGCGGGCGTAGATATTTCCGCCACTGTCTCTACTGTTGAGGCCCAGATCGGAGAACTGTCGGAGATCGTGATACTCGTGGGCTAGCGTACCTCACAATAGGGACAGCAACACGGCTCGGGGTGGGAATCTCTAATATAGTCGTGGCCCTTGTGGTAAGCCCGCGAGACGAGGTGCCGTGGTATGTCGGGGCAGTTCGTGGTCCACATATGGCCTGGCAGCTCGACACGCGATTAGGGACGACTAAGGTCAATTGAGGTGATATAAACTTACTGTAGAAATTAGCGATAGAAGAGAATATACGGACGAAATCAATTAATCCATTAGTTGGTGAGAAAAAGAGGAGTGGCAGGGCCGTTGGTATGCGGATTGGGTTGGATCGTAGGTCGGGTTGGGGGGCTGGAAAAAATTACCTGCCCAGGCTCACGTGCTGGTTGAGGTGTAGGGGGATGAAAAGGCACTTGGATCATAGTGTGCTACACTGTAATTCAGCATGGGGGTACTGCTGACTCAATATTTGGACATGGTCGCGTCATCCGAAAAGGGTTATGCACCTCATGTCCTACCGTGCAACCGTACTCAGTGGATCCACGCGTGGATTGAGTGGAGTGGTTTGCAACCCTGGGTTTCGTGATATGGCTTGCCGGCACTCACATTGGTGATGATGGGTGAAGCCAAGTCGCACAGCAATTGACTCCCTTTGGTCTTCAAATCTCCACATGTGCATCAGCCGCAGCGCCGCTTTCCAGCTTTGAACATGAATTGCTGGTTCCATCTTGTTTGTGATGCACGTTTTGCGTAGCGAATCGCGGCCTTTGGAGGCCGGGAAAGACCTTCCAGACATGGACTTAAGTGTCTCCGTTTACCCCTCCTCCCACCTCCCCTTAAGCCTAGTTACTAAAATACTACGTCACCCCTTGCACTTTAGAGCGGTGGTGCAAGGGGTACAATCAGCCGAAGGCTGAGAGCCCGCGGGCCAAGCAATTATCTACAACCATTACATTATTTACGCACTGGAGCAATTTTTGTAACATTTCTTCTTGTCGCGAGCAGAATCACCTAGAATTATACAGAACCGTGGTCTGTCTTGTAGGGATTCCGTGTAAGAACCTGTCGTCTCCGAAGCTGCTGATCTGAAACCAACTCGGTTGTAGTCGATCTCGACTCCCATCTACGCTCCGTGGTTAGCCTGAACAAACTACTAGGGCCACAGAACAAGGATACCTTCTCCAGGACCCTCAAAATCCTCCAAGACGCCAAGTTGAGATATTGTGGGAATCAGTGACACAGTCTCCCCTGCACAGCGTCGTGAACGATGGTCGCGCTGGATAACGGCCAGCTTGGCCCTCGCCCCAGCCTTCGAGGAATCATCTTGCGAGTCCTTCCCCCCCCTTGTGGAACCTGGTGGCCAAGTAAGAGTAATCCACACCAGGTGTGCTGCTTCGGAGAGTAGATGGATCAGAATGTGAGACGAGTGGATGGGTCGTTGGCTGCGCAGGCGGTGACGGAGCTAGAGCCCGGAAGAGCCGCGAGCTTTGTTGGGTTGGTGGAATTGGCGTCCCTAGCACTACGTGCGGCTGGCTAATTGACTCTCCGAATAAACTCCTAGCTGTATGAAGTTGCCGTAGCTTCTCTGGCGATGTAGGCTGGGTTCCGGATCTCTCGTTGGGAGGCGATAGGCCAGCATCTCCGTCGGTTCTCTTCGTGGCAGGTCTGCCAGGTGAGGATGGACGAAGTGCAATGTTCCGCAGCGTCTGGAGCACGACTTTGGATTTAGAATGCTTCATTTGATGAGGGTTAAGAGTCTTATAGACGAGGAAGGCAGAGCTTACATGGGAAACGCGCTGGTGTCGCATTAACACCACCAGGTTCCACTATGCTTTAGCAAGCCGTGCGACCGGATGTGAAACGCGGCCCGTACCTTGGGTCGTGTATCCGGTTTCACATCCGGCTTGTCGCATCAAGGACTCCAGTCCTAACGACATGAGCTTAAATAGCTGTGCCCGAACACATGGCTGTTCAATTTCTTTTGTTCTTTGGATAATTCTCATCAATTGACTGGTGCCATTAATGATCCCTGTGGAGCCAATTGTCTGACACAATTCTAAATCCGCATCCGGGTGCGGATATAGCGGGCGCCGTGCACGGATCATAAGCAGAGTAACTGAGCTTCTGATCCGTGCTTGCATAGCCTCAGGCCTTGTTTTAGGATCCCTCTTACGTGTAGAAGGTTCCCTCGGCTGGTCCCGATCGAATCGAGATCTGACCCCATTGCACCAGCTCCCCCACGCTATTTCGTCGATCGTGACGTCGATCAAATACGCCCGTCTTTTGATCAGCTTGGGCGGAAGTCCCTATTGCTCTGGTCAAGTTTTTTGAAAACTGTGAAAATAAGCCTAACAACCTGGAGTTAGACTAGGAGAAGCTGAAGGGAGGTTAGTGGGGTCGTATCTCCACTAATAAACCGGAGCAATGTTGGGGCGAGGGACGGTAATCGCCTTGATCTTCTCGACAAACGTTAGCAAAGGCCCTTTGGCGAGTTAGGGGCCTCAACGGGGTGTAGGAAGCGTGCCGAGCTTAGCAATTTGATTGATGATGTAAAGCCATGAAACAGCTACAGCGCGTCGGTACGCATCGTAAAGCACCAGTTTCGGGCAAGGAATGGCCCCCTTGCTCGATAACAAGTCAAGCAATCTCCTTTCTGAAGCATAAAATAAGTCGCACCTAAATCACATTTGTGGCCTAACCGCCACGACTGCTACATAAAACCAACGTGTTGGCGCATACCCCCGCATATCATATCCATCATCACCTTCTCATCAACTCTCGACTTGCTCCACAGGAAGGAGGGTAACCTCGCCACCCTCCTGCTTCCCTACCGTGTAGGCTTTCCAACCCGCTTTTGGCAAGTCAATCGTCTCATCCTCTGCCAGGAACTTCATGAACACTCCATGGGTAACCACAACCACGTCTCCCTTCCCTTCAGCGGCTCTCCCATCCTGCTCCGATTTCTCAACAAGATCGCGCAATCTCTCCCTCACCGCTTTGGCCCGGGCCTTGACTGCCGCATCATCGGCGGCATGTGCTCCGTCCTTTGTGTACCATTTGCCTTGAAGAACACCAAAATCCAAGTTTGGAATTTTTTCTTCCAGCGTGGCGCGGTCAGAGCCGGTGTCGCACGGCAAGTCGCTCCGCTCCTGCAGGTCGGGATCCAGAACGAGGCGAGCTCCAGCATCGATGCCACCGTCCCCGACGGATTGTTTGTCGAGAATATGGCTAAAAGCCGCGAGCGTGGTCTCCAGTGTACGAGTGAGAGGTGAAGTCAGAACTATGGCAACAGAAGCTAGACCAGGGAACGATTTGCCGAGTGCGGATGCCTGGGCTATCCCGAGCTCGGTAAGGGGTGGGTCGCGGTGAGAGAAGTCCTTGGAGACGTTGTGAACAGACTCGGCATGGCGGATGAGGTAGATTGTCGACACCATCGCCCTGTGATTCGACGCTTGCGACAAATGGCCCTATCTGTTCTTTCAAGTTCCTCAAGGTTTATTGTTCGAGCCTCTGGAACATGGATACTGCGTTGTCCAAGCTATAGTATCCTTCCGAAAATCCGGCATTAGCGGAGGTACTCTACTCCCAATGCTGAGTTGTATTGTTTGGACAGGGAACATAGGATGGTACCGCTTTATATAATGTGGCGAGGGATTCTAGCGCGCAATCGGCTTTGACGATCACGCAATTCTGTTCCCCCCACTTCATGACATGTCGTCTGAGCTTCAGGCTCGGTCGTGTCAGACTCGCACCCATTCCGGACTGTGCGAGTCCGATGTATTCTTCTTTTGCATACCTGGTACCTTTGGCAAGACGTCAATTCTCATTAGCGCCGGAAAGTGAGTCACGCCGGTAATTTAAAAAAAAAAATGTTGCAGTCGGAAGCAGAAGAGGCAAATCTGAAGGCACGTGGGCAGCCTCGGTCACAGCAGCGGCGTACTGTGGTGGGGCGGTACGAAAAGGGATTTGGAATTGGTCAATCAGGACCCAGGGGGGACATGATCTCCAATCAAGCCAGCCACCCTACATCAAACCAAGCAACTCGCCAAATGCATAAAAAGCGTATCTTGCCTCACTTCTTACCAAACACTTCTTTCTCTCCTATTCTGCTCGTTGCACGCATTCGAAGATCTACCCGACAATCCCACAGGGAGCATAGATCAACCGTTTGAAAATCGCTCAGATGGCTGTAAGAAGAGGATGGGAGGATGCCGTGGACCAGTCGAGAACGAGGGCGTGGAACACGGTGAGGGAGAACTGGCACCTCGGGTTCACGTCCTTCGGGGGCCCACCCGTGCACTTCAAGATTGTGAGTTATCGCGCATCTCAGCCGAGCGGAGCCATTACTGACGAATGGTGGCTAGTTCCACGATAAGTTTACGACTAAACTTGAGTGGATTGATGAGCAGGTGGTGAGTATTGACGTGGATTGGAAAGAGGATATAATCTGATGAAGCGACTAGTATCAGGAGCTATTCAGCGTGTGCCAAGCCCTCTCGGGTCCGGGGAGCACGAAGATGCATTACTGTATCAACCTTATCCACGATGGTTTCCCGTCCGCCATCCTGGGCTTCCTTATCTGGAGGTAAAACTACTACCCTTCCCCTCCCTTTCTTATTGCTGATCTCATATACTTACTTATCCCAGCCTCCCCGGCGCTCTGGGTATGTACGGCCTCTCCGTCGGCGTATCCAACATTTCCGAGACGCTACCCCGGGCAGTCTACGCGCTGCTCTCAGGACTCAACGCAGCGACAGTGGGCATTATCGTGCTAGCGGCCGTAGAGCTATCACGCAAGGCCATCACGGACAAGATAACGCGGGTCCTGGTGTTTTTGGCTGGCGCGGCGGGGATGCTGTATAACGCGCTGTGGTACTTCCCTCTGCTGATGCTGCTGGCAGGGTTGGCGGCAGTGGTGCACGATTATCGGTGGGTGCATAGACCTGTCAAGGCGGTGGTGGCTTTCTTCAAGAAGAAGAGGGAGGTGAGGGCGGAAGAAGGGGTTGACATGGTTGAGTGTGGGGTGCAGGGTGTTGAGGCTCGGCCGCCGAGCCAAGCGCCCAGGGGCTCGAGAGATGACCAGGGATCGCCGACGCCGCCTCCCGAGACGCAGGACGACGATCGCAGCGCGTCAGTCGCAGACGAGCCACGCTTTATTCCCCCCGAGCGCCGCCTCAGCATATCGTGGAAGCTCGGCCTAGGCGTTATCCTGGCCTTTCTCGCCAGCTTTATCGTCGTTATGGTGCTGCGGGGGGTACTGCCTCAGAAGCCGCTGCTATATCGCCTATTCGCCAATATGTACCTTGCGGGAACTATTATCTTTGGTGGCGGGCCTGTCGTTATTCCGCTGCTGCGTGAGTACGTCGTTGCGGAGGGGTGGGTAAGCACGAGAGACTTCCTTATCGGGCTGGCTATTATTCAGGCTTTCCCTGGGCCCAACTTTAACTTTGCCGTCTACCTGGGCAGCCTAACGGCCTCTAAAGCCGGGCTGAGCAGCGTAGCCGGCGCGCTGCTGGGGTACCTGGGTATTTTCCTACCCGGGATGTGGCTCGTACACGGGACGATGGGGATCTGGAGTGCGGTGAGGGGCCTGCGGTGGGTGAAGTCGATGCTGAGGGGTGTTAACGCTGGCGCTGTTGGCCTGATCTACACGGCTGTATACCGCCTGTGGCAGATTGGGTATATTGACGAGGGGTACCGGAACGGGACGAGCCTGGCGGTTGAGCCGTGGTGGGTGGTGGTGACGGCAACAAGCTACGTCGGCGGGATGTGGTTTGGCGTGAAGCCGGCTGTGGCGATTATCATGGGTGCAGTGATGGGGCTGATCTGGTACGGGGTTGTAACGACTTAATTCGGGTGTGTAACTTTTAGGCACTTCTCGGAGGCCATTGAATTCGATGCAGGTAAACATCTGTTCGGCTTGGTTCTGCCTAGGCTGTATGCTACCTACGACGATCCAGCTTGGTTCTGCAAACGCTCGGATGCTGGTCAACGCGGGACGTCAGCAAGGTGAGCCTTGAAGTTGTCGAGAGTCGCGAAAGCGAAATCGACTGGTTCAAAGATACGGTGCAACTGAACCTACCGTAAAGGACCATTAATTTAAGTGTGACTTTCAAGATGGGTAAAGTTGTCAGCAAAGTCCTTTACATCAGTGTCGCGGCCTGCCCTCTAGGTTTGGCGGCACCCACCAACCCCAGCCTAGCCCCTCGCCGCTTTGTGCCCCTCTATAAAGCGCCTTTCGCCCACCTTCGCATCTCCTCCTCCTTTCTCACCCCTCTCTATCCCGCCTCGCTCGCCGTTCCCGTCGAAGTGCCTCGCCCGATCGCGCCCTCGTGGCTGCGCTTCTCCTTTCTCCCCCCCCTGCCTCCCTCGGTCCGAGTCGGGCGCTGCATTTCCCGGCCCACACTCTCCAGCACCCAACCGACCACTCCGTGGTGTCCCATCATGAGCCACGACCAAAATGGACTGCCAACGAGCCGACGTTGGCAAGCAGATCGTCACTCTGGTGTAGCTCATGAGACTTAGGCCGCGTGTATCCCTTTTACCCAGCTTCGCATCTCGACCGTCCTCGCGTGCGCCAACAGCGACATGCCCCCACCATTGCCAACACATTCTTCTCCCCTCACGACGACTTGGCCTAAGCGTATGGCTCGGAGGCCTCCTAGCCACATCGATGCCGAGCTCGCGACCGGCTGTAGCATGGCGAGCTGAATCCGACCCCGCCCCCGTTCCTCGAAACACGATTGTATACATGTGATTCATTCAGCCTGATGCTGGATTGGTCAAGACGGGAGGGAAGCGCCGCCGTTCAAGCGCATGCGCCATTTGGGACAAGATCTGCTCGCAGCTCCGCCTACATCAGTGACGGAAGGTTCCGCCGAGCCGAATCAAGAAAATGCCTTGCCTTGACTGCGTTGTCTGCCCTCGGCCATTGCCCTCTCCTCGTACGCCTCGCAGACGGGTTCCACAGGTACCACGGGTTGGAGCAATATCCGGTCGATCGAATACGAGCTCTCGTCACACCACTGCCGAGCTTACCGTGCTGGTTCGCGCCCTGCTTGGTCAGAGTCAGGGACAGAGCGGATCTCGGAGCCTTGATCGGAAGGAAAGCAGGCTGAAGTCAAAGTGCGACGCAGGCGCGATGAAGGCGCAGTGACAAAGGTCTTGAGTAACGGACCTTGAGGGGGCTATCGAGCTTGGAAGATCAGAGAAAGGAGCTGGTACAGAGTCGACCGGATCACCCTAGTCTTTGTGGCTCACCACAGATGCCAGAGGAGGTGCTTGCGGGATCTTGCTAGGTCGACAACGTCACTATAGACCGGCGTATGGCACAACGTGGGTCTGACTTGGGGAGGGCTTGGGTAAAAAAGGGGTCGTCGGGCGCCAGTTCATGACGGCCGTCCATATCATCACAATCTATGTTCCTCAAGAATGAGAAACCAGCCGACACAAGCTTTTTGAGTTCCAACGTGTTTCTCAAGATCTATCTGATCGCCCCTTAGTCTCGCAACGATGGCTGCAATCGACTTGGAAGTGTTTATTTCTTCCAACCGCGCTCCCCCGTATTCAACCTCAGTGCCACTCTCCTAGCTCTCGGGGCCCTTTGAACGGGAAGGCGGTTGCGTCAGAGATGATCTCGAAGTGTATTTCCACTTCGCACAGGTGAATGAAGATGAGATAGATGCGATGAGATGGCATTCAGGTGAGATCTATATGGGATTTTAGAATGATGTTCCTCGACTTGGAGTTCGGTGTACTAGTTCTATATCACATTCGGGCCTAGACCTCCATACCTACACGCACTTGCCTACTCAGCAAAGGGCTTCTCCGGGTCGTCGTAATCTTCACCATCATCCTCCAGCACCTCAGGGATAACCTGGCCCTCAATATCAGGATCCAGCTCCAGATCAGCAACGTTGTCAGGAACATTGTCCACGGCCTCCTCCTCTCGCTTGCCCAACTTTCGCACCGCCGCGTAGTAAATATCCGCCAGACGGCGACACTCGACGCCCTTCCAAGAAGACAGGCCATGGAACTGCGAGCAGTACTTGTAGAGGTCCTTCTTGAAGTTGTCGTCGATGCGCTTCTTCATGGCCTTTGTGAAGCGCTTCTGGGCCTTGGTGTTGCGGTAGCCAAAGTCGTGGCGCTGGCAGCTGGGGATGAAGTTGTAGCCGTCGGGCTTGTCGGGCGACTTGGAGCAGTTGTCCGACGACCAGTTGCACTTGGACGGGTTCTTGGCCTTGCGGGACTTTTCGAACGAGCCGATGGAGGCCTTGAAGATGAGGTTGTCCGTCGCGGCCTTGGTGCAGGTCGTGGCGCGGTTCTCGAGGTGTCTGAGGGCAAGGGAAGCGTCTGTCTCGGCGGAGGACGTGGGGAGAGCAGAGGCTACTCCGGCCAAAAGGGCCACAGAGGTGATGAGGAACTTCATTTTGGAATATTTGAGTTTGATGATGATTGCTGAGAAGTAATGTTGATGATGTGAATGTGTTGAGTTTCGAGGGATTCCAGCATCCTCAATTATCCGAATGGCGTGGGTCAGCAAGTGTGCCTCGGGCGAGAGCTGACAGGCACAATGAGGCTATCGTGAGCCGAGACCCTGCCATCCAAAATTGCCTATCATTGAAGCTCGATGTTGCGCCAAGCCTGGCGGGAACGAGAGCTTTCTTGTCCAATGGCGCCTGTGTGCCTGTCGCAGTGATTACCCAATTCGATAGGAATTATTGACGAGCTGAATGTCAGATTGTCGAAACGCAACCAAGAACCGAAAACGAATCAAGCCCCCAACCCCGAGCCTCGCCAAATACCCTTAGCCCGCGCCTAAGACGCTGAAGGGTTCCCCCTCCGTCGATCTCTCAACCAGCGTTTCGAGCAATCGTCGTGTCTAGTCTGGAGGGACCCCTACGTCCCGCAGGCGCTGGCTGTGGATATCAATCTCTCGAGACATCCTCAGGGTCCTTTTTAATCTGACCATGCTAATCCCAAGGGTGAGAGCCCGCCAATGCCTCTTCTTCGCTCTCATAGGATAGAATCGCACGCGCAGCCATCGGACCAATTCCACACAGCCCGCCTGAGGCTGACCAAAGTGTCAACTAAAATAAGAAATTTGCTATTCAGCTGTGGATGATCACTATTTGACTTGTGCTTAGCGTGGTTTCCCCTCCCCACAACCCCGACAGGACGAGTCGACTTCCACGAATCGGTCATGTGGGCTGCCTGGCAAAGCGAGTTGCCCACTACCCGAGCGGGTTGTGGGTTGCGGCGCCTTCGAACCGAGTCTTTCAGTTATTATTAGGCCGATCTTACTCTTCAGGCGCTGGGGGCCATCTGGTCCCCCGTGCAATGTAACCCTGGTCTTGGCACCTTACTCAAAAAGGGGTCAACCCACATTCCAAATCAAGGTTAGTCAACATTACGGAACTGGGATCAAACAGCTATGCGATTGAAATGTTGGGGGATAACCTTGGTCTACCAAGACCCGGTGAGCCTAATAATTAGGTTCGAACCAGGCGTAAGTCCCTACCCATTGGCTCGACACCTCATCGTACCCTCGTCGAGTTGTCGGGGAACTTGACCCAACTCCCCGGCTGGTATGTGGGGCCCATAAACCTCGCGGAAGCAACCCGGGCGTCTCGAGGTTTCTCTGTACACAGGGCCACAGCCTTGGCAAGCCCGCCCTGTCAACCGGGATCTTTCTCCCTGGCTGGCGCAACCGGGCCTCACTGCCACCCGGTCCGAGAGTTGGGATTCATTCGTCGCATCGCTTTGTGGTGGTAGATCACGGCTCTTGTCATTGCTTTGGATGATGTCACTGCCCGTTCCAATCAGGTTTTAGTTGCACCATGGTCGTGATGACATTTACGCCAGCCGGGCCTGTGTTGGGGCCGTGTCGGGCGTGTCTCTGCCTCGCCTCTCATATGTGTATCCACTCCCGGTCTTCGTTCTTCTCTTGCCATTAGTGCCTTGCTTGCTTTTGTCGGCCACCTACAACCTAGACATCCGAGCTTGGCCTCCTCCCAGGGAAGGTTAATCTGCTTGGGAATCCGTTCCGACTGACTACCCTCCCCGGCCATCTCGTCACACGAGGTTTCCTGACTTTTCGTCTTTTGGAGGCAATTGTTCCATAAGGGCTCCACGCTTAGTCTTGAAGATCTCGAGCCGCACTGTACTGCGCTGAGTGTGTTTGTGGACGGCGGTGGAAGTTTGGGTTCAAGCGGCTTCGCGAGAAAATTCAACATGAGAAGGAACAGCCAACTTCCGGCGACCGACAGCGGCGGTGCTAGTAAAGATGGCCAGAGATCCCCCCCGTTCCCGGCTAAGCAGATGCTTGTGCTAGGTATGGAAGCTGGCCCAGCCATCACATGAACTCTCTCATACTGACTAGGACAGCTTGCTGCCGGATATGTGAGCCAATCGCATTCATGTCAATTTTCCCTTACATCTACTACATGATCGATGATTTCCACATCACCGATGACGCTAGCAAAATTTCGGTCTACGCCGGCATGGTCACTTCAGCATTCACCTTGGCCGAATTTGCAACCGGTGTCATGTGGGGTAGACTGAGCGACAAGATAGGACGCAAACCCGTGTTACTGGCTGGCCTGGCTGGAACTGCCTTGAGCGTTCTCATTTTTGGCTCCGCGCCGAATCTACCAGTGGCCCTATTTGCCCGCGCTCTCGGTGGTGTTCTGAATGGGTATGGCAAGTAGTTGGCGGGAGACTCGGGAGTTTGGAACAAGGGACTGATGAACATGCAGAAATATCGGGGTTTTGCAGACAACCGTCGCTGAACTAGTGACTGTCAAGGAGCAACAACGTGAGCTGAATCTGAGCTCTGAGGTAACATCCGCCGCTGACCCGACGCAGCACGCGCTTACACTGTCATGCCCATGGTATGGTGTATCGGGTAAGACTTCCTCGGCTATTAAGGAGGCATCAGTCAATGCCCTGACAGGCGTATCTAGATCTATCATTGGCCCGATAATTGGGGGTTCGCTCGCGAGACCCTGTGTCAGTTATCCTGGCATCTTCGCTCGCGGAACCATCTGGGACCAATTTCCCTACCTCCTTCCCAATCTTTTCAGCGCAACCATAGTCTTCATTGGAGTCATAATTGGCCTTCTATTCTTTGAGGAAACGCATGCGACGAAGAAGACTAAAAGGGATCGCGGACGTGAGGTAGGCGACTATCTGACTAACACGGCCCGCGGCGTCGTAAGCTGCTGTGGGCGAGGACGAAACTCCGAGAACCAAGGTCTTTTCGACGGCGAACAACCTCCTGGGTATCTCACGGCTGCAGGATCCCGAGAGACCAGTGTCAGGTCCGAGGTGAACGAAATCCTGCGGGCCTACCAAATCCAGGAGAGCTCGCCTAAGCTGGCTCCTCGGGCTGATACTGAGTTCCCCATGGTCATTGCACCGCTGGGCCAAGAGCCGATTGCCAAGACGAAGATGAAGATTTTCACCAAGCCGGTCATTATGAACATCACCTCATACGGTATCCTGACCTTGTAAATGGCAGCCCTCTTTCTTGGCTCACTTGCTGTTGCTGATGCCCTCTTCTAGTCACACAATGTCCTTTGATCAGCTCTTCCCAGTGTTTCTGAGCACATCCCCACCTAAGCATCCGATCTTGGAACTACCCTTTAAGTTCACCGATGGATTCGGCCTCGAGATGAAGATGATTGGTGTCATAATGTCTGCTCAAGCTGTCTACTCTCTGTTCTGTAACTACTTGATTGTCCCGCCCGTGATACGACGCTTGGGCTCCCTGCGCCTTTTCCAGATTCTGACCTTCTCTTACTCTGCGCTATACCTGGTCACTCCGTACCTCGTTCTGCTTCCAGAGGACATGAGAATGGCAGCCATCTACCTGCTGGTCATCTGGAAATGCACTTTATCGACCATGGCTTACCCTAGCAATGCCATTCTCCTGGCGAACTCGGCCCCGACGAAGCAAGTCCTCGGAACCATCAATGGCATCGCGGCATCGATGGCGAGCTTGGGCAGAGCATTGGGCCCGATTGTATCCGGCTTCCTGTACTCACTCGGACTGCAGACTGGGTATTCAGGCTTGGCATGGTGGTTCAGTGGCCTTGTCACGATTGTTGGAGCCTACCTGAGCTCACTAATCACCGAGGGCGGAGGTCAGCAGGACGTAGTGCCAGAGGAAGGGGTCCCTCCTCGAAGATAGCCTCTTCGAAGACTACGAAGACGAAGACAGTGTCTGAAAGGCATCACTCCTTCCGCATCCACCAGTGTTGGACATTGCAAGCAAATTGACAACGTGAACAACACCCTTCTGGTTTTGACGGGCTTATGAATGGTGCTTTGGATATAATAGACTTACCATCGTCGGAAGGATGGGAACCGGTGACACAGGACAAAACTGAGCATGGGCATTCGGAGCTTGGTTCGTTCCCCCTTGTTGGCCACAGGAACAGATTCTTCTGTGACATTGACTGCCATGACTCGCTGCTGCATAACCTTAAAGGGCGATATGTATTGGCAGAGGGTCAACAATCTGTTTGCTGGAAAAAAGGCCGCATTGCGGGACTTAGACTAGCCGTGTATCATCTGGACCTTGCAGTCATTGGCTAGTTATGTCGATGATTGGCTGTTCTACCTTGCTCCGTCTTATCCCGCCACGGAATATGCCGTCTAATACCGAGCTGACGAAATATGATAGCATGCAGTGTCGATTGCTGTATGTCTTACAATTGAGTTTGTCGATGATTGGCTATTCTGCCCTATTGCCTCTCATCCCGCTTGTTGGTGTCAGAGATACGATGTGTTGGACACACGATGCGAATTGTGCACGCACAAAGGTAGAAGTGAGTGTATTCAATTGATACGGAACTCCGTTTTTTTTGTCATGATTGGTTCCTTCGATGATTGTGTTGTTGTTCTTGTTCTAGCCCCTTTTGTGCCTTGCATGGCGGTGTGGCTCCTCTGCTACCCTTATCCTTCACGATATTGCATCACCTTATAGCCGCGCAAATCCTCTTGATTCAAACACTCCTTTTATGCCTTCCGTACACACCAGTGTGAGAAATAGGCGGTCCGTCCAGTCCAAGGTGTCTGGACTGGACCCCCTATGTAACCGGAAGTACCGGACTGGACCGCCTGCCTTAATTGGACTGGTACCAAGAGTCGGACCAAAACTTGGTATGGCGATGAAGTTCCGGTGTTGTTGTGTCCAGTTAGGCTTCAGCAGCTGCCTGCGCAGCCAGGGCGCCATACCACCAACATTTTACTCTGCAATGTCTGCTTTATAGATTTCGAAGGTATGTAGGCTGGTCAAATAATCATATTTTCCACCACTATCTCCTCGTCTGGCATATGGGAGAAGACCCATGATGTTCTTGGCTTGGCCAAGGAGGTTGTGGAGGCTGTGCGAGGTCGCGACGATTGGCAATTGGAGGTTTGGCTCTCGTCTGGGTCGTGTAATTGCTGACTGGAGAGCTCCGAAAAGCCGTCTGATATTGACGACCCTCTTCGTTGCGACGTTTGAACAAAAGGCAGGCGTTGTTGCATTTTCACTACGCGTTTTCTGGCCCTAGAAGTAAAACAATAAACCAGTTACGCGTTTTCTTCCACGCGTCACCACATGCCGACGTTAATTATCAACAAACAAGTGCATTTTGCCCAAAGATCCGCCAACCAATACAGACAATATCTTGCCAATATGGATAGCCTTATATTGTATTGTCGCAACATCACAACCTGCGTATTATATTGGTACAATATCAGAAAACGCATATTGTATTGTATGTATTGCAGTATATTGTTTTTATTGTCATATTATTAGCAACACTGGCCGGTCACCTGGTCGGATTGGTTCTTGAAAATTGACAGTGAAAGCGTAGCCGTCAAGACCTATGGGGATTGGGCCTAACCCCCGGTTTGAGGATACCGTGGCGTAAGGCTGTTTGATAAGAGCTCTTATCGCTTTTGCGGAGCAAGTCGTCAATTGACGCCTGAAAAATACAATAAAATCGGTTCACGGCACTGCATTATGAGAAGGGCAAGTCTATGAGATGCGTGATATTTTTCACTTTCAATTAGTCTAATTTTCTTGGCCGATATTGCTGTTGTTAATTTTTCGTAGAATATATTTCTCGCCACATTTGCATCTGAAAACCACCTCAAAATGCAGTTCTCCGCTGTCCTCATCGCCGCTATTGCTTGCGCTACTGGGTAAGTTGATTTTCTCTGTGGAACAGACGACAATCACTTCGACGCAGCTGCTAACGTCCTCCAGCGCCCTCGCCGATCTGCACTCCTACGCATGGTGCGCAGACAAAGTCTTCGAAGGCATCAACGAGTCCAACCCTGAGGTATGCAAGCCATAAAACGGCGAGAAGCTGGTCAGATAGACGGAACGGCACTAACACTGACCACCCACAGAACAACGATGCCACGAAGATCGCCTGCGGCAAATACAAGCTGCGGACACGGGCAACAACCAGTGGGACACTTGGCCCGACTGTTCCACTGTGAGTCGAAGTCCCCAGAAAGAATTATTTTGCTGTGCTCAACAACTGAACCCCTGTTTAATAGAGCTACCGCGGTGACGTCTTGGTCTGCAACTCGCCTGACAAGCACATTGGTGGCGATGAGTGGAACTACTATTGCACCAACTCCGGTGCCGATATGGGCAAGGCTTCCTAGATTCTTTTCGGGATGGATGTAAGGGCATGACGAGGGGAGCTTCGCCCTGAGCTGCAGTTGAGAGTTCTTGCTTGGATTTGTCTTCTCCAGTTGCAGAGGAGTTTCAGCTCGAATTTACGTTGTTTGTCCACTATTGTCGAAGCTGTTACCGTCGTGCTATAAGTGATTTTACTGATCATCAAACGGCGAGGTAAGACTTTCTAGGGATCTCGGGGCTTCACGATCAATACCGGTACGTTTGGCCAAGGCTCAAGTCGGGCCAATAGGCCGAGTTATCGACTGGATGACCGGACTGCCTCGGACGTTGGCAGCCGAGAAAACATTGTGCCTGCGAAACCAGGAAATATCCGCAAGCAAATATATATCGAGTCTACTTCATCATGTCGAGGGCCTGGGACAACTGATAGGCCCATCAGAGAGCACTGGTAGATCCAAGTAACATAAGTAGAAAATCCGACTTTCGTTGATCAATACCAAATTCACCTTGATTGAAGACCCAATACAGCTCTCTCGCTCCGCTAAATGAAGCCCGAGTCATGGGCGAATCGATATTCTTATTTGCTACTTCTCTCGGCCTAGAACGCCTAGCTGGCAGTAGCACCACTGAGTCAGGGGTGGTGCGCGGGTGTTCCGAATACTAATGACTAATTATCTGTCAGATTAACCATTACGCCATTTTGCAAAAGTTTAGGCCTTATTGCATATTGGGCTTTATTATCTGAGTTATATTCTAACATTATCCGTAAATTGGGAGCCTGCGGTGAGGCGACGGAGTGGTGGCTTGATCTAGTTAAACCAAGACCTGTCGGCCATGACAGTGTTATACCAAGCTAAAGACGGCAAGGTGGCCAGCAGGTCGGCAGGTCGGGTCAGACTGCTGGCTCCGACTACCCCAAAATTCTTTAGGGGTCAGGTTGCAACGTGCCGTCAGGTCTCGGGCTTTCGTGCCCCGTTCAGGCTAGTGGTGGGAAAGAATCTTCGCGTACTACGTAGTACACGTCAATCAACGCGGTCGAGACCCTCTTTGGTATCTTGTTATGTCTTGCAGGGGACATCACTCCCCTTGTCCAGATGATTCAACAAGATCGGAGCTTTCTCCGGGCAGCCGAAAGCAGGGGAAGACATCGGCTCGGGAGTGGCATTGAGCCGACCATGGCGCTACTTTGGACACGGGGTTGAGATAGTGGCTCACAAAGGCTAGGTGCCTCATTCACAATCACCGTAGTTCTCCCGACGACCTTCGGCCATGAATAACGTCTCAAGTTCTGTCGGAAACGTTCTAGCCGTGGAAGATGCATGCACAGAAGCTGCTGTGCTATGACAGAGGGTCACCATACGCCAAGGCGCCCAGCTGTCTCGCTATTTTAGTCGCACTGCGCTTAGCCGGCTTCGTCACCTTGGGTGCCCTTTCTTGACGGTGAGTCCGTCACGATTTCTTCGTCCGACTCGAGATGGATGCGCAATGCTCGCCAAAAGGGTCTAGATCCAGGAGACTGGTGCGAGAGTGTCAGATAACCGTTACGCCACTAGCAAAAGTGTAGGCCCACTCCTTGTGTGGAATAATAGTACCCTATACGGAGTATGTTATGCGACACATCTTCATGTTGCGACAGGGGGGAAACTCGAGTGACACACACATGGCAGCCAGCGCAGTAGTGCGAAATATTGTTCGCACCACGCGAGTCATCTACACGGAATGGCCTAAGGAGGGTTTGAAGGGGGCTTGAGGAAGGTTTGGGGAGGTCCTGAGGAAAGGCCTACCACCTACTACGTATGATACTACGTCGTAGTAGCAGAGGGCTCGGTTCTCATCTAACCGTCCTTTGGGCGCTGGGCAATTCAGCTAAATCTGCGGGGACGATCCGTCGCGTCTAGTGGCTGACATTAGAGTTTACCTGTGCACACGCTACAGCTTCGGACAAGGAGACCAGGGCCATTTGATAGTCTTCGCATACGGAGTAGCCGTCGCGAGATTCTGGCCAAGAGGGTCCGACCATATGCTAATGCGTCAGCGTGTACGTGATACGCACAGCAAAGCTGGCTTCTAATTACCCCTGGCTCTTTTAAAGACCTGGCTCAATGCTGCTGTCTTTGCTTTTCTTTTGCGCCAGGTTCCATGTCAGTACACCGTGCCAACTTGTTCTCATTCCTTTTGGTGATATCCTGCTGTCCATTGCAGCATGCTCACTCTCCTCCCTGACAATTTCATGCTCGAGGAAGTGACATCAAATGACTTGATCATTGCGTCTCTTGCCTGGGGCTTCACCCTGGGCATCGGCTGGCTGACGGCATGGTCAGCCATCCAGCAGACCACCAGTGCCTACCGCCGACGCGGGTTCGCTCTGCTACGTAATCCATACATCTGGATGATCTGGGGCGAGATAGCCGTTTGTCTTGGGTTTGGCATCATCTGCTTCATGTACATTTTGGGGGTAGTTCCGCCTAGGTAAGCTTCTTGCGAACACCATGCGTCTTTTGTGTCTTTCTAACATCGCATGCAGCTTCGCCTTCTACTTTTGCATCCGTACGTCTATTTATTCACACCTCTTGGTTGTATTCAAGGCTGCTTTTAAACTAACAATCCTCTTCCGCTTAAGTTACTTTGTGGGCGCTGCAGGTTCGTTTTTTCCCAGACCGTCCTCGCCAGGCTTTCCTTGACATAGTCTACAGGTTCAGTTTCTCCTACAAATTATTGTCAACCGATGTGCAATCCTTATGCACGACCGGACTTTCGTCTGGCGACTCAAATATGGCGTCGCAGCTTTCATCACGGCCATCAACATTTCCGTCTACTGTATCTGGATTCCTGCCCGATTACAAATTTCCGACTCGTACATACACATCAACGAGATATGGGATCGCTGTGAAAAGGTCATCTACCTCCTCGTTGACGCTGCTCTCAACTTTCTCTTCATCCGCATCGTCAGACGAAATTTGGTAGAATTGGGACTCAGCAAGTACGACAATCTGGTCAAGTTCAACATGTTCATCATTGTGTTCTCTCTGAGCATGGATGTTCTCATTGTCGCCATGATGAGCTTGGACAACACCTTTGTGTATGCACTCCCCACTGCTGGTGCATGGAAGATCCTAACCGTGGTGTCTGCCGTATCAGGTACATGCAGTTTCACCCGCTCGCTTACATCGTCAAACTCAATATCGAAATGTCAATGGCCAGTCTCATCGCCAAGATTGCTCGACAATCGGGGCATGCTCACGGATCCGACTACAATACCGCATCTAGATCCCGCGGAACCCGAGCTGGCGAGACAACTTTGGCTAACAAAACTCAAGATGGAGAACGCCCCAGATCGAAGGCCTGGCCGACTGTTACTACCACTGTGGAAATGCACGTCATGGATGCAAAAGCGGCTCCGGGAACAAAGGCACCACATGGGTTCAATCATAACGACACCGACATGCTACTCGATGAAGCACCCTATTCTGTACAAATTCAGGGCGCCTATGCCGACTCGTCCGGGGTTTCTAGACAGGGCGTAGAGGGTTCGGTTAGCAGTCGTGGCTCCAATGGTTTGGATCCTGTGCCGTAATATTTATAGATATAGAAATAATAAAGTCCTCTTAATAAATTTAGTATCGTTGTGAATTATGCGCTTCATCGACTTATCCCAATCCCTGTTGTGAGACCATAGACTCAGTCCGGCCCACGTCCTGGAACCCGAACAGCTCACCATGATCCACCTTTTTCTGTGTGACCAATCAACACGTCGTATCCTGCGTCGCTCATGGCTACCCTAGACAACGACACGATTGACTTCATTTCGCTCACCCTCCCATTTGCTCGATGAAACACACAATGGGAAGATGGATAAGTGATCAGAAGATATAATTACTGATGAGAATAAAGTCATTTGACATAACGCAAACTAGCATGTTTAGAACTCCACACTTATATGTTCTAAACTTTGCTTGGAGTTCATGCAGAAATGTACTAGATTATTTTGAGATCCATTTCAAACCACCAACTTTTTTCTTCACCGTCGCCAGCCGACCTCGTACTGGCACATTCTCCTTTCTGCCCACTTCTGGGAGCCCCTCTAACTGGACATCTTTGCGGAAGAGTAAGCAATGGCTTGATCCCCCGAAATGAAACATGCCAATCTCCTGGCCTTTCTCAACCCGCTGGCCCTCCTGCACTGTGATTTCGCACATGCTGACCTCATCCATACCGATACCAATAAAACCAACGAGTCCTATGTCTGCATTGTCCGCCTCAAATAAGATAATTGCCCGCGTGGCTAGCGCAGACAAGTAGCCCTGGGCTACCCCAATGCCTCCCGAGTCAATCTCCGAAACGGAAGGGTCTCCCATACCTTTAAATAGTGGCTCACTAAAGTAGGTTCCATCCTGGACGAAAGCGCGGCGTACAATCCAGATACGGGGGCGTGCCAGCGATGATAGGAGTTAATGTTGCCCGATACTACCACCACGAGACCGTTCGCATCCACGGCGCTCAGGCGCTGATGACGACGTTCAAAGCAATGTT
The DNA here is from genome assembly GCF_021365365.1 of Ilyonectria robusta. Taxonomy (NCBI): domain Eukaryota; kingdom Fungi; phylum Ascomycota; class Sordariomycetes; order Hypocreales; family Nectriaceae; genus Ilyonectria; species Ilyonectria robusta. The sequence continues at coordinate 138,677 of NW_025764472.1, forward strand.
CGAAAGAGACTGGACGTCACAAAAGCTACGAATTATCGACCGGAACGCCCGATGTTGCCGTCAAGTGTGAGCGCGTCTAGTGTTTCGCGCAAAGGGCGAAGCAGCAGTGCTGGCACGAAGCGGCCACCCAGCGAAACTGACGCCGCTCTGCCGCCAACCAAGCGATCGTGTTCAGCATCTCCAACAAAGGCAAGCATAGACGCGATGCCAAATAGGGTACATCGGAGGGTCATTCTTCGGGACTATGGAAAGCCGATCTACAAGGCAAGCTCTCGAGTGGCTCTACTTGCCGCGCTGGAGGCCTGCATTGAAGGTCACCAGTCCTTGCGCAAGGTGGGCTTTCTCCACAGAGACATCTCCATCAACAATCTCATGATCAATGAAGACGACGAGAATCCATCCCGGCGAGCGTTCTTGGTTGACCTCGACCTCGCCATTAGAGACCAACGACAAGATACCTCGGGAGCAAAGGGAAAGACAGGCACGAGGGCGTTCATGGCCATCGGTGCTTTACTCGGGCAGTATCATTCTTTCATGCACGACCTCGAGTCATTCTTCTGGGTGCTCTTCTGGATATGCATCCCCTACAACGGGCCAGGCAAGGATATCGGACCAACTGACTTTGAGAGTTGGAACTATGAAAGCGACAATAAGCTGGTTGGGTCTAAAAAGGGGGTGATTTCTGATGAAGAGGATTTTCTCAACAGTGCGGAGGTCAACTTTACGCCCTACTACAAATCATTGATCCCATGGGTCAATAGACTAAGGAGGAAAGTTTTCCCAAATGGCGAGAGGAGGAAACATGAAGACCGAGGCCTGTATTCCAAGATGAAGGAGGTGTTGCAGGCGGCGAGGGAGACAGAGGTAACTGGCTCTTGACATAAATCAGCAGCTAGTCCGACGGCAAGCTCAGAAGGATACGAAGGGTTTCCTCCCCTCCCGCTTTCCGTCCTGCTTCTCTTCACCCATCCACTTGCCACAAACCACCTAGTGTTGAACCAAATAAAGCAATACAGAAGGCTACGAGATATGTTGGAAGGATGAGACATGATTGATGATCTAAGCTATCCAATAGGCTTCCAATTGCTCCTTCGTCCTGGTCGCAACCCGATGATGCCGGTTCTCCTCCCACTTAACACCACCTTCTCCAAACTGATTGCTGAGATGGCCCAAGAAGAAATCGCTGTTCTTTTCTGCCTTTGGGAACGCATTCTTGAAAGTTTCAAATAGCTCCTGGACCCCAGGCTTCTTTGTCGCCTTCAATGTCTTCAAACAACTGAAGATACTTTTTGTTATGCTCCAAGTCCGCCCTGGCATCTAACTCCCACACAGCCTCCAGGTGGCCCGGTATAATAGTCGCTGGATTTAGGCCTTCGATCAACGCGATTGTCTTCCTCCAAGCAGACAAAATGGCCGGAGTCTCGATCTCTTTCAGCCCAGAGGTGTGAGCAACGGGCGTAGACTGAATCGCCACAGATGATCGTCCGCTCCGATGGTAGCCAGAAGAGGGTGTGGTCGACGCTGTCGCCCTGCAGGGGGCCAAAAACAGGACGGGATAATCTACAAGGCCCTGGTCCGTTTTTGCATACCTGAAGTCCATTATTATCTACTCCCCCCTCCCCCCCCAGGCGATAGATTGCATCTCGCACGATATTGCACCATTGCTAGCCGACAGGCACCACGGGCAATAGGCCATGTTGGGGTACCCGATGGTGTTCTTCGCCGTCAGCCGAACAAGACTGTTTTCTCAGCGATTTGTTTACCGTGTGACGGATCATCGAGATGCGTTCTGTGGGTGTGTGTACACCAGATGGATGGCTGCATGCCAAGTATGGTGGCGTTGTGTCCCGGGGGGGGGGGATCCACAGAACTGCAGGTTGGTCCTGATTAAGGATCGTCCTAACTTCCGGGGCTGTGGTTGCGGCGTTTCGAGTGTACCGTGCTTCTCGCAGTCTTCGGTTGTGTGAGAACGAGCCCGCTAATGCTGTGGGTGGTTTTTGTGGTTCAAGTCGGATATAGTGTAGAGAGTGAAGATCGAGGCCTTGCAAAATATTTGAAAGGACTAGACATAGCAGATGTTGGCCCTATGCAAGTCCAAAACAAACATCTTGCACAGTGAGGCTGAGAGACAGCCGCAATACGCGCACTGCAGTGTTTAGGGTAGCATCTAACCCCCCCGGTCCCCTGTGTGAGATCGCGTAATCAGAGATCAAAGCGCATCAGACCACCAAGCTCTGTGGCCCCGCGAGAAGCGACTTGTCATATGCTAGGGTAGTGATCAAACCTGCATGCACTCCACCAACGCCATGGTTCGGTTCTCATCCAGACAGCCAACCGTTGAGGGGATCGAGGGTCAACAAATCCAAAGAGGCAAACCGGGGAGACGACTGCTGATAACGCCTTCGGGTTCGAAATTGGAGGAGACAAGACACCCATCGAGAGCTTCCCCGCCCCTGCTTCCAGCTTTTACTCCAGGCCTAAACCGTCCCAACCGCTAAGCTTTCTTCCCGACGACCCCATACAGAGGAGCGCAAAGCTTCGGCCGAGTGGTGCTGGGGTCAGGGAGTTGCAGTCGACGTCCGAGCGGTCGATGTAAGAAGCTGTTCTGGGAGATGATGACTAGTGCCATTGAGCTCGGCATCAGCTCATGTTCAACTCTCTAACCGTAGTTGGTCAGGATCGCGATCGATCCTTGACCGTTGAAATCCATCTTGCACCCGCAGCAGGAACCGAGCTCAACGGAGTTCACCGTGCTCCGTACCGTGTGCCTGGAGCTTGAGTTCGTGCCACAGCCTCGTCTTGTAGCAACAACGGCGATCGCCACGTTGGATCATGGGAGTCTCGCAGAAAGAACCCGTTTGGGACCCGAAAGGCGTCAAGCCCAGGAGTTGTAAATCCTTGTGGTTCCTTAGCCCAAGGTTCGCGAAAAACCTGTCCTCACGCTTGTCCTGGAGAGGGCAACACTTGTCATTGCATCTTCCAGGAGGAGGGGACCGCAAACGCCACTGTCCCCCAGCCTTGGGTCTCGCACACACCTCGTCTCGCAGCTCCCAGTTCCCAGTTCATGGCGTCCCCATGGCAAGGATCCAGGGTCCACCCTGTCGGCCTCCGCACCCGGTTCCCCTCTCCCCACGGCCGCATTGTATGATGTATCTGGAGCTCTTGTGCACGATAAGGCCCCCCGCAGCGCAAGGAGATACTGCGGCGCTTAGACCCTCGTTTATCTTATTGTTGCCCTTTGCTGCCATGTATGGGCATGGCTGCGCGAGCTGCACCGGGACGTCAGGGTTTCGAAAGTGCAATGCAACCGGAACAATTCCGCTAGGTGGCCCAATCGGAATTCCGTGAACTCAGACTTGAGGGCTTGTTGACCCCATCGCCTTGCAGAAAGATGGCTGAATCTCGAGCTTTTCATAGGAAAAGTCTATTTCCCCTCCCGGCGTCCTACAGCATGTAGCATGTGGGTGTGCCCGTCCTGCGCTTGCTGGGGGGGTGGCAAAGCTCTAATAGCTTGAGAGCCAAGGACCTTGGTAGTTGGTGGCTTGCGAGATGCCATGCATATTTGATTGTCCCGTCGCCCTCAATCCTCTCGCGATCCCCTCATTCTTTTGAATTCCCCTCCTTCAAAACCCTGCCCGTGAATTTCTGCTTGTCAATTACCAAGCCGGCCCACTCCTTAACCCGTCAAATCCACTTTCAGACCTGCTCCTCTCCCCAACCGCCTCTCAGCCCTGCCTGATCCACACAACTGGCTCACTCAGCTGCCATCCAGCAAACGAATAAGCAATACCAGGAAGCGTTACAGCCCTGCGTGTTGTCTTCGTTGGCAAACCAGCCCCTAACTAGTCGGCCTCGTAATCACCTGCCCACCCAACCCCGGGATAGCATAAATCGAAACCGAAGAACGATCACCATCTGTGCAGAAAGATCCTCGATGGCAGCCTTCGTCCATTCTTACCCTCAGGTGGCGGGAGATTTTGCGTTTGGCCAATACTTCGACGGGATCGCCTCGACACCAGCGGCGGGATGCCTGATGACCCCTCCACCTTTTCGCATCAGCACATCTTCCCCCGCATCTCGAAGCCACATGGCCTATCAACGACCCCGAAACCGACGGAAATCGCAAGAAAGTTCAAGCCTGTCAGAAACCGGTGCCTCCGCACTCGTTTCGGATGTACCAAAACCAAGAAAACGAGGCCGGAAACCCAAAGTCGAACCTAAAGAGCCTGCAAAGGCACGTCGAAAGCAAAAGGGGGAGAGCAATGACGACGAGGATCTTCCTAGGGACCCCCGGCGACCGCGCATCCTCGAACGCAATAGAATCGCTGCTACTAAGTGTCGTCTGCGCAAACGGGATGAAGCGTCAGCACTCGCCTCCCGTGAGCAGGCCATGGACGATCAGAACCGATACCTCTCAACCTATTTCGACCAGCTGACTGCCGAGATCTACCACTTGAAGACCCAGCTCTTGCGGCATACTGATTGCAACTGCGTTCTCATCCAGAAATACATTGCAAACGAAGCGAGAAAGTCCGTCGATGGCCTCTTATCTTGCTCTTCGGCCTTTCAACTCCCTGACGGACTCACACCTCCACACCACAGGGGCCCAAGCGGCAGCAGAACAAGTGGAACAGATTCCTTGAGCATCCAAACGCCTGAGATGGAAAGTGCCCCGCCAACATGGACCGACCCTTTTCAGCAAGGCTCAAGGTCGTCGGAAGTCGGAGATGATTTGTTTGATATGGTATTAGAGCCGTTCCAAAAAGAACCACTCCCGGCGCCAAGCCAATCTATTTCAAATGTGCCCTCCCTGTCCAGATGCGACCAGGGAGTTTTTGGTAGCTCAGGGCCACAGCCCCAGCCGGTGGTTGGAATGGTTTGGGAATCGCAATGGGGGTTTCACTGATGTCGGCCGTAGTGCTGCCGTTTCATGCCCAACGAGTGACGGGAGTATACGAACTGAATGGAACAAATACAGTTCAAGTTGCCTTTCCTGGTCCTCATGGAAGGCCACATAATAGCCCAGAGATGTCTTGTCGGGGCTAGGGGGGATTGGCTAAGTGGGGTATCGAAGATTCCACTGAATGTACGGAGGGCTCTTTCAAAACTTTGAGTCGTCCAGGTGCGGCTATAGTTGATCTCGAGCGAGGAACCCAGCCTGTCCTTGACGAAGGTCAAGTCGACACCGGCGCTGCCGCCGACGGTGTTGGAGACGCTGTAGCCAGAGCTGACGCTGATGTCCATATCGCCGACGGCGCAGACAACGGGCGACATCTGGACGTCCCAGTCCACGAAGGTCTCCGTCTTGTCCGTTACAAGGGAGAAAGTGCTGTCGCAAGATGCCTGGCGAGGTTCGAGGCCACGCTCGCCAACGTCGATCTCTTCCAGGTCCGGTATATCGGAAGCATTGTAAGAGACCCAGGACGGGTCAAGCTCGGGGGCACCAACAGAGATTCCTTGGGATTTGAGCAACGCGAAATAGTGGCTTTCCTTGATGACATACGCTGTGCCAAAGTGTCAACAAGCGTACATCTTGCTTAATAGCAGAGACGAAGAATCACTTACTGATGCCTTCGATGGGGAGGATGACATCGTCCGGCTGAAGGCCATAACCGGCCGTCCATTTCGAGGCATTCAGGTTGGGTTCAGTGACAAGGGGAACTGCGCTGACGACAGTGGTCAAAAGGAGACCGACAAAGCCTAGACGAGTCATCTTAGGAAATGTTGGAATGATCGAAAGACCGAGAACTGAGCTCTGAGAGGGAACGATGAGGGTGAGTTGGTCTGGAGAGAGTCAGCTCATCGGGCGCCCTTTACGGAAGTCCATATCGAAGACTGGGCCAAAAGTGTACCCTGATCCTGTCACGAGCTCTGATTCTGTGAGGCATCTGATTGGGTGTGTGTATATTCTGAGTTGCATATGATCCCCGCTCTGAGTCCCTGTACATCCTTATACTGAAACCAGCTATAAGGATATAGCTATAGCAGTCACACGCCATGTACACGCCCAGCTACCCAAATACACATCGTGACAGATCCCAACTACCCACCCAATGCTTGCTAGGTCCACACCATCGTCACTTTAAGATTACACTTAACTAAATACTGACATGGGTCATATCTGCTTAGATAGATAGTCAGATAAAGACACGGTCTATGAAGAAGTCGGGGGTCAATGAGTTGCTATCGTGGCAACGACTTGATCCCGGTCAGAGAGGCGATCACTAAGAAGAGGATAACTGGGCAACCAGCAACGTAGCTCAAAAGCGCATTAATGCGCATTACTGTGTCTTGTCTGCCTTTCAATCTCTTTCAATCTCATCACAACCTTCCAATGGCTCCCTCTCTCACTCCGTTCTGCCCAAGCTGCCCAGATATCACAACTGGGGGCGGCACGCCACACACCGACATTCAAGCCCAGTTTCCTACAGCCCCTTACTGTCCTCATTGTAACCAATTTTTCTCTAATGCCCCCATCAACAATGCTCGTTCCAACAACCCAATTGACCTCACGGCGGATTCCCCCAACCCCCGTCGACGAGTCAAACCGTCACAGCAAGCCTTGACAGTCCCAACTTCTCGTCCACCACCTGAGAACTACCAGATGGCCATTTTTCAGGCACAATACAATCGGGAGGAGAGTATACAACAGGACCACGGCCAAGCCGGCCAGAAGTCGCCCTCTACGACAGAATCCATCGTCATTCACATTCAGGCCTTGGCTGCCATTGAATGTAACTGTACATGGCCTCTTTTCTTGACCAAAGACCTTAGGCCTCATGCGGATCTCAAGTTGTCGAACAGGCTAATGCAGGTTAAAAAAAAGAAAAGCGACATGGGGTCACAATGAAGGAAGAATCAACCATCCTTGCTTAGGTCTATTAGATCTAAGACCTTATTTGAACATGTCTTCAAGGCATTCCCAAGGGCCCAGATAGTTAGGTCGGAATTTGATGTAGGCTGAGGGCCGCCATATGTGAAAGTCCGGGTATTCACACCCAGTACCTTCGTTGGGAGGGCTGCAAGTCGGGCTGGGGGGAAGCCGCCATTGATCAACTTCTCCTCCTGTGTCTTCAGCCCAGCAGGAGTCAAATCGGTAGAGTCCGGGATCATCGTCGCCATAGAAGTAATTGGTTGAGGCATCGACACAACAAATGCGAAGGTTGTGAGGAAATGAAGCAGTGGGGCAAGAAGATCCTGATGCTGTGGCGACAGTAAGCTAACCTAAGATCGGCAAAGTATATGTCAGCAACCAGGTAAGGGCGGCTGAGGAAGTAAATAAACAAAGGGACAACATGTCAACAAACCTCTGTATGCTGTATAAACTGAGTTGATACTAACCCAGATTTCTTTGGCGATGAAGAAGGGGCTAGAGAAGATTCTTCTTGCCGGTTTCTACAACTTCAAGTCCAAGAAAGAGATTGTATACACATTGAAGAATAGAGACCGCGAACGTCATTGTTTATCGTTCAAAATGACATTGATGAGATATGTATTATCTAGGGGTATCCTTCTATTGAAGTCGTGCGTGGACACATCTTGGGTGTGACCCTAGCTTGGTTGAGGCCAGGGTACACTTTTGGCCCAGTCTGCAATATGGACTTCCGTACCCTTGCAAGGATTTATACATCTCTCTGCCGTGATCCCAGTCTCCCCCGTTCTCTCCCCTACCATGCACCACCACCCTTTCGCCAACCCCACCCTTTCGCCAGGCAAAAAAAAAAAACCACCACCAAAACTCAACTATTTCATTTATACAGAATTTGGCTAAAATAGAAGTTATTGGCAAGCGGTCACTTCTCATAGATATAAAATTGATTGGAATTCATTTTTCTGGTCTCGTGCAGTTGCGTGGGGCACGTGATGTATGCAAGCCATTGTAAGGAAATATCACCATCTTAATCACCAAATTCCTCACCGCTCTTTCCCAACATTTCTCATGCCAGTCTCTTACAACGCAATAAAAATGCCTTCATCGCGGCCTCGTTGGAAATATACAGAAGACGACATGGCCGAGGCTATATTGGATATCACCGATAACGGCTGTTCACCCTCTCAAGCGGCTCAGAGATGGGGAGTGCCTCGAAGGACTCTGATCGACAGATTTAACGGTCTGACGGCCATGAAAGAACAAATTCAGCCCGGTCAGCGTTTGTCCAAGAATCAGGAAGATGAATTGGCTTTCTGGATTCTTCGTCAGGAGTCTCTGGGATATGCTCCGTCCCACAATCAGATTCGCGCTTGCGTCATGGGCTTGTTAAGACAGCAAAGCGAACAACCAGAATTAGGACGCAACTGGGTAGCCAGATTCATCGAGCGCCACCGAGACCTTAAAACTAAGATCGGTAGACGTCAGGAAGCTAATAGGTTTGAATCCTTCACGCCTAAGGCGGTTCATTGGTACTTCGATATCAGGGAGGGCCAGTACGGCTGGATTCGGCCTGAGAACATTGTTAACGTTGACGAAGGAGGCATCATGATCGGTTTTGGCAAGCATCCATTTCTCTTTTCTCTTTATTTTTGAAATTTGACTAACTAGACTCTCTTCGTTAGGGTTGGATAGCCTGGTGGTCGGAAGCGGACCCAAAGCGAAAGGCTCTTCTCAAGGGACCACAAACTCGAAATTGGACTTCGTTTATTGAAGCTATCACTGCGGACGGCCGTTCCTTGACTCCTGGCATAATATTCAAGGGAAAGGAACTCCAAAAACAGTGGTTCCTTCATGAATTCAAGAAGATAGCGAACTGGCATTACATAACTTCACCCAAAGGGTGGACTGATGACCACATTGGTGTTGAATGGCTTGAAAGAGTCTATTTGCCCCAGACCAAGCCTGCCGATGAGTCTGATGCCAGATTAATCATTCTAGACGGCCACGGGAGCCATGCAACGGTACTGTCTTTGTTTACCTAGCCAAAGGTCGCTGCTAACAGAGTGAAGGACGAATGGATAGCTACATGCCTTTTGAGCAACGTTTACTGTTGCTACCTTCCAGCACACTGCTCTCACGGCCTCCAGCCATTGGACAATGGAGTATTAAACGCCTCCAAAGCTGCATATCGACGAGAGTTGGAAAAGTTCGCTTCCCTGACTGATTCTGCTCCGATGGATAAGGTCAATTTCATCAGAGCCTACGCCAAGGCTCGTGAAGTGGGAATGACGAAGAAGAATATACTCTCCGGCTGGAGAATTACTGGCAATTGGCCAATTTCGCGAGCCAAAGCTCTACGGCACCCAGAAATCCAAGAGGATAGGCGGAATGACAGCCCAAAAAGGACTCCGGAGCGGGCGCCGTATTTTGGCTCGGATGATACACCAAAAACCAGCCGCGATCTTGGGCTAAACAAAACACCAAATACACGGAGACGGTATAACGTGATAGCCAAAGGCTTTGAGACTCAACAACAGACGTTAATGGCGCATGCCATGAGAATTGCTGGCATGGAGGAGGAACTGGCACGTCTGAAGAGAGGGAAGAAGAGGAAGGCTATTCCGAATCCCAATAAACGTTTCATGACTCTGAGCGAGGCTCTAGCCTCTGGAGAAGCCAATCCAGAAAAAGGAAGCGAAAAGAAGCATGTTGTGGTGAACCATAGCTCTTCGGGGGAGTCAGGGCCAGAATCGGAGGCTGCTTCGGTTATTGAAGTCAGAGAAGAAACCATACTACCTCAGCGCACCACACGATCGGGGAGGCTGGTCAAAAGGCCTAAAAGTCAATAGATACATCAATTGTAAATTTATACCAGGCAACCATTTGCAAATAACTTTTACTTTGGTCAAGTTGTGTGTAAGTGAAATAGTTGAGTTTTGGTGGTGGTTTTTTTTTTTTTGCCTGGCGAAATGTTACGACGCACGCCGACTGATGGTACGACTGGATCGGCGTGGCGACACGGGACGGAGTAATCCCGAGCCGAGGGCCAATAAGGATTGGAGCGCGCTTTTCCAGGATCGCCACGATCCATGGATCGCAACGATCCTTGGATCACGACGATCTGGGGAGCTTCACGATCCATCAAGAAAGGAAACAAGTATATAATTTGGCCCATTCACACATCTCCTGTCTAGATAGCTCTCCAGCTTTCAATACAACTTGATTACTCAAGAATACTTCTTGACATTATCAGACGTGATTCGCCACCCCACGCTCAGTACGTTACGCCCCGTTTCAACTGCCAACATAAACCTTTCGGGTTACGGTTTACTACGTTGGGAACCTTGACCGTCACACGAAAGGGTGGGGTTGGCGAAAGGGTGGGGTTGGCGAAAGGGTGGGGTTGGCGAAAGGGTGGTGGTGCATGGTATCTCCCGCTTGGGGGGATGGAAGAGACTCTCGTTCCGAGGTCCTGACCTCCCAGCACCAAGCGAGAACGACGAAAGGACGTCGAGTCTGTACTCCGATGTTTGTGGTCATTTGCCCGGTCCCAAGCTCAACCTGGCGAGCGACGCGTCAGGAAAGCGAGGTGTATCAAGCAAGTTGCTCACTAGCAATTATTTAGAGTTTCACTTGCCTTTTTTGCGGGCCGACCTTCTCGCCGTATCTCGGAAATTCGTCTGTGTGCAAATTGGGCAGGTACGGAGAACCCGACAACGTGAAGATCTGGTCAATCTTGGGAAGTCTAGCGCCTTGGTTGTTACTGAATGCAGAAGGTGTGGGTTCGTATGTACGTCATGGGAAGATTAGCGAACATTCTTTCGACGACATCCGAGTCAACATTGATCATGAACCCAACTTAGTACAGGAGACTTGCGCACTAACTACCACTAACCACCACTTAGGATTAGCAAATGTATCATGTACCCACGGACATGACTCGAAAGACCTCGTATTGCTAGAACAGAGAAATGAAGATGCCCGTATTGAGATGAAGATAGGGCAATGCGAGATAAGTCCGCACTGTAAACAGCAAGAGATCGAAACAATATGTCTTGGTTGCCCCCCTATCAATTCCCATTGGTATATCTCCCTCTCCCTGCCGGAGCATCGCCCACTCTGACATCCACAACCACAATTTCATCCACTTGTACTTTCACGCCCTCACAACAATCCAAGATGCAGCTCTCCATCGTTACTCTTCTCTCCTTGGCCGCTGGGCTGTAAGCCGCACCCATCTCGTCCCATTCTTTCTCATCACCCAAGCTCGAGAATTAAGAGATGCTAACAACTCATCTCCATGTCCCAGCGCCTACGCAGACCTCCACAAAGCAGCAGTCTGTGTTTCGGATAGAAAGTCATCTCCCGTTGGGGGTACTGCATGGAGCGTCAGCTATAACTGGCAAACGAGCTATGAGATTCTCCCAGATGCCACAAAGTGTGCGTGCGAGTATTACAGAAGGGAATTGATAGGGGGCATGATGTTTTTGATACGGGGGCATGACCTTACGGGGGCATGACTTTTATGAGCTATGATTCGTCCAAATTTTATTTGTTAGTGTAACTTGGATTCTGCCGCGACACTGTAAGTACCTCAAGCTCTCCACATTTCTACTTTGGCTACCAAACTGGCCATGATCGCTTCAGGTGCGTAGACGCGTTCTCCTGCTTTGATCAGCCAACTTTCAACCGCCTCCACGATGTCCTCACCTGGGCTATTACCGCTTGAACGACGTATAGGGCTTCGCAGATCGCGAAGCTCTAGCCCCAGCGATCAATTACATCGCGAAAAACGACAGCGAACAAGCCGACAAGTCAGATTTAGCCCTCCGCTACTCGCAAACCGACCACACTCTGCGAGCAGTACCGCGACGGACATCGGTCAATACTACGGAGTTGGCGACGAAGACACCCTAGGCAATCTCTTTGCTTCTTATCCACAGACTTTCTCGACCTTCCCACAGCCCCATGGCTCGCAGGGTCTCCACGAGCTTGCGTGGCAGGCCAAAGAATACCGCGCAGCCTGTGCCTGCGAGGCTGGCAATCGGCAGGAGCAGCCAAGCCGCCAGTCGGCTTGCCAACTGGCCAGCAAGCCAGCCAACAGGGCGTACGCGAGGTCGGCCAGCTGGAATTCGAAATAAATCCACACTCGCCAAGCTTGCGCTGGAAGCAAGCCAACTGAGTAACGCAGGCCAGTAGTCAGGTTAGCAAATCAACCCAGCGCCAGACACGTAGTCAATTAGCCACTCTCGGATCTGGAAGAACAACAGGGGTGCGTGCCAGCGGTCGGAGGACGCAGCCCAGCATCCGGAGGACGAGGAGTCAATGGGAGCTAGTTAACAGTGACGAGGATATTCTTCCTTCTATAGTGGTTAGAGAATAGAGTGTCGGATGTTTTCCTACGAGCGAGCAATAGAGCGTTCATCGTACAGTCGCAAGTAAGACCTCTTAATATGCCCCGACACGTCAAGATCCAGAGGGTCAGGAAGACTTCAAGTAAGAAAAAGGTGCTGTTAAGACAGCTAGTCACACCGCCTTCGCGAGAAAGTATTTATGGGTCGAGGAAAAATTAGCCAATAGGGTGTTGTAAAAAGTCATGCCCCGTAAGGTCATGCCCCCGTATCAAAAACATCATGCCCCCCTATCAATTCCTTACAGAAATCGCAACACCGGCAACAAACAATGGGACCAGTGCCCGGATTGCACTTTTGTGAGTTATTGGTTCCCTTCTCGTATCAAATTATTGGCTAAACAAAATATAGGACGGGTTGGCTTGTAACTCTGCTAATAAGCACATTGGTGGTGACGAGGTAAGATGTCTATTTCCATGAAATTCTAACGTGATTCTCATGACGACTTTGCTTTAGATGAATTATTACTGTACAAAGCAGTGTGGCGCTCAGGGATCCGAGGCGGACTAGGCCAGTGCAGGTTTTTACAGGCGGCATGGAAGGTGAGCCTAGACCAGCGAGGCTCAAGAACTGCAGCTCACGCGACGTGGCGTTGGATCTGAAATACTGATGCTGATTTGAGGAGGCGCGCGGGTTGTCAAGATGAGTGAGATTCGAATAGATAGGTGACCGTAGAAAATGACAAAAGTGGTTGCGTCGAGCAATGCAGTACTTGTGGCCGCGCTGGTGATGTCGGAAGAAACGATCGTTGAACTGACTGCCGTCGAAGTCTCCATGGCTGAAGTGACTGACGGTGAGGCAACAAGGCCAGACTCATCCAAATGGTACAGCAATGAGCCCCAGCCAAATCCATCATAGTGGCCAGAGCCCTCTCCCCATGACCTGGCTCCTCCTTCAAAACCGCCTAAGTACTCAAGTGTGTTGTTGAGGTATGCAGTTGTCTATGGCGCGTCGAGGCCCTTGGCCTGGACGTAGTGAGCGTACAAAAGCTCTCAGGTTGGCTGGATAGCGCCCCGAGACGACGAGCTGATGGTGGTGTAGCTCACGATGCCATTGGCGTGAGGTTCAAACGGGACATCGTGGCCTAGGTTGTACCGAGCGAAGTATTCTGTACTGTAGAACAGAGGTTAGACTCGAATTTCTGTACGCTGAAGAGCAGTGGACATTGCTGTGCAAACATACACGAGAAGAAATTTTTTTATTATCTAATTATAGGCTGTAGGGCGGCATAAGAGAGCTTCCGCATTAAGACGACCCCCATTTTAGGAGTACGCTGGTTTGGATTCATACTAAATGCATCCCACCGTATGTCCACGCCCCTTCAAAGCGCATTGTGCTTTTAAGATACTGTTAGATTATATACCTGCACAATTACAGCTATAAGCATCGGTGGGGTAATCCTACACTTTTGCACAAAATAGCGCAGCTGGGAATCCAACAGATACCTTTCCAGAAATAGGCAAGTGGGGAGTAACCCGGTTCCAGCAGCCCCTTTCAACGAGTTGTTCAAGAACGAGAAATGACTAGAGTCAAAATTCGGCATCAGCTCAGCCGATAGTTGTAGGCACGCAGTCACTAAATCGGAACTGCGGCTCCTAGAGAAGGCGTGAAGTGATGAAACGTTGTATCCCGACAACATGGCGACGCCATCGCTCATCGCCCCAAAAATTAAGACAACTTTGGAAGCTTATTCGACAGCCCCCAGATCCTTGAGATCTCAGACGTCATTGGCCAGAGCAAAATATTCTAGTTGCGCCTAGAAAGAATAAAACAAGGATATTGTCAAGAATACGGAGGCGCATATCAAAAGTCCTCGCTTGCGCTAAAACACAGAGCTAGCTAATTTGGGAATAGTGCTACTAAATTAGTATGAGGGCCTTCTCCGGCCTTTCTTATAGTTACTTGTTTCCACCCTCAAGAGTAATTATTTCCTGCACATGACGAGGAATTCGCTCAATCCAAGCCTGAATAGCTTCCTGCTTAAGTTCCTTCCAAGCAGCTTCCCAAGCTGCGATAGCTTCCTTATGGGTCTTAGGGGCCCCTTTCCTTGTAGTCTATCTCAGTGCTCCTAATAGTGTAAATAGTGCGTGTGGACACCCCAAACTGCTCCTTTAGTGCGTGTGACTGGGCGACACTAAACCACCAGTGCGTTGAAACGACCACACTAAACTACCAGTGTGCCTGCAAGGCCCACACTGCACTGTTAGTTCGTCTGTCACTTTCACACTAAACCATAGTGCAAATCATGGTCTGCACTATTAGTGTAAAATTCAAAGACTACTTGAGGCCGTTCCCCGTATATACTCTCAGTGCTCCGAATTGGCGGTTCAAATGGGCTAGGCTGCCTGGACCGCTTGGACCGCCTGTCATCCAGCGTTTTCAGTGGAGCAACAGCACAGTTGGTGAGCCTATATGGACGTGAAAACGCGCCAAAATCTAGACCCCCACTTCAATTTCCCAATTAGGCTCGCCTCAATGACCGCTGACCCGTGCGCACAATCATCTCGCACTAATAGTGAGACTGGTAGTCTGCGACTCCAGCACTGAACTACTGGTCCGTCTGATCGAGTCACACTGAACTACCAGTGTAGTGTGAGAGTCCTGCACTGAACCATCAGTGTAGAGCGAGAGACGTAAACTGAACTAGTAGTCCATGCACTAATAGTCTGCACTGCAGTGTGAACTAATAGTCCAGTTAATAGTGCGCACTATTAGGAGCACTGGTCTATCTCTTCATCCAGGGCCAGCATGGCTCTATTGCATTGAGGTCCGGCGAGTTGCCGCACCAAAGCAACCTCGCAATACCGGCTGCATTGTATACTTGCTGCTGTGCGTGGTGGTTATGTGCTGGCGCCTTGTCTTCTTGTACAATAGTCCCTGGCCGCTCAATGAGGCACTCAGCGGCAAAGGGCAGCAGCTTAAGCACTAAGATCTTGGTCTGATATAAATACCAGTCTATTCCGTGCCCAGCCCGTCGGGTAAGCTTGCCGTTCTTCTGACTCCATCGCCACTGGGGCTTCTTGCCGGGGAGGTTACGTAGGTCAAGGCGCCGCATGCCATTTTGAAGCTCCCACTGTTCCTTCATTATCGGCTCCAGCTCCGTATTCAATTTCGCGATCTCTCTCTCGGCGGCTGCCTTCTCAACCTTGGTCTCTAGTGCCCAGCAGTGCATAGGGCCCTTGCGATCATATGAGAAACAGCCCCAGAACATGAACTCAGAAGCCCCCTTCCACCTCTCACGAATGCAGCTGCGGACAAAGGCCTCATCTTTAGTCCTCCAAACACGGTATCCTCTACGCTGATGAAGCAGGATAACAGAGGTCTCGTCAGACCAGATGACGTTCTTCCAGTCCTCAAGAGTCCAGTCCTTCCGCTGTAAACACCACTCAAGCCGATCCTGCCGCATCTTCTTCGTCAGACCAGGCTTCCTGGTCGGCTTGGTCTTCTTGAAGCCAGCGCCCCGGAGGGTCCGCCAGATGGTCATAGAAGAGATGTTGAAGCCTTCCAGACTAAGCTCCCCAGCAATATCAGCACAGGTCTTTTCCCTGCCGTAGCGGTCACGGCGTACCTTGCTTGCAATGGCCTCTTGGATCTCTATGGTCTGCTTCTTAGGTCGGCCGGATCGAGGTGCATCAGCAACGTGGGCATCTGTAATCTCAAGAGCTCTCTTTGCTAGGTCGAAGCCGCGCTTAATTGCTCGTGCATAGATATCATTGATCGTTCGTACTGGAAGCCCTGTAAAATAGGCAACTGCAATAGTCTCTTTGCCAGCAGCTTTCAGCGTAATAACGCACGCTCGAGCTGCAATATTTGGAGGCATTTTCATTGAATTGAAGAGGAAGAGTGGTATTGTCAGACATTGGGGAATTGACGCATACAAATTTGGTGCGGGGCAGCTTCTGGGTGGACGCTAAAGCTTACTAAATTTAGTGCCTTGGCAAGCGAGGACTTTTGATATGCGCCTCCGTAGAAACACGTTAGACCCACACTAAACCTGAGGCGAGCAAGCGGCCAGCCCCTCGATCAACTCGACATGGATACCCAAGTTATTTTTACTTTTTTACGTGTTGCTTTTGTCCACTCTTGGACCGTCGACGTCACTCCCTTGACGTGACATTCTGCTGCTGATCGGCCGCCATAGAGAGCGCTACGCGAGAGCAGCCCCCCTCCCCCCACTGAACTGCTGGGCTACTGGCCAATCCATTGTACACCCACCTATACGGACGACGGAGCTAGAGGGGGATGTATGACAGACCCTGAAGAAGAGCTTCCCCCAGCGCCCCAAACGTCCGCCAGCGAACCCCCTAGGGCACCTTTTTGCTCGCTCTAGCGCCCTCGTACCTGTGGTACCCGTCTTAGCGCCTAGCCCAACGCGGACCTGGTGCCTTCCATGTTCCATCTCAGGTCCCTGCGCCTTCCGTGTGCCTGTATTTTTAACACATGCTCCTTCCCCCAGCACCTCCCGTCCACTCCTTCGGTCAACCTAACCTTCATCATCACCAACAGACTCGCAAAGCCTCATCGCCTTCTTCCACATTCGCTTTCTCCTAACCTCTCTCCCAACTCTCTTAGGAAGTCTTTGTTGACTCCTGTCACTCGCTTTACTGGTGCTGTGTTTTTTGGTTTCCTCGTCTGCCGTCTTTCGTTGCCTGTTTAGGATCCGCACCGTTTTGGAGACGCTCGACGAAGATCAAGAAGTACCCTAGAACCACATCTCGCCTGCCGCCAAGCTTCTAATCCTGTCTTGAGTCTCTTGACAACCTCAACCGCTCGAACTCGGCTTCACGGCACATGCATCGACTCTTGCTGTAGCTTATTTCTTCTTCTCTGAACATTTACGCTGGCTTCCAACATTCCTCCAAAGCTGCTCTGAAGACCAGGTAACACACACACAAAAGAAAAAAGAAAAAATAAGGGCACCGCACACGATCGCTACCGCATCATCTACTAGGGAAGGTGAAGAATAAGAAAAAAAGGCGTTAGGGTAACATTTCTTGCTCAACAGAGATCGAGGAGACCCTGGGAAGACACACGAGACTGCTCGACGACCGTCTGGCCTTTTCTCGCCTCTAGATATTTGGAATTGTCCGCATCGCATCTCACCTCACCAGTGGCCGCAAGTTGCTTGCAACGTTGCTAAAGGATCCATCTTGGTACCTCTCGCCCCTCAGTGTGTTCCGAGTCTTGCATACGTATCTCAGACACATTTGACTACCTTCATATAAGTCAGCCAAAAGGAGCAGTCTGATCTGATCGCCAACCCTCCTCCCGTCCACTCAACGCTTTCACAAGTTCGCCCTTGTGGAATACATTCACGTATGTCCTGTACCCTTCGATCCCAAGCGAGTGCGTAGTTCTCACAACTCTGAACAGGCCTCTCGCTACACTTTTATTTCTCGAACTTAAACAATGGCTGGCCCAGATTGTGGTCCTCCTCGCCGGAGGTTCGTGCTCATCCTCCAATCTTCAAACTTCCAAGTACTAACCTGCTCGGTAGCCACACCAAGTCCCGCAAGGGTTGCGATACGTGGTATGTCTTCGACAATCCGTCGGACTTACATACATCTGGTTTTGTCCATATCCGTCTAACATTTGGTTCTCTCACAGCAAACGGCGACGCATCCGATGCGACGAAAGCTTCCCCCAATGGTAAGTTGCGCCGGTCATAGACCCATTCGGCCAATCCACCTCTTGGGACATCTTCACTGACACAATCCGTTCAGCCGTAATTGTACTAAGCACAAGATTCGCTGCCCGTACAATGACGTCCAAGTCTTCGATGCTGATCGATCCATGACCCGTGACAAACCAGATTTGATGTGGACGCCCCAGATCGAAGCTGCAATCAACGACTGGCGAACAACGGGCGTTTTCCCCTTCCCTAGCTTTGGCCTCTATCCAGCTCCCTTGCTTCACCTATACTCCCTTGAGGACTTGCGATTGATCTATCACGTCGCCGCTTTGTATTATCAACTGGCCACCATTGACGCCAATAAATTTACTCTCTGGACCCAACATATCCCCACGTAAGTTGAGGCATCCTCAAATGTAAGCAGCATGTGATATTGACAATCAGCTTGCTAGCCTGCTCCGAATCGGTGCGACAACTCCCTATGTTATGCATGCCCTTCTTGCCTTTTCTGCCATGCACATCGCTTTCCTCACCGACTGTCCCCTAGTCGATAGCATGGCCTATGAGCACAGGGGCATTGCCCTGAAGGCTTTGCAGGATGCCATCAGCACCTTTTCCAGAGAAACGTCGGATGCTATTTTGGCAGCATCCCTTGTTCTCTCCTGGCAAGCCACCGATTGGTAAGACAGACTGCAGGCGCCCTTTGGCACCGCGGCTAACGACATGTACAGGCGCAGCTGGACTCAACTGATGCAGGGAACCTCATCGGTATGTACATCAAGATGCCTAAGCAGCCCAATTTCACGTATCCTTCAGCCTAACTAAGAAGCAGGTTATCGATGCCATGGATCCCTGGAAGCACGAGTCGCAATTTGGGGACTTCATTGCTGAGAGCAGCACCTTTCCTACCACACCGCCCTCGCCAGGACAGGACCATCGACCCAGCCAGCCTCGACCTGAGGACCTCGAGGCTTATCAGCGGACGCTAGAACAGATCCAAAAGGTGGAATCGCACCTCAAGCACCACAAAGAGGAGCCAACGCAGATCCAACATCTCATTAGGTTTCTCCGGGGCTCTCGCAAGACCAGTCCCACGCTCTCGATTGCCCAGCAGTTTGAGCGGTTGCAGCCGCTGAGGACATGGCTTTTCTGGATGCCCGTAGGCTACCTCCAGAACTATCACGGTTCCCCTAACTCCCTGGTTGTCATTGCCCACTTGTACACTATGGCCCTTCTGATGGAACGCCTCTTCCCTGAGATTGGCGCTGCCTACTTCGGTAGTCTGGCCATCGGGTCCGTTGAGGAAATTGCTCGACGGCTCATGTCAATCAGCGTTTCAAGCAATGCCAAGGGTGAACTCCAGATCCCTTTGACGCTCATGGAGTTCCCCATCGACACCGTCAGCGAGTTCCGATCGCGAATGAGCTGGATCCAACCGGAGGCGACTCCTTCGCTCCCGCAGTTCAACCCTCCTAACTTCTCCATCCATGAGGAGGTGCCGATACCCGCTACCACGGAATCCTACATGCCGTCCGGAAACCCTGCCTTCAGCTACAGCACTGGAGAGATGCCGATGCTCAACACGTCTCGACCCCCTGCCCACAGTTCCGTGAGCCCATTGGCTCTCTCGTCCCCGTTCCAGAGCCGGCAGTACATCAACATCCCATCTACGGCATATGCAGGCGCCCACAGCCCAGCATTGTCAACTTTCGAGGGTTCGTTCGCATATAGCGACACAGAAGAATGCGGATCGTATGACATGAGTGGCATGCAAGGCTCTCCCGCCTTGATGAACGATCCACACTGCAATTTTGGCGTTGGGTTCGTCTCCCATACCTAGCCTGTGTGGATCTAGGCTTTTGAGGCGCCCACACTGGCCTTTTCGCTCGATGAACAATAGGATATTGACAGTTACTACCCAGGAATACCACCGCCCCGACATACCCGCCTCCAGAGGATCCGTATTCCTCCATGGCCTCGCTCTGGGTGCCACGTCACCGTTTCTCCAATCCGAACAGCTCGGAACGCTACCTCTCTCCGAGTCTCCCGTTCCTACGAGTACGCCTCTCCCTCGACATTGGCACACCGCATCAACGTCCTTAGGACCGCATCCACAGTTTCCGCTGGCGCAGGCTCCTTAACATACACACACACACAATTTATTACGCCCAGTGGCTTCCCGCCAATAGGGCACTATTACTATGTTATACGTCCGTTTCCCACGCTTTGTCTTGATCTCCTAAAAGCCTATACAACGTCCAGTTTCTGCTTTTGCCTCCTCATTTTCTATCTCTCTGCGGGGTCTCGTGGGTTTTATGTATTATTAGCAAGCTGGCTTGAAGGCTATTCTCCAAGTGTTCAGTGTCCTATCTTCGGCGGCTGAAGCGGCGCCTGCTGTTCATTGCACGAGGTGTTTGATGTGAGTTGAGAGAGTAAGGAAGGGGTAAAGTGTTGGGGTCCATCTTCATGGGTCATGTGCTGTCAAGTCGGCCTGTAGCTATCGCGAATCGTATTGTCGCACGGACTGCTTCCATGTTCGGTTTCCAGCCTGCGCCGTCTGATGGTGACTTTCCTCCAAGGTAAAATGAGATATTGCCTCGTAGCGTGTCGGTACATTAGAGCATCTCAGAAAGTTGAGTCGCGGGGCAGTCATAGTCGTCACCAAAAGACGGATGGGCGGGAATGGGGATGACATGATACCCCTCGTATCACATAATTTGTACGGATTATCAAGTACAAGTCTATTATTTTTAGGCGCCAGTAGCGCTCCGGCCCCGTTATGTCCAGGAGACGAGACCTCTCGGTCCATCAACATCTACTTCACCCTTCTTGTATAACACTCGAAATCTGCCAACAAATCCCGTTTGCGCGCTTCTCCAGTCTCTTCCTCGTCGCCTTACTCCGGAATCTTGAAACCAGAACCACGCAGATTCTGGAAAACGCCGTTGGGGTCGTACTTGGCCGACGCAGCCTGCAGCTTCTTCACGGCCTCCTCGCCGAACGACGCAATCACTTCCTGGGTCCTGTGGGCATAGTTCAGGTACTTCCAGTCCCACTTCAGGCCTAGCGATTCCGAGTATTCGTCGAGGTCCTCGAGATACGCGGCGACTAGGGGCACCGCACGCTTCTCAGCCTCGGCTCCGTTAAGGGCAAGCGTCACCAGGAACATGATGCCGTTGCCGTCCTCGATGTAGCTGTCGAGACCCAGCACGTTGCCGCCGTTCTCCACGCCCTTGTCGACGATAGACTTGGTGATGGGCTGGAACATGCAGAGCGTGTTGAGACCCGTCTCGTTCGACGGCGCGACCTTCTCGAGCGCGGCGTTGAGTTCGTTGAACTTCTCGACGGCGTAGTTCATCGGCCGGGCGTCGTTCTTGAAAGAAGCGGCGAACCAGGCGTTGCTATTTCGTTTGGTCAGCTTGACTGATTTCTCCCCCCGGGGATGAATAGAGCCATGACATACCGGAACCCCGATGGTTGACCAGATCCGAGCTCGTTGGCGACAGTCGACAGGGTGTCGACCTTGGTGGTATCATCATAGATGCCGTCCACGGCGTAGTAGCCGTCGAATGCGGGGGGCTTGACCGTCGCAAGAGTGTTCTCGATGGCCGCGTTGAGGATCGTACCACCCAGGATCGCCGGCAGGTACGCCCAGTACACG
The DNA here is from genome assembly GCF_021365365.1 of Ilyonectria robusta. Classification (NCBI taxonomy): domain Eukaryota; kingdom Fungi; phylum Ascomycota; class Sordariomycetes; order Hypocreales; family Nectriaceae; genus Ilyonectria; species Ilyonectria robusta. The sequence goes on from NW_025764472.1 coordinate 160,252, forward strand.
ATCGACGAGCTGTTCTCGTCCTTGTAGACGTTATCGGTGAAGTCTACCAAGGCGTCGATTACGGCAAGTCCCGACTCAAGATCATAGAACAAATTGCCGCCCCAGACCACTGGGTTTGCGGGGTCAGGGTACTCGATCGGGTACATGTCGAAGCGCGTGATCAGGCCCAGGTTTCCGCTGCCGCCCTTCAGCGCCTGCCAGAGATCCGGGTTGCTGGACTCGTTGGCATTGACGATGGAGCCGTCGGCAAGGACGACTTCGAAGTTGGCGACAGTGTCGCAAGCCATGCCATGCGACGCAGAGTGGAACGAGTTGCCTCCTCCGCTGATAAATCCACCGGTGCCGACGGTGCCGGCACGACCTCCCGTGACAAGGACGCCGTGGGGAGCCAGTTCGTCGTACACGGTCTGCCAGTGGCCACCGGGCTGGATCGATGCGAGTCTGGTGTCCGGGTTCCACGTGGTGCCGTTCATGTTTCCTACATTTTTGCCGTCAGTATTGGCCCAAGCCAGGCACACACACCTGACCTATGGGTAAACGTACCGAAGTCGATGGTGATGCCTCGCTCGACGCCGTTGGAGAGATCGTGGGCGCCGTGTCCGCCACCACGGATGCCGAATGGGCAGTCGCCAGCCACCAGAGTCTTGATCGTCACGGAAACATCTTCGGCCGTGGAAGGCTGTACCATGCACCACGGCGACAAAGCGGCACTGACAGACCAATACGTCTCCAGGCGGTCTTCGTAGGCTTCCGAGTCGGGGAAGTAGACCTTGCCCTCGAGGCCGGTGGCATTCTTCAGGTCCAAACACTGCGCGTCATCCAGTCAATACTCATTCGGAGACAATCGTGTTGTAGCTAAGACAATAGCGAGCACGGCCAAAGGGAAAGGTGGTGGACGAACACAACGAAACACACAGCCGGTGGCAGCCGTGACGCCCGCAGCGGCGCTAAGCACCAGTTGGACGCTGGACTTCATCTTCGCGGATCGTGTCAAAGAGGCGCGTGCTTGGAGGGTGACAGGTCACTGAGCCTCAAGGGCGCAAACCAAAAGACCAATCGATGGGACAGGAGTGCGACGCTGACAACCGCCGGCGACTTGAGACTTGCCAACATAGAGGGACCTTCGCGCTCATATATATACATGCCATGTGGCTGTCCTCAGCCAGCTCATTCCAGGTGCCTGGAACCAGACTCCATTAATATCGGAGGAGACGCCAACCTTGGGCGGCCAGCTTGTGGGCTTGAAGAGGATGCGAGTCTCTCTGAGTCGTTGGGCCCCCGGCCACCTGCAGGCCATGACTCTAATGGCGACGCAGTAGGCGCATGCGAGGGCGTCCAACCCGACCCTCCCGGAAAGAGGGCCAGGAACAACAGGTGCCAGGCGCTATTGGTCAATGGCGCCTTGCAAGGGTGCCAACCCGTGATGCAGGTTGACCCTTGACCTTTGGAAGATTGTCATCGCTCGTCAAATTACCCAACCCTTGACGCATCGGGGCATCGTACTCTGTTCGCCAGGCGAGGGTCGGCAAAGCCCACTATTACTGTGGCGAGAAGTAAAGCACGACACGCTGGACCAGGGATGTTGGCCTCGACTTTTGCAGAGGAATCTCCGGCCTGATGGACTGAAGGATCGGGCGGGTTAGATCGGCAAATGGGGCCTTTTACGAGGCAAGCGAGGTCCGTAACCCCGACAGAGGACGGGGTGCCTCGTTCTTCGTCTTCAATTCAGCAACGAGCATGAAACCCTCAACCTCTCAGCATTGCGGCAGGCTTCACGCGGCAGTTGGCTAGATGTTATGGACTGAGATGAATGCTTTGTGAGGACCGTGGACGTGCGGTCAATGCCTCTGACTAGCCCGTGGCTTCTCTCGCCTTTCGCAAAACAAAAACAAAAAGGCCAGCTTCACGTCGCAACAGGCTTCACGTCAGCGCAAATCATCATGATCTACAGTGGACTGATGACCCCGGACGGGCTGGGCGACTATCGTCCCAGATAAGTCTGCCTGCAGATCCGCGGACGCAGCCGGCATCCACCTACTCTTTTGGGGTATTTTCCGTCGTTATAGTCCTAGCGCGGAAGCGAAACCCATGGGCCGGCGACGGGCCCTTTGACCCTCGGTTCGGGTGTCCAGAGACGTAACAACTATGTGGCAAGCGAGGGGAGGGACTGCTTGCGGCATTTGAAGTCGTGGAGACGGCCGAGAGATGGGGATGGGAACAAGAGTTCTCTCCTCCAGTAGCCAGTGGCCGTTGGATGGCGTGCGCGATTCGACAACGGAGAGCCTGCCGATGATGGAGGGAAGGCTTAGGAAGGAGCGGGCATCATAGATACCTGAAAAGCTTTGGGCTTTTACCGGAACTGAGGGCGGGAGCAGACTCGGCTGCCACACGTCCGTCGCCCATCCCAAGAAATCCCGCCGCCCGAAGGTCTGGTTTCCCGACAAAGGCGAGCAACCGAGATGAGCTGTTGCAGCCTTCTTCAGTGAGAAGTGATCGGACACGCGGGCGTACGGACGTACCTGCAGATTTGTGGGCAAATCTAAGGGGCTAGAGTTTAGGTTTTGTCGAGCTTTGCTGCACCTTGACCCCTGTCCGTCACAACTCATCACCGACCGGAACTTGTCGAGTTACGCTCCAATCACCACTAGTCTCAGCCACACCTCGGAACCCCGACTCCTGCATGAAAGCACACAAGAACCGGGGTCACCGCACAGTGGCGGGCTCGACATGGGCGAAAGGGTTTGCAGGCAAGAAGCGGACTCTGTTCCTCTCGACGCTCGGCGCGCTCCAAGTCTGCAATGCGAACGAGGCCAAGATGACCAGGAATATAACGGGGGCAGTGTCCAGTTCCATTCCCCTGGGACGTGATCCGTGGAGACATACCGTCGTTTGTGAATATCTTGTCCTCGGGTTAGAGGCTCCAAGGCCCAACAGCGGCTTGCTTCCCAATCCAGGAATACTCACCAACAGTGCGGAACGTCGCCCTTGCGCCGCCCCCTAAAGATGCCTCTTACGGAGGGCGTCCTCACAGTCCTCCCTGTGCCAGAGGGCTATGTCGTCGACTTCGACAACCCGCAGCGGCAGGCCGTGCCGCACGCGTACTACATCGCCGGCGTGGGCACGGTTCTCAGTTTGTTGATGATAGCACAGCGACTGTACACCAAGGTTTTTTTGACGGGAAAGCTGCAACTGGATGATGGTATGCTTGGCCCCATGTTTTTCGTTCAGGGGTGGATGTCTCGATGTCTGGCAGTGCCAACCGGTGCAGTCTACCAGCGTTGTTGGCGGTATGGTTCTTCTTTCACAGGATGTAGTGCTGACACCTCACAGGTTTCCTGGTTTTGGCATGGGTGAGTTGCGAGCCACCGACGGCATGCTACGTGGGGAGAAACCGGGCTAACACAGACGAAGCTGATATCCATCACCACTGTTGGCCTTTGTGTCCGTAAGTAATTATCCCGAAGCGCATGCTGCCAGATACTGTACTGACAACGTGCCATGGCAGACATGTTCGCTATGGGGGCTGGCGGAGTTCATGGTTGGGAAATCGACATCCCAACATACAACATCTTCATGATGGTAAGCCAGGCTCGCCTCCTTCGTCTTCTACAGACTCTTAGGCTCTGCAAAACACCCTGGTACTGAAATATGTGGCTGATCCCAACTTCAGGACGTCTACCTCGCGGCGGCCATCTACATCGTGGGCGGCAGCTTCGCCAAGATCTCCCTCCTGATCTTCTACTTCCATCTGTCACCGCAGACTTGGTTCAGGGTAGCGATCTGGGCCACCCTGGTCTTCATCTCGGGATACACCATCGGCATCTTCTTCGCGCTCATTTTCGCGTGCGACCCTATCGCGATGAGCTATGATGTTACCGTCCAGGAAGGGACCTGCATCAACAGGCCGTCGCTTTACATCGCCACGGCTGCGGTCAACATCATCTCGGACGTCTTCTTGTTCTGCTTGCCACTGCCGATTGTGGTGAAGCTTCAGATCCCTAGAAGGCAAAAGCTTGGACTATTACTCATATTTTTGCTTGGTTCTATGTAAGTTGTCGACAATCTACAGAGAACGTACGCTGTGGCGGGGAGTGCGGCTAACGTGTGGTCAGCACGATTGTCACGTCCATAATTCGAGTGTCAATTCTTCCTCAGATGCTCACGAGCTTGGACCAGACATGGGTTATCTCGTGGGCTTCAGTCTGGATGTGAGTGCCGCTGACCAGCCCTTTTTCACCAGCAGATCGACGACTAACCAACTCCCCCACAGCATCGTCGAAGCAAACCTCCTCATCGTCTGCGCAGCCCTTCCGACCCTCCGCAAGTTCTTGAAACACGTCGCGCCCAAGCTGATCGGCGAGAGCGCATACGCCCGAGGCACGAAGCCAACGGGCGACAGCGCCGGCACTGGCCCGCCGTCGGGTCTCAGAACCATCGGGATGATAAGCACGTCCAAAGCGAGCAAGATGAAGCGCAGTCAGTACTCCCAGTTCGACACGGAAGACGACGGTCCGAGTCCGGACCAGAGACAGAGCGACTCTTATATCATGTCGACGTACCCGGCTACGTCGTATCCTTCTGCCGCTATGACGACTGAGGCGTCGTCGCGGTGGAATGGTGAGGAAGGGGTTTGGGGAGATGATGGCTCTGAGAAGGCGATTGTAAAGGATAACATGGCGGTAATTTTGCAGACCAAGACGGTTACGGTGGAATATAGCAACAGTAAATAAATGCGGGTGAATAGGGGCCAGGGGCTCATCCGTACTTGATGCCTCGACATATAAGAGGCAAGTAAATAGGCTGTGTGCTAGAATTCACAACGCGTCTGGTTCGCAATTAGACGGTTTACTCGTCATCGATCTCCTTGAATGCTCTTCCGATTGACCTCTGACAAACTAATTCCAGTTTGATACGATTAAGTAACCCGCGTGACTCCGAGATGTCCAACCCATCCGTCTGTGGAATTTCAAGTATAGCCCCAGGAACTGTACGGTTCCAAATCCGTCGCAATATCCTCCGTCAACAGCGCCTCAGCCGACTGCCATCCCTCCAGCTCCACGAGATTGTGATACCGCGTATGCTCCCTCGCCAAGTTCCCCGTCCTGTCGCCGCTGTGAAGGTCGCAAACCACCTTGCGGAACTTGCAATCGCACACGGCCGGCGGATCGTCCTTCTCGGTGCGGTCCATCTCCTGTCGCGCCTGCTGCGCCAATCTCTCCCACTGCCACCTCCTTTCGCCTCGTCGTCCGCTCTCGAGATCCAGATCCTCGCTACTCTGCAACTCTGCCGCCCTCTGCAGCTCGTCTCGCGCTTGCCTCAATAGAACTTCCCAGCCGTCCTCTCTGACCAGGCGCCGCGAGCACCCCTGCTTGACCAGGATGAAGGCCCGGAGACACGAGAGCGTCCCCTGTACCTCCGATTCCTTGTAGAACCGGTGCCAGTCGCCAGACGCCTCGAGCCACTTCGTCAGGCTGTCCAGGCTCTCCGCCCCCCGCCGGAAATCTCGCCGGTTGATAGCGTGGACGACTTCGACCATCCTATTCAGGAACATGGTCATCTTGTACAGAGGAGCCTTTCAAAAGTCTCTGCTCACGCTAAGGACACTAGCGTCACGGGAAAGAGCAGGGTCCCACCCAAAATGTATAGTAGGATTCCCAATGTACCTACCGCTGTGTCCGACTTTCCTTGTATTCATTTCCTCCTTCCAACTCAATGATTTTTTTAATATGATGAGGGATGCGCTCAATCCAAGCCTGAATAGCTTCCTGCGGAAGCTCCTTCCAAGCTGCTTTCCAAGCTTTGACTGCCTCATGCCTTGACTTTGGGGCTCCTTTCCTTGTAGTCCGTCTCTTTATCCATGGCCAAGCCGGCTCAATAGGATTGAGGTCCGGGGAATTCCCACACCATAGCAGCCGGCTGATGCTATTCGCATCATAACATTGTTGCTGTATATAGTGGCTGTGAGCAGGAGCCTTATCTTCTTGGACCAAAGTGCCCGGGCGGTCCTTGGTACATTCCAAAGCAAAAGGAAACATCTTAGGGATCAGGATTGTCTTCTGATAGCGATACCAGTCAATACCGCCCTTGGACCCTCTCGTCAGCTTTCCGGACTTCTTATTCCATCGCCAGATTGGCTTCGGGCCGGGTAGTTGATGTAGATGTAATCGTCGTATTCCATTTGAAATTTCCCACTCTTCTCGCATAACAGCTTCAAGATCCTCATTCATTTTATTAATGATTTTTTCGGCTTCCTTCTTTTCGGCAGCAGTCTCTGGACCCCAACAGTGGCAGGGGCCCTTCTTATCATAGGAAAAGGCGCCCCAGAACATAAATTCAGATGCATCTTTCCATCGCTCCCGGATACAACTTCGAACAAATGCCTCATCGGCTTTTCGCCATACGCGATAGCTTCCTCGTCGATGGAGCAGGATAACAGAGGTCTCGTCAGACCAAATGACATTCTTCCAGTCCTCTAGGGTCCAGTGCTGGTGTTCAAGACACCAAGCCAGACGTGCCTCCCTCATCTTCTTCGTCAATCCAGGTTTCCTCGTTGGCTTTGTCTTTCGGAATCCAGCTTTCTTCAGTATTCGCCATACAGTGACGGCCGAGATCTCGATCCCATCGCTGCTCAGTTCGCCCGCAATATCAGCACACGTCTTTTCCCTGCCAAATCGATCGCGGCGAACCTTGGCGATGATCTCTATTCGTGCCTCGTCCGTCTGCTTCTTGGGACGCCCGGAGCGGTGCGCATCACGAAGGAATTCGTCATGGAGGGTCATCGGTCGGTGGTTGGGATCGAATCCGCGGGAAATAGCGCGTGCGTAGATGTCATTGATTGTACGGGGCGAAAGACCTGTTATCTCTGCAACTTCAGCTGTTGTTTTCCCGCCCGATGGGCTCTTGAAGACGACCACAAGAGCCCGGGTTGCAATATCGGTATTTTGACGCATTTTGGCGGTCAAGATGAGGGGAAAACAGGAAAAGTGAAAGAGGGGTGAGGTACCTAAGAATTTGGCTGGGTACATTCGCTTTCGGCACGATCCCTGTTTGTGGCTGACCTTAGCGTCCACGCGAGCAGAGACTTTTGAAAGGCTCCTCTGTAGTACGCCGTCAGTTCCTCCTTGGTCACTGAAGGGCACTCCTGGTTGTCGTCTTGAGAATTTGGGCCAGGGCCCTCCTTTCCGGTCGTCGACGGCGTCGGGGAGATCATCGCTCGGGAGGTCTTCGCATTCGTCGTCGATGAGGACGGCCTCGGTGATCTCACAGACTGTCAGGGGCCGCGGCGCGAACGCGGCCCAGCGCAGGAGGGCGAAGGCGCGGGACCGCTCCCATTCTCGGAAGTGCGTGATTCTCTTCAGCAAGCTTCCAGAGAACACGGCCTTGCCGAAGACTGGTCTTGATGGGGCACGGACGTTGCTTGTGGAGTGGCGTAGCGTTTGGCGCCACGGTAAAGCCAACTTGTATTTCTGGGAAACTCCGGGGAGGGAATTGTCGCGTAACCCGGGCTAAGTGATCAACATAGAATGCTGAATGACTTTCAGGTTGAAACATCACTATAGGACTAGCGCTCTCGGGTTGGAGGCTGGAGTGGTCGAGTGTCGCGAGATTGGATGCGATTCCTAGTAGATCTGACGATACCTTCAAGTTAGCATAACATCTCGTCGGGTCCTTCCTCTGTACATTTCAGCACCTAATGTGCAATCTCCAGCCTGGTAGCCCCCGTCGTCGAGAAGAAAATTAAGAATGAGCAAACCGCCGACCATTGCTATGGAGAGAGCGATGAGCGCCAGGGTGTCGGTGTAGTTCCAGATTTCCGCGGCGCGAAAGAATCAATGTCTTTAGACAGGCGTTGCGAGAAGTCATTTGCTAGAATAGCTACTCCACGAATCAATCCTAACGCGCCGCGAGCCGCTGATATCCAGACGTCATGCAAGCGTGACATCTTCTGCTCTTAGCGCTTGAGAGACGAAAACCTTGTAGGTGGGTCATGAGTCGTAATATCGTGCGTCACGGTCGCTTCATAGGGATGAAGCATTCAGAGGACAAAAGTTGAAAGGGGCGAGCCAGGTGGCGCTGATCCGTTCGCATTCCAGGAGGGCGCGGTGCGGGGAAGCGGGTACTGGGGCTGCTACACTGTGATCGACGCTCTCCTTACATGATGCCTTTTGGATGCCACTTTGTGGCTTGCGGAAGGCCGGTACATCGCCCCGGCGGAGCTTCCCGTGCAGGGGGGTGAAGTTTGTGTTTGCGCTACTGTCCGTTCCACCGCATTCTGCTGTGGGCCGCTGGGTGCCGGGCATGGTCCTGAGTTAGTGACGAACTGTGGCGAGAAGACAGTGTTTCTAGCACTGATGAGAATCCTCGGCCATCAACTTTCGTCATGTTATGTGGAGATCAAGCCGTTGCCGTCGTCTCTATGCCATAGTACGCAGCTCGAATTTCCGCGCAGAAAGGCCGAGGCCATTTCTACCGCCGAATTCTTCCGCTGATTGGAAGCCCCTTTGCAAGAGGGTACCTTTCTGTCATGTTCATCCGTGCTCCGTCAACCCATATCATTCTTGGTTGTCCGGGCTACGCGGGGCTGACACTCGGTGGCGTCAGCTGGTTTTTGGGTAGGCGATCTCACTCTTCAGCAACTGACAGAAGTTCGGGCTGGAGCCACCCACCTATTCTGCGGTATTTCCCGGCAGGAAAACAATGTGTTAGCCTCAAGTGTTGATACGGCCCCTTACATTGCCCTGGACAAGGCTTTCCCAAGCATACGGGCATACCCAGACCATGATTAAGGTAAGTGCGGCAAACAGAGTTGCAATCCACTCCACTCCACGGACGTCTTCAGTGGATTTAGGATCACTTAGTGGACCGTGCATGCGTGCACGTCCCCTTTTGCGCCACGTGCCACCTCTAAATCCACTCCACGGAGGTCTCTCGTGGAGTGGATTGCAACTCTGGCGGCAAATCAAACGCGCTCCCGCACTTGGTCTCAGTCGGCAACTTGTGTCCCAATGTGGCATTTTCCTTGTGACTCTCACTTTCATCGGGGGTCCTGGGTGCACGGATCAGCCGGAGGAGTCTCTGACGAAACGACCATGAGGCCAACAAGGGAATACGGGCAACGGCAAACATCATGATCGACAGCATCTATCCAGCCAGGATAGCACTAAAATCGCTTTTGTCGTGGGGATTAACTTAAAATCGAGTAATGCTCCGGCGCACAGACAAGCCACGCTACGGACTTGGCCCAATACTTCAGCAGACTAGACACTTGGTCGAACAATGGTGCACCACGGAGACCATCATTGGTTCCGCGATCCCGCCATAATGCGGGGTGTGCCAGCTGACGTGTGAGTGATTACGGCATTCGGCACTTTGCCAGGGGATGATCCGCAGGCAGAGGGTGAATAGATGGAGCTTGGTAGGAGAGTGAGAATTAGGTGAGAATGAGAGGAAGAAGGAGAGGCAACGTAAAGTAAGTGGTTGACGGTTCATGTTGTGCAGCTGGCTCTGCCCCTAGGGGGCAGCGGTCCGTGCGCACGTCAAGGTCAGGTCAGGTAAGAAAGAGTGAGGGAGAGGTAAGGGAAGTAAGGGTGGTAAGGTGAGTGCATGTAACAGGAGACGCAAACCGGAGCGGTTTGCCCAATAGAGCCTTGAGGAACGAAGTCAAGGACGAAATTTGTCTAGACCGAAGTTTAGGATGAAGATTCCATTCGTTTATATGACCAGCTGGTGATGGAAGTTTGGACCATCGGTGCCAGGGGTGAGACTTTAAATCCACGGGTACCCGTGAACCTATTGGCTCCCCTTTTCCCCTTTCCTTTTATCCGTAATGCCAGCCTATTACCAGGTCGAACGCAAGGCTTGATCAGTCCTGAATGAGCCAGGGAGCCGTTCTGGAAGACTTCCCAGCCTTAAAAATTGCCTCCGATGGCTCTTTCGATCCTCGAGCCAGGCCAGGGTGGACGAGACGAAGCCGTTCTGATTCGCAGCGGCGTTGGTCGCCGACACGCCCACCGGGCTGACTACCTCAATGACGGCCTTAGTGGCGAGGGTATACAGCCATAACCCTGAGGCTTGCTTGACCTCGATGGCACGGTCTTGGCAGTTCCCGGTGTCGACGCATGCCTGGCCGTATTCGGAGAATCAACTGTATAGTCCGGCACTGTAGATGAAGATGTCCGATGAACCGATGATCGGACGGCCCAGGACATGGCGCATCTCTTGGACGAGGGGGCGCAATCTTCGAACGTCGGGTCGCTGGGGAAGCCGCCCGGGACGAAGGGCGCCGGAGCCGGGCACCGGCTGGAAGTACGGGGTCTCGGTCTGGATCATACTCAGGAAGACCTCTTTGGCGTTGGAGAACTGATATTGGTAGAGGACATTATGCTCTGATGCCGCGCCCCAGAGCCCAAGTCGGTCTTTGACTCTCGACTAGGATACCGCGACCGACGTAGATGTTAGCCCATGCCTATCGGCCAATCTCATCAGATTCCTTCTCACCTTGCCTGGCCGCTTCCACTGCCAGCGGGATTGTTAACCATGAAAAATCGCAACATCAACCATCCTGTTCTGCCGCCGGTTTGGTACGGGTTCAGCCCTGATTCCATTCCACATCTTGTCGAATAACAGGGCCAGGCTGATCAACGGACTCGGTTACCATCCTTGTCGTGCTTGTCGTAGATGGCTGTGTATCCGCGCGCGGGGCCTTGGCAATCTTGACCAACTTTCCGAGGATAGCGAACTCCAACTTCAGCTTGATACTGTAAACCATCGGCTTGATTGTGACTTGGACTGCGTAGTAACCCGCATATTGAATGCCGATGACGGATGCGTCCAGGACGACTATGATGACGTTGATGATGAGGAGCTGCCGTAAGATGATCTGGGACTGACGGCCGGGGCGAAGCCTGAGCATTTTAACGGTTTCCCAAATGTATATCGTTGATAATATTATCTCCTGCACGCAGAATACGATCAGCTGTATTCGCTCCATGGTATCATATCCTTTGACAAAGGGCGCAGGGGGGTTTGGCGAATTCGTGCAGAACTGGAGGACCGAAGTAGGGATATGAAGGACGATGGCGTCGATCATAATCATCCACAGAGCAGCCCGTAGGATCTTTTCGCTGTGGGCGACCAGGTGAAGCCGCGACCATAGAACCATAGATTGACCTGTCACCATTCCAACCCAGCTCACATCCACTATGGCGATATTGAGAAAGCCGATCCGAGAGAGGTGGAACAATTTCAAGAGAAAGGCAAGGGCGTGTAGAATAATACTGAAAGAGGCGACAAGTAAACACCAGAAATAACGCCCTCTGTATCTTTTGAATGTTGCAAAAATAAGCACGAGAAGTTCCAGAGAGTTGTAGAACGCGACCGCGATGAAGGCGGCAAACATGCACAGCTGCGCAATACTACCGCCTGTATACGCTCCCGTAAGGCCTCCGGAATCGGCAGAGGGCGACATGGTGATGGATGCAGTGAATGAGAACTAAGAAGACAGAAGGTCATCCCTATTTTATTTCTAAGACGAATTCGGGGCTCTCGAAGGGAACAGCACACTCCAGAAGATGTGGCTTATGGCAAAGTTTGGGCAATTGCTGCGTAACACACCGCCAGTCGAATCAACTCAAAACGGTGGCGCGTGTTGGTACGGAGTAGTGGAGGGGTGACGGAAATGCCGCCGAATTGCCAAGCGTGACTACGACAGCCCAGTCAAATGCAAGAAAGTTGCAAACCGCAAGCGGTGCGCCCAAAAATACAGAGCCAGCCCGATAACGGCACAATCGGCCACGGTTCGGCAGTTATGCATAGCACGCTGAACCGTTCCTCAGTCCGGGTCAGCGGTCCCTCGACAAACGTCCGGTTCGGTCCGTCGACATCGTTCTAAGAGGCAGGGTGGCAGCTAGTCGAGTCGTTCACGCTCAACGAGAGGCAGAGCATCGCCCTCCGATTCATATACCGCCAATTCGTCGGCGGCGAGGACAGCACCGGGAAATTACGGGTCTAAGGATGCGACGGCGCGCGGAGTCCGGCGCGCGGATATCGACGGGATCGTAGCGTCCGCCTCGGCGGGCCTCCGCATCGACGGGCAGACCACGGCAGAGTGGCAAGAGACATAGCTGCTGATCTTCGACGAGGTCAGCCTATTGGGCGTACGCACGCTATATGCCGTGGACGAATAGCTCCGCTGGCTTCGTGAGTCCCCCTTGGACTTCGGCGGCATCCCGGCGGCCCTTTTCTGCGGGGACTTCCATTAGTTTCGACCGGTGCAGGAGAGGTCGATCCTCCTCCCGAGCTCGATTATTCCGTAGGAGGGAGACGATCGCTTCGGCCCGGAGCAGAGGCGGCAACACGACAAGGCTCACGCCCTCTGGAAGAAACTCACGACGGTGGTCATACTAAACGAATAAGTTCGAAAGATCCACGACTGAAGGGGCTGCTGACTCGGATCCGACGAGGAATACAAGACCAGTCCGACGTCGACATGCTGAACAGCACCTGCTACCGGGAAGGCAGGCGGATCCCGTGGGAGTCGGGCATCACGGTGGTGACGCCGCTGAACAGGAACCGCTGGAACCTGAACATCGAGGCGACACTCGCCTTCCAGAGGCAATGGCAGGCCCCACTCCGTATCTTCGATTCCGAGCACAAGAGGAAAGACGGCCAACCGACGGAGGAGGAAGCCCTCATGATGTTAGGCCAGGGCGACGACAGCGCCGGCATGCCCGTCGTCGTGAACCACAACACCCACCAAGGTCTGAAGCTGGTCAACGGTGCCAGCTATACGGCAGTGGAAGTCGTTCTCGACAAGGCGCACCCGGGCCATCGGATCGACGCCGATATCGTGCTCCACTTCGGCCCGCCGGCGGGGATCGCGCTGGCGTCGGAGACGACGAGAGACTTCCGCTTCGTCGGTATGCCTCCCGATACGATCCTCCTGACGCCCATGAGTATCAAAATAGAGCGCCAGAGAAAGCGGCCATGGCAGCAACACGACGTCTCCCGCAGGGGGCTGCCATGCGCACCGGCGTTTGCGTGTACAGACTACAAGGTGCAGAGCAAGACATGAGACTGAGTGGCACTCGAACTTCGGGGAACGAGGACGACGACCATCGACGGCGAGGCGGTTCTTACGCAATGCGACCCATACAGCCTGTACGTGCAGCTGTCGCGGTGCAGGACGCTCGACGGCATCATGCTCCTGTCCAAGGCGCGAGAGCGTGACTTGGTGGGGAACACGGTGGCGGTGGGGAACACGGTGCCGGCGGAGATGGCCCAGGCTGAGCAGATGCTGGAGCAGTTGAGCGAAGAGACGATTAGGGAAGCGGAATCATGGTCCTGGTCGGAAGAAATTTGAATTGACCTTTCCGAACTCAAGAGTACGCATTTCTTCCTGGATCCACCTGGGAGCCCAACATACATAAGCCCGAGCTCCTCTTTAAGCACGGCATCCACGTACTTGCGATGTTCGGAAGAATTTGCGAAGCTGCTTGTGTTGCGAAGCACTGGAGTTTGTTGGAGGGAAGATGCTAGCGCTGGGGGTGGCGGGGTGGATTCGGTAACTGCGTTGCAGTGGTCCCAGATAAGCGCATCGTCTGGATCTCCGGCGAGGGAGAGCGTTCCCTTCGTGCGCCGAAAGAATCGCGGTCCTCCTCTATCTGATTGAGCTGTGACCCTCGAGACAAGTCTCGCGCTATCTGTGGCACAGCAGGGGCTGGTCCATCGGGGGTAAGAGGGATTCGAATCGTACGCGAAACCATCGATTTGGGCCGTCCTAATAAAAAAGCATGTTCGACCTCAGTTCTTAGACCCAGGCCGGCGGGATTCTGTTCGAGTGAATCACATGGTTCTGACCCCGAGTCTTGAGACATTGAACGGAAGTAATTTGACCGGCCCTGGACGATCAGGGGACTCTCCACCGTCAACGGCGGTAGCCTGCTGAATCTGTTGCCCTCCTTGGTGCTCTCTTGCAACTGTTTCGCGAGGATGCGGCTCTGCAGGACAAATGCGTCCAGCGGGGAGAATTCAGAGAGTACCTCTCCGGCGACATGCAGGCGGGGCGACCGCAAGGGCCGTGGCGAAGTCGAGCCGGTCGAGTTCTGTGAATTGGACCACAGGTCCAACAAATTTGGGGGCATCGCCATAGTTCCTTTGTTTTTGTAGCGCTAAGCGTCGTAGCCGATTGATCCCATTCAGATAGTGGCGATGGATGAGGTTTCCAGAAAACCAGGTTCTCACAAGGTCTCGATTGAGCTCGAATTTGACATTGGCTCGAAGGTGTCTCGGTCGGGTGTGTTGTCACCCCCTTTGTTGGCTGTTGCCAGGAGCTCAGGAAGTCGATAAGCGAATGGGGCGACAATTTCCTGCGAGTGTTGCGATGGTGAGGTGTGCCGCGCATAAAGCGATGAGGTCAGGTCGGACCCATCTAAACACAGTGGCTAGATAGAGCAACCACTAATGTGAGAATGGTTCGAGATGGTCAGTTAAGAGTGATGTTGCCGTGATCAGAGGTCCCAACAAGCAGTCAGTTATCAATCAGTACTGATTACTGATTGATACTGATACGCTATCAGTATCAGTAAGCCCCTAATCAATCAATCAGTAATCAGTAACACACGTGACCAAGGTATTTGTGGCGTCGATATTTTGTGGCATAGTTGCCTGTCACAATACGCGACCTGACGCGTTCGAGGTGTTTGGAGACTTCTCCAAGGTGCTAAGATATGTTAGCAGGTACATCCAGATCCTGCTATCAGTTATGATAAATCAGGTACCTTAGCAACACAACTCATCGCCCGGTCAAAGCCCAGAATTAGTTACTTTCTACATATTCAACAGCAACACATTTTTTCTTTACTTTGCATCGATATCTAGCAGGGTTCCAAACCAAATGTTCGTAACATGAGAGACGGTGAAGCGCTTGTTATCTTTCCAGGGAAACCAGCACAGAGGAGTTAATGGGTACCCGCCCCGCCATAACAAATAGGTGAGATATGCGGTAGCCCCTATCCGCTGTATAGGGTAGATTGGCTCCCTGTTGCGCAATGCACTTGACCTCCGAGCAAACACGCTGTCTCTACAAAATACCCATCATGCAAGTTGATGGCATAGTCGCTGAAGTTCTCTTGGCGAGAGCACCTTACTGGCATTGATTCCACCCTAGTTGGAATTATCACTCCCAGCTGTCATTTCGCCGTCGAGAAAGGTCATCTACGCCTGCCCCCACTGGCGCCACCCAACCAAAACCCGACTTATATCGTACACCAAGTCCAGTCCCCCTGGACCTGCGCCCAAACCAAAACAGCGACTTCGCAGATTCCCTTTGACTGCACATGATGGCTCAACCTCGAAGGTCCCACGACGCAACCTTGCGTGAGCTGAGTGACGAGCTCAAAGAATCAGTTTTGATCAGACGCCAAAATGGCGCGACAAGGGCTGACGCGACACAGCGTGTGCCTGTCCGCTTCTCGCGTTTGGCGCAGTGCCCTAATTAAGTGCCCCTCCCCGGGCATAACAGTAGGTAGATGGTCTCGTCTCGAGCGCACCACTCCAAAGGTTTCAAAAAGACCTGAATGATATGCCACGCGTCAACATGCCTCCCGGGTCGTCTCTATTCGTAGAGGACGTTCAATACGCAGAATTTAGCTCGCCGGCGCCAGAATCAAGCATCGCTGCAATTGAGCGGCCTCATTCACAATGGTCAAATTTCTCCGCCCCCTTTTCCCCCACATCATCCACGTCTACGCGTCGATCGCAGCCGAAGAAACGTAAACTACGCACTCCAGAAACCTGGAAGCACTTCCGTGTGCCTCAAGGAGACGAAGAGACACACCAGAATAGCCAGAGACTGTGGTATTGTCAGCATTGCCACAATCCGCCATGGCGAACAGTCTCGACCACAAGCGCCAAACGACATATGCGAAAGGACCACGGTATTATCATTGATGATGAAGAAAGGGCAGCCAAGAAGAGACTTCAACAGTCTCTTGAAGTAGCATTCACACGCGCAGAAGAGAAGAATCAAGAGATAGTATCCCGTGGCGAACAATCGATCCTACGGAATACGATACAACTTGACGCATTCTATGAGGCCCAGATCCAGCTGATCACACGCCGCCGTCTCCCACTCAACTGTGTCTCTTGGCCGGAATACCAAGCACTTCTTTGCGCAATTAACCCTAGGGCTGAAGAGATCCTCATCCAATCAGGCACTACGGTATTGGCTCATATCGGGCAGTCATACGCCGTACACCGCGAGAATATCAAGGCTCAATTACAGGCGGCAAAGTCACAAATCCACTTTAGCATTGATCTATGGTCATCGCCGCATCGCAAAGCCTTTCTCGGAATATGTGGGCAATGGGTTGATGCACGGTATGAACTCCGTGAGGCTCTATTAGGTCTGCCAAACGTACAGCACAGTCACTCCGGAGAGACAATGTCACGGCATTTGCTGGACACTATCCGGTATTTCGATATCGCAGACAACATTGGCTACTTTACATCTGACAACGCCACCGCCAATGACACTTGCCTGCGTGCTTTATCAACAGCATTGGCGAACGAGTTTGGCGTCGGAATGGACCCCGTTGAGCGCCGTGTTCGGTGCGGAGGCCATATTATCAATCTCTGCCTCCACGCGTTTCTCTTCGCCTCCAGCAAAGAGGCACTCCGTGCCGCAATTGAAGAGGCAAATGGTAACGCGAACACCACAGTCGTTGAGTCTCTGCAGGCGCAATTGCAGCAAAAGAACAGCAAGGGGAAGCATCGAAAAGTGCCGGAGGATCAAGCCGGATGGCGATCCATGGGCCCCCTTGGTAAACTACACAATATCGCCGTGTTTATACAAGGTTCGACACTGCACAGCGATGCATGGCAGCGCCTGGCAGGTCGTGCACTCGGCATTGACAATGCAACGAGATGGAATTTGTGGTACATGCTACTTCGTACTGCACTCGAGAAGAGAGACAAGCTTATGATGTTTCAACAAGAGCATCATAAGGCCCTGGGTGAAGATAGTCTCACACAGGATGACTGGGATGTCCTCAGGTTAACGGCGGACTTCCTCCAACCCTTCTGGCAGGCGACACTGGCGCAACAGAAGAAGTGGTCGTCGTTAGATCAGCTGCTTTACCATATGGACATCTTGCTCAAGCATTTTGAAGATGCAAAGGTATATATTCACTTCGATCTTGTTCAGCCGAAGGCTGACTCTACATTAATCCATAAGTTTTCCCAATAATGAGGGTTTGGTGCAGACAGGGATTAATAAGTTTCCCGGGCTCTGATTGGTCTAAATTTTGTATGGTTGGTCGCAAAACGTACCGCAACTGGATGACGGCCTTCGAAAGGTGGGTCGCTATTTAACAGCTGCCAGGACCCCTGGTTTGTTTACTAGGGGGCAGCTTTAGGCCCCTTAACAGTAATTACCTGGAATTTCGGGATTCAAATACCCATTTCGTCCCGCACAACGCCTCTTGATGTCTTGCTCCATTAAGTAATGCGTCTTAGGTCTACTCCTCAAGAGCTTCAAGATGATATGATTTCCATCGTCTGTGTCCGCTGTGGCGAGGAGAAACCGGCAGGTGACTTTATTGGCAAAAGGAAATCGGTGGGGCACACCAAGAACTGCCAGGACTGTCGCAATCAGCGCAGTTCTCATGTCAGTCTGTCTCCCACTCCGTAAGACGTTCGATACTAACTAATTAAAGTACTCCAGGTCCAGAGGCGCGATCCTGACGTTAAGGAACCTCGCCGTCAATCCTTCCTCAACTGGGGGTCCCGCTCCGAAGAGAACTGAAGAAGATGCTAGCCTATCACCTCCTAACGCCAGGTTCGGAACCCAGCCTACGTCGCCAGAGAGGCTACGGCAATGTCATACAGCGAAGACGTTATCCGGGGCGTCGATTAGCCAGCCGTGTGTAGTGTTGGGGACGCCAATTCCACCAACCCAACAAAGCTCGCGGCTCTTCCGTACAATAGCTCCCTTACCTCCTGTGTAGCCGACGGCACTACTAACCGCCTCACATTCTGATCCGTCTACTATCCGAAGCAGCACGCCTGATATAGGTCACCCTGACTTGGCTCCTAGATTCCTCAAGTGCGGGAGAGACTCACAGGACGATTCCTCCATGGCCGGCGCAAGGGCCAAGCGGGCTGCTATCCAGCGCGGCCATCGTTCACGACGCCGTGCAGGGGAGACTGTGTCACTGACTCCCTCAATATCTCAACTCGGCGCGTTTAAAGGTTCGGAGGGGCCTGGGGCAGATATTCTTACTTAATGGTCGAAGTACTTCGGGCTAACCACAGAATGTAGATGCCAGCCAAGATCGACCGCGGCCGAGTGGGCTTCCGGGTGGGGATGGGATAATCAAGGAAGGAGATGACTGGGGCCAGTTCTCGGAGTCCGATATTGACGCCGAGGACTATTTCAACCTGTTGCTTTCGCCCGTTCGGCCACGCAGGTACCTGGAGCAAATAGGGGTAGAGTGTGACTCCGACCCAGGGGATGAAGACGAGAGCGACGGTAACGACTCCGTGGATGAAAGCCCTGTTCGTCATCGCTCGCGGCCGCCTTCTGCACGGCCGAGGACTGGTCGCCGTGGTCCGGCTCCTGGTACAGGAGGGCGGCCGAGACGATCTCGAAGGCAAACTCGATCGTTGAGGCCATCACGACGTATTCGGAGTTCGGTGAGAATTCCACCTGAAGAGTCGGCGGTATTCTACGCACAAGACCCGGTGTGGAATGGAGATCTGGAAGCTTGCGCCTTGACTGGTCGCGACAAGGCCATCCTCCGCGAGTTCTGGACAGAGCTGGACAATGACCAAATGCAGTTTTGCAGTCGATGCCAAGAGAGTTGGTTCCAGATGAAGATCGATTGCAATGGCATTTGTGCGCGTTGTTATTGGAGGGATGAGAAGCGCCAGCCCGACGAGCTATATTTCTTCTCTGCGGACAATCAGCTCGACTTTGGCCCTGTACCGGCCCGGTTGCCCCAGCTTACGCCAACCGAAGAGTCTTTGATTGCTCGTGTTCACGTCCACGTGAACATTATGCTTGTGCGAGAGCAGCAGTACAAGTATCGAGGGCACGTAATTCACTTTCTCCGGGAGGTTGGCTTAGTGTACAACCAGCTCCCGCTTTTGCCGCAGGAGTTGAACACCGTGTTACTACGTCCTGCGAATACGTCGTCCCACGCAAATCTTAGCTGGCAATTCACCCGCCAGTTCCGCGTGCGCCGCCAGCCGGTTGCCATATGGCTAGACTACCTCCGCCGCCATCATCCTGGCTATCGATGCGTCGCCATCGACGAAGAGCGGCTGAATCAATTGCCCCAAGATGGTAATGTCCTGGATGCTATCCCCCAGAGTCAGGTGGAGGCTGCCGATGTTGGACCCGACTCACCCGAGGAAGATCAGGAGGCAGAGCCTGACCTGGAGGACGAGGCTGCGGTGCCGGACCTGTTGGCCAAGGACACGGAGCTCGATGCTCTGCGGTCTATTCTCTCCGGAGAATCAGGCGCTGATTCAGGGCTTTCCACAAGCTTCCACGCGCAGGCACAACACGAGCTGCAGCTCCCGAATATACGACACACACCCATTAATGAGTTCAATCGCTCTCATGCCCTACTCTCCTTGGCATTTCCCTGCCTCTTTCCTGACGGTAGAGCCGACTTTGTTGAACCCCGATTGCGCTCCATTGATTACAAGGATTACGTCGAGCACGCGATGCGCTGGCACGACGGGCGTTTTGCACGCCACCCGACCTTCCGCTTCGTCGCCTTCAACACGCTAATGCGGTCACAAGCACGTTCACAGTCCAGATTCTTCATGAAGCAACATGATGGAAGACAGCAGCCGCTGACGCGAGAGCAACTTATTCAGGCGCTCGAACACAGCGAGGACCCCGAGGCGCAGGCGCTGATCAACTCGATCACAAGGCATGCGGTGTCTATTCGCGGTACGCGTCCATTCTGGAACAAAAAGAGGCACGACCTCGAGGCCTACGCCTATAACCTTGGTTGTCCTGGTGCATTCATTACGTTTAGCCCGGCAGATTTACACTGGCGGAGTCTCTACCAGCACATGCCCCAGTATGACGACTGGCTAGCCGCTACCAAGCCGGAGAGGATGGCTCTATCGCGCCGCCTATTGCAGCAGAACCCTCATATTGCTGCTTTCCACTTCTACCGCCGATACTGCCTCTTTCAGAATATCGTGCTAAGCAAGAAATTCAGCATTATGGATTACTGGGATCGTTATAAATGGCAAGGGCGTGGGAGTCCACACAACCACGGCCTGTACTAGATGGAAAATTGCCCCGGAGCCGACATGGAGGACGAAGCCGCTCGTGATGTTTTTGCACGCACGTGGGGATTCCACATCACTGCCATTAACCCCGAGCCGAGTAGGACTATGCCTCAGGGTGAGGGTAATCCGCTGAGCGTAGATCCCCTAAGCATAGAGATGACATTCCTACGGCTCTCGCAAATTGTCAACCGTTGCCAGCGCCACAAGTGCAACACCACGTACTGCTTGCGTGTGAGGAAGAGAACCGGTGACATCGCGAGGGATATGGAGGGCGCTGCTGCAGACATCGAGGCGGCCAACGTTGCCAATCCAGAGAGGGAGTGTCGTTTTGACTTCCCTCGTGCCTTGCGGGAGCTGGCCGCAGTGATCAGGAAGGAAGGCCGGTCGTACTACATCTTTGAGGCGGCCCGGAATGACAGCCTCGTGAACAACTTCAACCCTGCGATTATCCTAGGCTGGCTAGCCAATATCGACATATCTCCTTGCACCAGCTTACAGGCGGTCATTACATACGCTGCGAAGTATTGCAGTAAAGCTGAGAAGAAGACCGAGTCTTTCTCCCGGCTTGCAGACCAGGTCTTGCCTCATACATCGCACGTTCAGCCCCTGTTGTCCTTCTCCTCTCGCCTCATGAACAAGCTGATCGCTGAGAGAGATTACTCGGTGCAGGAGATTTCCCATCTGCTGCTTAACATTCCGCTGCAAGAAGGCACCCGTATGGTTGTCACCATGGACTGCCGTCCGTTGGAGCGACAGGCGCGTTCGTATCGTGTAGATAGAGATGTCAACGAGGCCATCGGCAGCTACATGAAATATCTAGAGAGAAAGGACCAGCATGAGGATGTAACGTATCTCGAATACCTGCAGTCGTACAATCTCAACACGTGGAGGAGACTAGCTGCTCACGCGAAGAAGAGGGTCCT
Organism: Ilyonectria robusta; assembly: GCF_021365365.1. Lineage (NCBI taxonomy): Eukaryota > Fungi > Ascomycota > Sordariomycetes > Hypocreales > Nectriaceae > Ilyonectria > Ilyonectria robusta. The sequence continues at coordinate 181,488 of NW_025764472.1, forward strand.
GTCTTACTTCCCTCGATACAAATCCATGGAAGCCTCTTCCCAGTTTAACGACTGCTGTCGTGTTAAATTGATGATGGTTCATCCACATCGCTTTCTAGAAGAGTTGCTCGTTGTGGGTGGCCAGCGGTTCGATTCTTTCACAGCCGGGTACATGCGCTGCAGACAGCTCCACGATACCCATGCGGACGATCATTATGGAGAGCCGGATACGGATGAATTGACGGCAGAGGACGATGAGTTTGAGCTTGAGGCCCATGAGGAGCCCATCGCGGAGGAGGATTGGCATGAACTCGCCCGCATGCTACCTGACCGCCCGCTGGAGGAAGAGGACATCGACATCCTCGGCCGCCGAGATATTGACATTAATTACGATTGGACCCCTCATGTTGGGCGGTATACCGATGATGGCATTCTCAACGGCGACTACTGGAAGCAACGCAAAGCGGAAAACCCCTGGAATCTCGATGTGGACCATCAGCCCTTGGAAGCTCGCGATTCCCTAAATCCAGAGCAGCGCCTGGTGTACGACACGGTGATGGGCCACTTCCTGACCCGGGATCCCTCCCAGTTGTTACTCCATGTGGATGGCGGAGGCGGCACTGGCAAGTCATACCTCATTAACCTGCTCTCCGCGCACCTTCAAGCCGCGACGGGCGGGAGAGGGACACCTGTCTGGCGTGCCGCGCCCACGGGCGTCGCGGGAAATCAGATTTCGGGCACTACCTTGCATTCCCTGTTGCACCTGCCAATTAATAAGGACTTCAAGCCTCTCTCAGCCATTGATAAGGCCCAGCTCCAGAAGAAGCTTACAGATATCAAGTATCTGATCATTGACGAGAAGAGCATGCTGGGACTGCGTCAGCTATCTTGGATCGATGACCGTCTCCGAGAGGCGTTCCCGAATAAGAACGAAGAGTTCTTTGGCGGCCTGAACATCCTGTTGGTTGGTGACTTCTTTCAGCTTCCCCCTGTGCTGCAGAAGCCGCTTTATTACGATAAAGAGGTTCAGGGAGTAGAGATCAAGGGCAGAAACGCATATAGGCGATTCGATAAATCGGTCTTCTTGAAAGTTGTCCAGCGGCAGCGTGGCGACGATCAGGAGGCATTCCGCCTAGCTCTCGGGGAATTGCGGCTGCTTCAACTATCTGTGGAATCCTGGAAGCTCCTTTCCAGCCGCGTACAGGCAAAACTAGACGATCAAGAGGTCGCAAGGTTTGTCAACGCCTTACGAGTATACGCCACTAAAGATAGGGTGAACGAATATAACCACTATCACCTCGACCGCCTCAGCCGGCCAGTCATCCAGGTCATGGCTAAGAACGTCGGCCCCGGCGCGGCTGCTGCGCCTGATGACAAGGCGGGCAACCTTGCGAAGCAGATCCCAATATGCATTGGCTCCCGTCTGATGCTGACGTCCAACCTTTGGCAGCCAGTTGGCCTCTGCAACGGCGCTCGCGGCACAGTTTACGATATCGGCTGGGCACCTGGGGCCGACCCCATCCAAGACCCTCCCTGCGTTATCATGATGGAGTTTGACAAATACAGCGGACCGGTATTCCTGACCACCGCTGATGGCAGGAAGATTGTGCCGATTCTCCCAGTGGAGAGGGACTTCCTCATCGGAGCCACTCTCTGCGCTCGCACCCAGTTTCCCCTGATCGTATGCTACGCAATTACCGTGCACAAGTCACAAAGCATCACCGAAGACATGATAGTTACAGATCTGTCCTGCCGGGACTTTCAGACTGGTTTAAGCTACGTGGCTGTCTCTCGCGTGAAAACGCTCGAGGGTCTGATGTTGGATGCACCATTTGATCGTAATCACCTGGTCTACGGGTCTCCCCCGGATGGCATGAAGATGAAGATGAGGGATCAGGAGCTTAGGAAACGACAGGTGCTCACACGGAATCCGTACATGTCACATAATACCAAGAATGGGCATGGCAGTGGGTCGGTACGTAGATAATGCGGTAGTAGTAATAGCTTCCCGGCCCGCGGACACACAGCCTTCGGCTGAGGCTACCCCATGCACCCCATCGCCGCTTCAATGTGCATGGGGTGACGTAGTATTTTATTAGATTTCCTATTTTAAGTATATTAGCTAAACGTTTTTTTAGCTATTCCAGCTACTTCTGCATCTAGAGTGTGTTGGTGAGGGCAACCCGGGAGAAAACACCCAACCCCCAGAAAGCAGAGACCGGCTGCAAGGAAAGACGTGATGTGTCGAGGGATCTCGAAGGGAGCGGGCTGGGAAACAGTCAAAACACTACCAATTGCAAGTCTGAAAGAAGTAACAAAAACGGGATATCGCGATCAATTTATCACATTCAAGATTGACTGAAAAACGGGATCATTTGGCTCTCAAATTCATTGCCTAAGATGATGCTTGTGTTGACTTCTTGACTGACCTTGTCAGTCTCAATCCCCTTTTTATCTCAAGCCAAATGGACCAATTGTTGAAAATGGTCCCTAGCCAATAGAAATACAGGAACGCCGGCGCCTTATCCGGACCTCCGTGTCAACCGGCCCCGACACATGCCTCCCCTCGCGACTCCCGCTTGTCCTCAAGCACCTGGGGTCGCGACCTCCGACCGGGTGGCTGACCTCCTTGATGGAGAGAGAAACCAGTCTTTTCTCCTAAAATACCAATTGATTAATCCAGTCTCAACAAACTCAATCCATTTTCCTCAACAATCTCAGCCCTGGCGTCGCATTCGTCGCTCCTCGGCTCGCTTCGCTCGAGCATCCACCTGGTCCTCCTTTCCTTCCTCTGGTGCATTAACCACTCTGGCAATGATTTCGTCCCACTGCCCTCTGCTGACCATTCCCGGCGGGACGTAAGAGGCCCACGTATTGCTGCTTGGCAGATACGTGACAACTCGCTGAGGCACCGGAGCCAGGTTCAGCGTTCGTGCCTCTCGCACCATTCGCTTGGCAGCCGGCGAACTCGATGTTGGTGGTATGGGTTTCCCAGTAACAGGCATCCCACTTGTCCTGAGGAAGGCCCATAGGGGCTGTCTCGGGCATGGTGATCTCAGCGTCGCCTCCGACCGTGAAAGTGTTCGAGTCCTCCTGGCGCTCCTCAACGCGCGCGCGGGACAGGCGGCGGTCCCTGTCAGCGGAGCGACGGCTCTTGCCGCTCTTGCCGATGGAGCCGGAAATGCTGCCAGAGATGGTGCCAGAGACGAGCAGTCTGGACCACGACCTTGTTGTTCGTGGGGCCTTCGAGCCAGGAGCTTCCCTGATTGATAAAAGCCTGTCTGTTGTGGCCAGGGAGGCCCTTGATGGAGCTGCCGGCCGACCTCGCGGTCTGGCTCACGGTCCTGCCAGCGGTGCCCGCTGCACGGCCGATAGCGGCGCCCAGGCCGGCGGCCTCAGCGCTCTGTTGCAGGGCGAGAAGGAGGACAATGTTCGTGATGAAAGCGTCGCCGTGCATGGTGAATGCCTTTTGACTGCGGCAATCACGTCTTTTACTCCAACGTCCAAAGCCATCGGCTTTGGAACAACTCCAACGTCACAAACAAATCCGACAACCACTGCATTTCTCTCCTCCGACGCCCGTTCACCTTACGCCGCAAGCCACCAAGGCAACTCAGCATACGCAGTCTCTCGGAATTCGGATGAGTTAATGATATCATGCAAACTCCGTCCATCCATTCACAACGGATTCTGATCCAATCCTCAAGCTAAAGCCCATGAAGATCATACAGCAACCGTCTGCACGTTTCGTTTAGATGATGGCAGTGGATACGTGATTAAAGTGGGGGAAGAGAGACATACATCCCCAGTTTACCAACGGAAATATGCTATGTCCGATACTTCTACTCCGATAGTCAAGCTCCCTAAGACAATAACCATTAGTAAGCCGTCTTCACATGTGCAAGACAACAGGTACGGTAGGTGTTTTCCTCTCTGATCGGATTGATTATAAAAAGACAGTGTCTCTGCCATGTCGATGTTGAGTTTGTCTTTCATCCTCACTCTCATCCTCATCCTCATCAATCCTACAATCTTCAATCTTCACTTTCAACACTCAAACAGAACTGTCAAGTCAAACCCAAACTACAACCAGTAACAAAAACATCATGCCTTCTCTCCCTTCGACTTACAAGGCCGTTGTCCTCGACAAAGCCAACGCCACCTGGACCCTTCGCGACGTCCCCCTCAAGCACCCGGCCAAGGGTCAAGTCCTCGTCAAGGTCCTCGCCTGCGGTGTCTGCTTCGGCGACATTGCTATCGCTGGCGGCCACATGGGCGATGTCTTCCCCCGCGTCCCCGGCCACGAGATTGTTGGCGACGTCGTCGACGTCGGCGAGGGCGTCACTCGCTTCTCGGGCGGTGAGCGCGTCGGTGGCCCCTGGCATGGTGGTCATGACGGGACTTGCAGACAGTGCCAGCGGAGTCAGTTCCAGATCTGCGACAACAAGGCTGTCAACGGTTTGAGCCAGGACGGTGGCTTTGCCGAGTACGTCCTCCTGCGTGAAGAGGCCGCTGTTCGCGTCCCTAAGGAGATTGATCCTGCGGATGCTGCCCCCCTCCTCTGTGCCGGTGTCACCGTCTTCAACGGCATCCGCAAGATGCACGTCGAGCAGGGCGCTCTCGTCGCAGTCCAGGGTCTCGGAGGTCTCGGCCACTTGGCTGTCCAGTACGCCAACAAGATGGGCTACGAAGTTGCCGTCCTCTCATCCGGCGACGACAAGGCTCAGTTCGCCAAGGAGCTGGGCGCCCACCACTACATCAACACCAAGACGTCCGACCCCGCGGCTGAACTGATGAAGCTCGGCGGTGCTGCCATCATCGTCCAGACCGCGCCCAATCCTAAGGCCGTGGGCAACCTCGTTGAGGGCCTCGCGCCGTTGGGCAAGCTCCTGAGTCTCGCGCCCGTCGGCGCCGTTGAGTTTAATACAGTCACTCTCGTCATGAAGGGCGCCAGTGTGCATGGCTGGCCCAGCGGCCATGCCATCGACAGCGAGGAGGCCATCCGATTTGCAATGCTCCATGGAGTCAAGTGCTTTGTTGAGAAGTATCCTCTCTCCGAGGTCCAGCAGGCAGTCGACAGCTTGTTGGCTGGAAAGCCCCGATTCCGGAACGTCCTGGTCATGCAGTAGGAAGCACCGCGTCTGATGAGCATCAGGGGAGTTTGGGGGTTGAGTAGGCGTCGATGAAAAGGAGGCTGTAGGATGAGAGCGAGCATTGATATAGTATAGGCCTAGAAGATTTTCAAGGACAAGATTGGATAATTAACGTGCATGATAAGCATGCCGGTCAAACAAGCTTGCCGGTCAAAAATTATCACCCTCAATCTAGAAATTAAAATAAATACACAACAAAGCATCTAATCAATTAGAACTAATCGCTAAACTCTTCTCCAGACATCGCAATAACTACCTGACATGTTCTTGCGTTATGACCAGTCTTGCCGCATGTTCCACAACGCCTTTCCTTCGGTCGCGCCGACCCTCCTTGACCACGATGTCTCGACGATTCGGCCACTAACTGCGCATCAACATCCTTCTGATCAATTACATCCCTTCCTTCATCTACAGTCATCTTCCCTCCATTCCGTAGGCGGTTTTTTTTTTGCTCTGCGCCGCTTGCTAAGAGTCTCATTTGCCTGTCGAAGGATCTGGTTCTCAGACTTCAATAATGCTATCTGATGCATTATTGCCTTCGTTCCCTTAGAAAATGACTTAAGCGCGTCAACAATAGATGCTGGAGAGCTGCCCTGGTGCCTTCTGATTCGTCTTTCAAGGTATTCGGATTGAGAAGTGGCCTCGAGGACGGTCTTTGGCGTCTTGGGCACCCAAGGGTCGGGGAGGCTGGCCTCCTCCTCGACGGGTGTTGGAGTCCGTAGCTGCACATCAAGCTTTGATATGACACTTTCCGGGTCCAAAGGAACAAGCCCGGCCCCTCGAAAACCTCCCTTGATATTACTTTCCATCATAGCGGCTTGGTGGGCGGCGTAAAAAGCCGGAAAGAAGTCAGTCTTTGAAACGTGGGTAATCGAGCATCTGATCAACTGCTCAATTTCTCGACCGTACGCGTTTTTAAGCGGCCTAAAGCACCCTATATCAAGAGGCTGAAGTAGATAAGACGAATGAGGCAGCATACAAAGTGTAATAATGTAGTTCGCTTCGCAATATTTCTCAAAGTCAACCGAGTGGTGACTTTCGTACCCATCGAGGATCAGAAGACGATAGCGACCAGTTGATCGGGCCTTTGTGTGCCGGTCAAAGTGCTTGAGCCACTCAAGACCTGTCTTATTATCTATCCAGCCATTTTGAGTCGTCGCAATAGCCCAATCGCCCGGGAGGTTGCTTTCTCGGTACCAGTTGGCGAGGTGATATTGGCCCGCAACCACAATAAACAGCTGGATCGCCCAGCCTTCCGCATTGATCGCCTGGATGACTGTAACCCACTCCCGATTTCCAGGCTGGACTGATTTCGGGTTTCCACATCTTTCTGCACCTGTAACAACTATACCGCTTGCAATCAGGCCCATCATAAAGCCAGTCTCATCAAAGTTGTAGATATTAGCGAGGGTGATACTATATTTTGCGATTGTATTCTCTACGAGCCTGAACCAATTGCAAATAATAGTTGGATCTTTATATTTAGCTCTCTAGTAGTTGTATTTACGAAAAAAACGCGTCTTGAGCGCTGGTTGTCGCCTGACGAAGTTTAAAGCCCAGCGCTTGCCGACAGGCGACGCATTGCAGTCGGCGAGCAGTCAGTTGGCCATTTCTTCAACACCACGCAGTTGCAGGGGAAATCCTCACAAATCTAGGTCGAGAATGAACTGAACAATAATCTATTCCTCTAGATCGGATAATTTATGTAATTTGGGGATCTAATTGCAACGAGTAGTGATGCTATTCTCTCGGTCAAAGAGAGTACTATACTTGACTTGATAGATCTTTGCGGCGCGTCGGAGACTTAATTTTGGGTCATTTCGATAGGCTTGAAGCGCAAGAAGGATATTTGCCTCATTATTTGATTCTGGCATCTTGAATGGTTGAGAATTGATTGATTAAGTAGAAAGATGAAAGGTTAAGGGATTTTTAACCGGCAAGCTTGTTTGACCGGCATGCTTATCATACACATTATCTAAATTACGCTACTACTAGTATTGTGCAGATGGATATGACAATAACCATAATCGGGCCTCATTTACTGTCCTCTCGCATAACTGTTCCAGCCTAGCCTCGCCATCAAACATTTCCTGTGGTATTTTATTCCCGACTATATCCTGCACCCGTGCCTTTAACAGCAACATAATACCGTCAAGCGATTTGCACCGCGATAGCTGCACATACAGGCTGTACGGATCGCACTTTCCCGGCTCGAGTTGTCCAGTTGTGGTATTCAGCTTTGTTCCGGTTCCTCGCAGCTCCAGCGCAATCTCGAGGAGGGTTTCGCCTTGGATTTTGTAATCGGTGCATGCGAACGCTGCAGTGCAAGGAAGTCCTCGCCGGCTCACTTCGTGCCTCTGCCAAGGCCTCTTCTTGGCCCTCTTCTTCTTCTCGATGGGTATTTGGGCACTTATTGGAGTAAGCAGGACCGTGCCTAGTGGCATGTCATCAAACTTGAACTTCTTAGTTGACTTGGATAATAGGATAATGCCGGCTGGTGGTCTAAAGTGGAGGATAATGTTCGGGGCGAGTTGATACCCTGGGAATCTCTTGGCGTCTGGTATAACTTCCAGTGCTTTATACTTAGCCCCATTTACAAGCTTGAGGCCTGGGTTTATATTCTTGGTCACTACCACCGGCATGCCAGGCACGAACATGAACGTGGCCGGCACACAAATCTTGCTGTCATCCCCGACGCTGGCCATAAGCGTAGCTTCTTCCTCCGTTACCGGTAATGTACTGGGTTTATCTCAACGGTGCTAGGGTAGAAATATCCGGACTGGCTTCTGGTGGTGCCTCTGGAAGGCCAAGACTGCATCTATGTTCAGGCACCATCTGGTGCTGTTGAGGGGTGTGACTGCTGTGATGCCCTTGCCCCATGGTATGGCTCGGCCTTCCTGAAAGCACCGGCTATTAAGAAGCTCCATGTCGGACTCGTCTTGCTGCCCCTGCCGGATCCGAGTCAGCAGTCGCTGCAGCTCCGGGTCCCCCGCTGCGCGCACCTGTTCGGTGAGCATAACGACGGTGGTAAATCGAGCCCAGAGTGCGTGCGCCCTCATTTCGTCCGCAATCCTGAGGGCGGACCACGGCGTCAATAGCGACTTGTTTTGCACTGGGCAGAACTGGTGGAAATCTCCTGATAGTAGCACCACTGGGATGCCGCCAAAATCTTGATTCGATCCTCAGGAGGCGCAAAGTCGCTTGTTGATGTCGGAGAGCGTCTGGAGGCCCAGCATGCTCACCTCGTCAATGATGAGCAGCCACTTTTCTCTCCATCTTCTTCGACCATTACCGTCCACGTAGGTTACCGTGCTGCCATCGTCGACATTGCTGCCAGATGCGTTCGGTTGCATCCCACAGGCGGAGTGAATAGTCACGCCGTTGATCCGCGCTGCTGCGGCCCCCGATGTCGCCGTCATAAGCAGCCTGTGCGATATGTCTTTGCTAGCGAACAATTCCGCTAACACCTCGATGACCCTGGACTTCCCGGTGCCGCCCTCCCCACCTAGGAACTCGCATAGTTGTACGTTATTATTATTCTCGATATTACTGCTCTCAAAATTATCGCTGTTATCTTCATCCGGGATGGTATCGAAATAGCAACACACTAAAAGAAAGGCAATTTCCTGCCGCTCGTTTAAGGTAAACCTCCTTGCAATCTCCCGACCGGCTTGGAGGAATGTTATCGACGGTCCAAAGGCAACCCTGGCACTGGCTCTCTGAGTGTTCCGGGTGTCTGTTTCTGATATTTCTATCATATCTTCTCCCGCACCCGCGAAGGTATGGTCCAGTGATGCTTCTGCGCCGGCAGCTGTGTTCTACGTAATCTGAACTCCATCAGAGCCTCGGATTCTTTTCACAATTTCCTTGTCAGCTTAATCCTGCTTGCTCTTAATCCCTCTAAGCTGATGTTGCGTTGGGAGCTCGCTCTTGGCTACTATAGTTAGCTGGTATTGCGCTGGGTTCTCTGCAGAAGCGACAGTCTCGACATCATCTGCAAAGTCGGGGATATCTACTTGGGCTTCGCAGAGCTGATCTAGCATCTGCAAAAGATACTCCAAATTAGCAGTCATCTAGTTAGGGGCTGTAGCATCTTGTACTATCTCAATTAATCGGCCAAGCTGGCCAACCTAGTCTGGGCAATATGCTTTTACTAGGCCTATAGAATCTTAGAGATTATACCCCATAGCGTTGATATTATCTAAAATGGCGTTGTCCTCTGTAGCTGCCTACTGCTTTGCATCTTGCTGCGTATCTTCCGCTAATTACTTTAAGAGCTGGATGTTGCCTGCAATAATCTGGAGTCTTTTGGGGATTTGCTGTCTCTAGTATTCCCAGATTTTATTAATATCGCTTGATGCTGCTATAGTAAACTTCTCCCATGGCATAAAGAGTACAAGGTGCTATACTGTAGCTCTGGTGCTAATATTAGTGTATGCTCCTCGTTTATCCATCCCATCTACTCTATAACTTATACTTACCTGTGGTATCTATCTGTATTTAAATTAATATTAAAGTTTATATTGAGAAAGCTGTTAATATACGGCACTGTATACTTCCCCGGGGATCTTAGAACTTGCACCCAGTCCCTTTCTGGCTTCCAGTTCCTTTTAAATTCTATCTTCACCAACTCCTTAGGAGATAAATCTATCCTCTATAATATAATAAGCAATATATAGTCATAGAAGCATAATATCTACAGCACCTCTCCATAGTAGTAATAGGCTTTAATATATAGTAGCTTCTTATTATTGCTTTTTATTAAGACCCTCTTAGTACTAGCTTTTACATTATTGCCATTACTATTATTACTTATATTCTCAATAGGTTAATTATTGTCGTTGCCTAAAGTGCTACTATATTACTAGAGATACAACTAGCATTAGAGTATTACCTAGTATATTATTATTATATTTATATATAACTATTATTTAGTACTTAAGAACTTACTTAAGTAATCTAAGAAGTATACAATTACCTCTATCTACAATAATAGCTACTTAGTAAATATTCTATTTGTAATTCTTATTAGATACTAGCAGTTTATATTTACCTTGGCTTTGTAATTTATAGTTATTATACCTAGCCTAACAGTACTAGTTATGCTAATACTTAGAAAGAGCTCTGCTATTATAGCTACTCTCTTCTAGATTGTGTCACGGCCCAGGTTGGACCAGGCGGTCACAACCGGCAGAACCATGACGTGCCCACTTTTTCACGTTACTTGTAGTACACGATCAGGGACCCACCACGGCCGATCACCAGTGATCCCGACGGATCACCAGTGATCGCGACCACCGTACTCCTGATCGCCTCACCAGACAATACTATATAGACGAAGACCTTAAGTCCCTAACCAGAGCCTTAAGCTCCTTAGCTATCAACACACTTGGTTACATTGAATCTACTATTCTACCATTACCAGACCGTGACCTACATTGCTCACTACGACGTCCTGATCCACTCGATCATACACCACACGCCTCGGACCTACCCTATACCCTTAGGTTAGACCCGACCGTCACAGTAAACCAAATTGCCAATATACCATATCTAATAATAAGCACTTTAATCTTTCTGCACATAGCTAGCTGCGACTCCTGCAATATAGCCTATTTATAGCTAAAGTATGAGATATATCGCAGGAGGTTTTTAATATCTTTATCTCGGGTGCTCCCGCCAGCCTCTAACTCCTTTTACACTTCCTATAGCCTCTCTAGTATTAACGACTGAATAATTCTCTTAACTTTAGGAAAATCATTCTGTTATATACTTACTATACTTACTCCTCTATTCCTAGACCGAACCTTTATATTAAATACTAGGAATGAAAACGCTAGATAATTAGCAAAGCGACTACTATACTATTACAGCACTTTCTTCATCCATACATAAAGTCCGAGATTACATGTTAGCGAAGTTACATCCTCTCCACCCTCTCCACCCTCTACACCCTCTTTAATACTGTTTCTATTACAGATATACCATATAAGCTGGATACTGTGCTTCCACAGGTCCGATTCCATCTCTTTCTTATACCGTAGCCCACCGAAACCAAATAGAAATAATATTGGAAATACTTTTGTAAGATACTAGAGATTATTTATATCTGCAAATTTATTGCCTCTTGAAATGTGAATATATAGCTGAAGGTGCGAATCCTATGCGCTTCTAGTTAGCTGGTTAGGCAGCTGTGTTTATGTATTTATCTGTCTACCTCTAATTATATTAATAGCAAATTGCAGTTTATCGGCATCGGTTGCTCGCGGTGCTGTATCCAGTGGAAATATACTAGATGCAAGAATCTTATTAAGAAAGCTTTCCATACCCTCATACTCAAGCTCCTTCCGACTGCACTCATCATAAAGCTACTAATCCTCATTGTAACTTACATCATTCTTATTATACACTCTACCTAGCCTGTTTACAATCTATTCGAGTAACTAGGGCTTAGTATCATCTATTCCACATTCTGCCGGGGGCATAATATATGCTGTTCGCGTTTCTTCCTATGCCGATGGTTTATCTCTCTTTATCCTATTATAGATCCCGCTTGGAACCCTGTACGCCGGCTCTCCCCAACTATCTAACTTGGCTTTGTCGATTTGGATATGCCAATAGTAGGGGTTAAATTCTTTTAGCTAAAGTAATATCCATTTTACAGCTCCTCGCCGGATTAAAAGCAACTTGGATAGATCGCTGGGGGCTGGCCTCTGCAGCCTATACTAGAATATATAGATATCCTCCAAAGATTATAAAAGCAGATATAGTAATACTATGGTAACTAAGTCTTAAATATTATTTGGAAACACAATTATATAACTCTTTATATAGTATGTATATACCGTACTCTATTTGGTGCTTTTTGTGACTTTAATTCTTATAACAAAACCAAAATAGGTATTAAGTGCAATTAGCTTCTCCTTAACCAATATCAAGTCTCTGAGAGCATCCGGGTATATATACTCGCAACCAAGTACTTAATGCAAGTTCCCGCCCCGCGCTATATTATATTCGCGGATCTTTATTATACAGTTTTTGCAGCTTGATATAGCCTTGCCAATAAGAAAGCAATCGGAATATGAATACATGTAGCAACTATTTATTGCTGCGCTATTTGTCCACTCTTCCTAGCTAAGCTCTTGTATCTCCATAATGCTAATCTTCTAATAGCATATTATATATATGTATATAGGTAGGGTATCTATGTTGTAAAATACTTAATAAAAGTCCATAACTGTAGATATATTCCTCTTATAGGGGACCGGCTTATACTAATTCTTTGTGTAGGATATTCTCTTCTTCTCTATAAATTCGTCTTTTAGATGCTTAATAGCCCTCTTTAATACCTTGGTTTGCTCTTCAAGGTTGCTATTCTCAACTCGTATTCGATTTTTATTTTGTTTTGTTCTTGTCCGTGTTGATCAGCCTTGCATTTTATGCCAAGTTCTTGTTAGCCATCTTGAAACCTCAGTCTTGCCATATATCCACATCAATCCACTTTATCCTCTAGGTGAGATCTGCCTGTATTATTCGTCTCTACTACCTCTGTAGGCATTGGAAATATTTCTGAGTGTGATTCTTATTGATTGTTTTGTCCATGTTTGTGTTGATTAGCTCCACGCCTTGAATTGCTATGTTAATCCACATCTAAAATGCTTAGAATGCTCATACATTACTGCATGCCCAGTGCATTATGCGGGTGATATTGGGCCCCAATAGCAACCAGTGGTCTTTGCTATTGGATTTGTCTCCTTTACCTCCAGTTTCTTTCCCGGGCATCTTTCCATCTTAATACACGAGAAGTTCGCGGTTTGCCTCTTAATCTTGGAGGCGCTTGTATTGGTGTCGTACTCCTTGGTGGCGGTCGACTCATCTAACTTTCAGGGCTCTGTACTTGAGTATTGATGGTGTCGGCTTGGTATGCACTTGGCTGATATTCCTGCACCCGATTTCCTTCTCCAACTCTCCGCCTTGGTACACGAGAACCTCGCGGTCTGCCTCTTTTTCTTGGAGGCGCTTATATCGGCATCGTGCTCCTTGGTGGTAGCCGTCTCATCTAGTTTCCTGCCGCCTGTGTTTGTGCATTTACATTGTCGATTTGATTTACACTTGATTGGTATTGTTGGCGATTACCGGGTTCACTTGATTGGCCAGTTGATTGTAATCCCTCTAGTGCCGGGTCTATAGGTACGGTTTCTGGAATATCACCAGGTATACTCGGTTGCACAGTAGAGTGTAACCTCCTTAATCCCAGGCCCACAGGCTGGACATCCGGAACACAATCGGATATGCTTGGTTGGACAGTAGAATGTAATTCTCTTGGTGTTGCATTTGTATTTGAGTTTGCCGCACCAAATATATCATTATACATCTTTAGCCCGAGACTGCTAAGTATGCTGCTAAATGACGAATCCATTACAAGATAGTGTATATACAAATATTCTTAGGGTGTGTAATTATGTATATTAAGCTAAATAGTATTATAAATATAAATGATAAAGGTTAATGCTATTTACAATGCTATTTTGTAATCGGTACATTCTGGGGCAGATTTCAATTCTCCCACACTAACCAGTCCTACTCTACTCTTAATCCGATTTTATTCCGATACTCCCACATTATCTTTATCTCTATTATATCTATTAAATTATATGATAAAATCCTCTATTGTTATTGTCTTAACCCATCTACTAATAAACAATAAGTCTATCCTACTATAGTCTTCTTTAGTCTTCCAATTTCATCCCAATATTAGACTTAATTATTCATCTTATTATCTACTCGGAGTATTATCATACCGGTATACTAATAAAGCATTATATTCCTCCACTCTCTTACTTTTATAATAATTAACTTCGGGCTTAATTATTCATCCTATTATCTAGTTGGAGTATCACACCGGTATACCAGTAGAGCATCATACTCCTACACCCTCTAATTCTTCTAACATTAATAATATTAGGCTTGATTATTCATCCCATTATCTAGTCGGAATACTATTACACTAGTATACCAATACGGCATCATACTCCTCCACCCTCTTATTTATATAGCTGCTACAGTATTAATATACTAATAGATCAAAATATCCCTTTACCCTCTTTCGTTGTAATAGTAACATTAATAGACACTTATATAATTAACATAATACATACCACGTTATTTCATCTACCTATTATATAGTGCTCAGCTCTCATTTTTTTTTTTTTTTTTATATGTTAATATCTTGGTCAATTCTTTATAATCGTGGAAGAAGCAATTCTATTTAACAGCTACATTAATTAATCAATTCCGCTGTGCAAGTATCTACTTGGCAGGGATCAAGGCTTTTAACTTAAGTTACTTAATAACGATCGGCGATATATGCTTACATTTTAGCCAATCCTTTATACTCATGGAAAAAGCAAATCTGTTCACCATCTATGTTAATTAGTCAATTTAATTATATAAGTATCCACATCGGCAGGGATAGTAGTTCTTAGCTGAAAATGTTGGATGGAGATTGGCGATGCTACATTCTCTCTATGCAACGAAATACAGTATCTTTACCAAGTGGTATCAATCTTCGCATTGTATATACTATATAATTTTAATTGATTATAAATATCAGATGTGTTTCTTCTTTGTTCTATACATTTATATACCAATCTTGCAGGCTTATCTTACTATTACTCTCTCTCTCTTACAGAATTGTAATCTTAACTGTTATCCCATTTTTTATCAAAACATTTGCTAGTTCAATACCTATATCATATCTTTATCAACTTCTACCTCAAATTCTACCTCAACTTCCACTCTTAGCAGCCATCCCCCTCCGCGCATGCCTCATGACTCTCAGAAAAACCTTGGTAGTAATATGACCATGTTCTTTTTTAGTCAGTTAGATACCCCAACGCGGTTTCCTACATTAGATGAACAACTTATAAAAAGCCTCAATATTAAAGCTCTTGGTAGGGTTTTTCTTCCACCCCCTTCCTATATGACACTGCCTGAATATTCTATGCTGCATCCTAAAGAGTACCAATCCCCTAATCCACTGCCAATCTACTTTAGTCTCAACCTCTCTGTCTATAACCAGCAGATTGTTGAATTGGAGTGGGAGAATCAGTGGTTCCATTTCACTGGCAAAGTACACCCCTACGCACTGGAGTGGGTGCTACGGGAGCCTGATGTTTTTAGCGATGAAGATGGTGACGGCGAAGTGTACAAGGTTCCAGTTGTTCTTATACGCGACTTTGGATACCAAGCGTAAGCAGACTTATCATTTCCCCTTAGCTTCAATTCGACTATTGCGCTTGCCACTAATGTAACCATCAGCATTGACCCACGAACTCTTTGCAATAGTGAGGGCTTTCCACTTATCCAACCGGTTATTTCTTTGACGGGGGCAGGTTCTCAGGACAGGCCAAACCCACTTGATCAAGGACTCTGTTCCGCTATTGGATGATGCGCAGCTGAGATGCTGTGCATTTATCCAGTGCTGTACCTACATCACGCCGGGTCAACCATCAAAGAGCCCTTTCAAAGGCTTCCACCCCTTTCAAGTTTTTATTCTCTTTTCTATTCGCACTTTGCCATTCTCTCTCCTCTGCAAGAAGATGGCAGATAGGAAAGACACACAGTTTGTTCTAGGTGTTCCCTTCAACTGCGTCGGCAAGATAGTTGGCCTGCTCGACCATAGTCTTATGGTGGCTGCCCCTCCAGTTGATGAGAAGGACTATGTTTTCATTGTCGTTCCCGACTCTTGGACGTTTCCGGACAAGAGCACGCCACCTGTACCTGCTTCTAACGCAATCTCCCCCTCTAAAACCGAACCTGGCCCATCCCAAGCCGGCAGCTTCGCAGCAATGAGGTCTATGTTCAAGACTCCCTCAAAGAAATCTTCACAGGCGCAACAGTCACAGTCACAATCATCACAATCGTCGCAGGGAGGTCCATCCCAACAGCCCGTTACTCCATCTCAGAACAAAAGGCCCGCAATCTCCGCATCTCAATCATCTCAGTCAAGCTCGAACAACCCCGCCCCCAAGAGACTCAGAGGGTCTAGTGTGACTGCCGCAACATCTCCAGTCATTGTAGGATCACCGGTCTCCCCTTTAACATCCGTAGACTCTGATGAAAACGACAACCATGAAGAAGGTAAAGCAAAGGAAGAGGAGAACTCTCGATCAACTGACCTATCTGCCACACTCCGATCCTCCGTTCGTCCTAATATGAGGTCATCAACTGCCGAACCAGGTGGCAGGAACAAGAGGCATCCGACAAAGAGACTTTAAGTAGCCTAGTATAGTGATAGTGTGTGGTATTTTGGGCTGTTGTATTGGGTTTGGAAAACTTACAGATCGATATATGGGGGAAATAGGTGTGCGATTTCAACACCAGTGCGAGTGATAAAAGTCCAATGATCTCAACACCAGGACATCTTGACATAGCAGCTTCTTATACTCAAATTGACAATTTTCCCTCTCTGGTATTGCAACTGATTGATCTCTGCTAGTCTCAGTCCCCTGATCCCTGTCTCAATTATTGACCCTCACCCTATTGGCTAGGCCTCTTAGTTCCGCATTAAACTCTTCAAATCGTGCCACTCAAAATGGTGCCTGCTCCGCAACGCCTGCTGCATAGGTCTTATTGGCTACGCAAAACAAAGGTAACACACACACACGCGCCCTATTGGCCAAGTCTCTTCATCCACCCACCCAGAGCCGACCACTTAAAACCGCGCCCTCTTCTCAACACGTGCAGCAACCCACTAGTAAAACAAGCTCTAGTTGCAAGCTTCGTACCGAAAGGCTACTCAGCGCAAGGGAGCCGCCAACTTGCCCACCACGCCCAGCTTCCAACTTCCAACTTCCCCCGGCGGACGTGCGCCTTCCCCTGTAATGAGGGTGCCTTCCGTTAGGAAGGTCTTTCTTATTCGCGCCCGACCTTTGACACCCTGAGTCCCCGGCTGTCCTTGGCCTCTGATTGGTTGCAAAGTTAGCTACCTTCTGATTGGCTAATAAAATGGCTTCTGATTGGGTCCGCTCTCCGTTTTTTACTGTGAACGAAACGGAGATTGCCTCCTAACCTTGCTTCCCATGCCTGACCTCAAACCGCTCAACCGTCTGTCTTGCTAGCTCTTTTAATCGATCGACCCCTTCTATGAGCTCCGGATACATCCGCGCCTGTTCGAAGTGCTCCCTTGGGATTGGCTGTACAAGCCGTATGTCCCGCAACCGCTTGCACCGTGACAATTGCACGTACAAGCTAAGCACGTCGCACTTCTCCATGCTCGGGTATCCCTTCGTCCCTTTTCTCCCATAGAGCCCGAGCAGGACCTTCTCTAGGGTCTTGCTCTGCGCCTTATAGTCAGTGAGCGCAAAGCCCGGCATGCATGGCAGCCCCGTACGCGTCAGCCCCATCTTAAACTCCCGCTTGGCTGCAAGTCGCGGACAGACGTATTTGCCGTGCTTTTCTTTGTCAAGCTGCACAGTCTCTGTCCCTAGCATGAGGGTACCCGAAGGTATGTGCGGGAACGCGAGCCCCTCCGTGTCCTGCGATTGGAGAAGGATGCCGCTTGGCGGCCCGAGGAAGACGGACAGCCGGTCGTGGATCACCCGTTCTTCTACCTCTCCGTCTGCGACGACGCCGGCGGCCGTGAACTCTGCTCCATTGACTACTTTCAGCCCTAGGTACTTGTTCTGGTTGACGATGACGGGCATGCCCTCGACGTACGGAAAGATGCCTGGGATGGGGAGCTGCGCGTCATCTCCGAGCAGCACTACGGTCTCCATCTCTCGACTAATCTCCCTGAACCGCGGCGGCTCGCCAGGTCCCGCGACATTGAAGACGGCGCTGTAGGTCACTTTGGTGTCGGAGTCAGCGTCCGCCTCGTCCAGGGGGCGCCTTGCATCGAATGTCGACGTCGGCCACGGCGTACACTCTGCCTTGTGGTTTGGCCAGTCCTCCTCTTGGTGCTCTTGCCCACAATACCCCGCGACGTGACAGACCCCGCATTCCCTCAGCCCCTCCCTTTTCTTGCATACTCTACACGACATAAGCTCTGCGAAGAGTCCTGGGTCCGGGCCACGAAGGCCGCCATCTGGCGAGCGGTTCCGCGACATGACTTGCAGCATGCTCTGGCGTGTCCGCGTCCGACATTTCAGGTTCCCGCAGAACAGGTCCACGATCGCCACAACGTGAGGTTTCGGAGCATCAAGGAACGGCATCGGTGGTAGGTATTCGGTGGCCGTTGCTAGTAACCCACATGCGCACGAGGCCGGACTGGCACGCCGGAGGCATGTCGCCTCGCTATGCTCCATAATGGTATTCATCGCCGCATTCCACAACAGTTTGTCCTTGGTTTTCTTCTTGTCTGAATGGTCTCCTGCCCTGACGATGCGAAGGGGGATATCGTAGGACTCATCGAACTTGATGCCTACACGATAACAGAGGAAATCGAATCGAACGGGTGTTGTTGTTATTTTGACGTTATAACTGTTTACAATCGGAGGTAGAATGTGAAAACATGTCTTGTGTTAAGATGACGTAGTGAGAAGTATTTGAGGAGACGAGGCGACGTCTCCCCCCATGATCCCTGCCCAAGGATTAGGTGATGAGAGTTAGCTTTGGTTGTGTTGCAACTTATCCCATTTTAGACTTTCGCCCGAGCCTCTACATTGGAGGCCCGTGTCAAGGATTGATTGATCATAATGATGTGCTCAGGACCGGGTAGACATATCTTGCATACAGGTAAAATTGCTGTGACCTTGTTAGTGGATCGCACGGAGGAGAGCAAGTTGTAGACGCATGGCCATTCCCTCCGAGCACATGACCCTCTCTGCCTGTAGGCGTCCTGATACAGAGCACTCCTTTTCCTATTCCTAACGGGAGGCCTTCCTAGCAAGCCGGTGTGGCGGCTGCTCCCCAGTTTGGTGCAGACAGGGATAAATAAGTTTCTCGGAATCTGATTGGTCCAAATTTTGTATTGCCGGTCGCTAAAGAAGGTTGGATTGGTTGGCGGCTCTAGAAAAAGTGGATATCCGCCCGCCACCATCTGCCACTGCTTCTTTGTTTACTTCTTTGTTTACTATCGCCAAATTTGCCTGGCGATCTGTTCGTTTGCTTGGCCAAGCAACCTTTCTTCCATTATCGATCCCGATGCACCGTATGACTGAGGATGGATTCCGATTCTAGGGGTAGTATGAGCCCTGGATCTGATTTTGGAGTCCATTGCCCGTCTTGCAACCAAATAAAACCAGCAAGTGACTTCATTAGCAGGAGGAAATCTGCCAATCAAACTACAACCTGCCTGGAATGCCGGGACCAGCGCAATTCCGAGGTAACTGACATCATTGGTATAGTCTATATGCCTCCCTAACCTGATCAAGCGTGCCAGGTCCAAAGGTGCGGTCCTGACGTTGAGGAACCTGGCCGTCCGTCCTTCCTCAGCTGAGAGATCTGCCCCGAAAAGAACCGACGGAGATGCTGGCCTATCGCCTCCTAATGAGAGATCCGGAACCCAGCCTACATCGCCACTGAAGCTACGGCAACTTCACACGGCGAGGAGGTTATTTGAAGAGCCAATTAGCCAGCCGCAGGTGGTACAGGGGACGCCAATCCCACTAACCCAACAAAGCTTGCGCAACTTCCGGACTCTTGCTCCCTCACCGACCGTACAGCCAACGACCGATCAAATCGCGTCAAATTCTGATCCATCTACTGTCCCAAGCAGCACAACTGATGCTGAGTACTCTTACTTGGCTTCTAGGTTCCATAAGGGCGGGAAAGACTCACAAGATGATGCCTCCAAGGCTAAGGCGAAGGCAAGGCAGGTGGCTATACAGCGCGACCATCGTTCACGGCGCCGTGCGGGGGAGACTATCTCCCTAACTCCCTCGATATCTCAACCGGGCGTCTCTGCAGTTCCTGATGAGCCTGGAGAAGGTATCCCTGGCCGTGATCGTCGTCGTTGTGCAGGCTAACCACTGGATTAGCCGACGGTCATGGCGCACATCCAGAACGGGACGGGATAAATATGAGTGACAAGGGGGAATTCTCTGAATCCGATATTGATGCCGAGGACTACTTCAATTTGCTTCTCTCGCCTGCTCGGCCTCGGAGGTATCTCGAGCAATTAGGGGTAGAGTGCGATTCCGAACCAGGGGACGAAGACGTGGAGTCCTGGAAGCTCCTTTCCAGCCGCGTACGGGCAAAACTAGACGATCAAGAGGTCGCAAGGTTTGTCAACGCCTTACGAGTATACGCCACTAAAGATAGGGTGAACGAATATAACCACTATAACCTCGACCGCCTCAGCCGGCCAGTCATCCAGGTCATGGCTAAGAACGTCGGCCCCGGCGCGGCTGCTGCGCCTGATGACAAGGCGGGCAACCTTGCGAAGCAGATCCCCATATGCATTGGCTCCCGTCTGATGCTGACGTCCAACCTTTGGCAGTCAGTTGGCCTCTGCAACGGCGCTCGCGGCACAGTTTACGATATCGGCTGGGCACCTGGGGCCGACCCCATCCAAGACCCTCCCTGTGTTATCATGATGGAGTTTGACAAATACAGCGGACCGGTATTCCTGACCACCGCTGATGGCAGGAAGGTTGTGCCGATTCTCCCAGTGGAGAGGGACTTCCTTATCGGAGCCACTCTCTGCGCTCGCACCCAGTTTCCCCTGATCGTATGCTACGCAATTACCGTGCACAAGTCACAAAGCATCACCGAAGACATGATAGTTACAGATCTGTCCTGCCGGGACTTTCAGACTGGTTTAAGCTACGTGGCTGTCTCTCGCGTGAAAACGCTCGAGGGTCTGATGTTGGATGCACCATTTGATCGTAATCACCTGGTCTACGGGTCTCCCCCGGATGGCATGAAGATGAAGATGAGGGATCAGGAGCTTAGGAAACGACAGGTGCTCACACGGAATCCGTACATGTCACATAATACCAAGAATGGCCATGGCAATGGATCAGTACGTAGATAATGCAGTAGTAGGAACAGCTTCCCGGCCCGCGGACACACAGCCTTCGGCTGAGGCTACCCCATGCACCCCATCGCCGCTCCAATGTGCATGGGGTGACGTAGTATTTTACCTTGTCAAGTATTTCCCACGGCGGATTATTACCAGTTGCAAGAACCCATTCTCTATTCCTGGACCGCTCTGACTTGCGGCGTCTAGACTGGATCAGTCGGCACCTTCACTCCTGTATTCTGGACTGGCTGCACCTCCGGTTAGCCCCATCTTGAGAAGTTTGTGACGAATGGCTCAGCGTGCCTGTAATGCCTGCAAAGTCCGGAAAGTTAAGGCAAGTCTTCATGGGCGAGCAAGATTCGTGTCGATTGCAAGGCCAAGAATATTCACAAGATGACCCTTTTCTGACCGTAAATATTATAGTGCGACGGTGACGAATCAACCGAGCCATGTTCAAACTGTCGCATGTCGAGACTCCCCTGCCAGTACGTCCGGCAGGTGAGAAAACGCGGACAAAAGCCACTTCAATCGTCGCACCAAATGCCTCAGCGCAACCGTCGTCCTAGTCAAGATTCCTCAGACCTGCGCACAGAGTCGAGCAGCCTGCTTTCACCATCGTTAAGCAGTTCTACAGCCAGTCTTGCCGGTGCTTCTCCGGGACTACATCATTCTACACCACAGACCGTCATAATTCAGTCGCAAATTGATATCAATGCCCGCATTCAAGCCTTGCACCACGAACTCGTTTCGTCATTGCTTGTGTACGCACCTTGTTCGAGCCTCGACACGATTGTCAGCAACTGCGTGGACATTGCTGTGCGAAGTGTCTTCCCGATCGGGCCATTGTTTCACGAGCCAAGTCTTCGATCAAACGTGCCTCTGCAATGACCATTGATCAGAGCTGACCCTTCGATGTGGAACCCAAGCGGCGCAGGTTACAGTCCTTTCGCTCACATGGGCGATGTAGTGAGGTTGCGATCCTATACCGCGACCACAGCTTTGTGTGCATCCGTGTGTTTTCTCTTGCCAGCTGAGTCCTCCACGAATGTTGTTCTGGTTGGGCAGTCCTTCCTGCGGGCTTCTCGTGAGATACTCAAGCTTTATCAAGACTTTGACGTGACCTACCCAGACGCGAGCTCCTTGGTCATCCGAATATACCACGCGAGCGCTCTGCACACCGATGGCAGGACACCCGCAGCGTGGCAGTCCTTCGATGAAGCGTTGAGGTTGGCAGAACAAATGCGATTGTACGACGAGCGTTCTTTTGAGGGGCTGGAGCCGATAGAAGCCCGAATCCGGCGTTTAGCTTTCTGGCAAATTTACATTCTAGACAAATACGCTGCCCTGGTCGAAGGCAAGCCCATGAGGCTGCATCCATTTTCGATCGCCGCGCCCATTACGACCAAACTACGAGCTGAGGGAGAAGCTCCTCTCTTGGTTCCAAATTTGAGAAATGAGTCCGCAGGCCTCGAGGAACAACTTCTCTCAGGTTTCTACTTGATACAACGGCTGTGGTCCGCAGCATCTGAAGTTGCTCTCGATCTATAGGTGCTTTCACGGTTGTGCAGTCAAGCTACAAACACCCGAATTGCTGAAGAGGTGATGCGAATATATCGCGGAGGTCACATAAAGTGTGGTTGTCATGTAGATGTAGAAAGATGGATGACGAGCTAAGACTACAATTGAGGACGGGAGCATAAGGTCTCCTTTCTCACGTGATGTTACATATAATGCCAGTCTTAAGCGCCAGGCCCAAGACTGGTTCTTCACGTATCACTTTTCCTCGTTTTTACGACCCTCGCTTCGGTACTTCCCCCGCTTGAACTGCGCGCGTTGCTCTTCAAGCTCGACAATTTCCGGGTCCGACGAGAGGTTCGCCCACACTTCGTCGGGTACCATGTCCGAGGTGGCTCGAGGGTCGCGCGTGAGGCTCACGTGCGCGAACAGTTGGAATAGCTGGTCCTCCTTCTCCTCCTCGAGGAAAGCGTTCTGGAGGTCGAAGTTGGCGATCTCATTCAGGTAGGCGTGGTGGAATGTCATAAATCGGGGATCTTGGCGCATCATTTGGTCACGGACAGTGTCTGGTGCGTCTCCTGGAAAGATGGAATCTAGTCAGTATATTGTAGCTTCACGTGTGAATATTCGCCATCTCTGCCATCTCATTCAGGATGAGCGGCAAGCACGAAACATACCGTTAGCAGCATTTCCAGCACCTCTTCTAGCAAGTCTAGGCGTCCATCTTCTCTCGTGTCCTGAATCGACACTCTGCTGACCGATGTCGTCTTTAAGCTTGGAATACAGCATAGCCTCAGCTTCAGAGAGTATCGCCTCACGGTACCGACGGAAAACCGGAGTCTTCAACTTAGATGCCTTCCATCGGAGCGGAGTGCAATGCTTGAACCGCGGCGGTTTTGAATCTTAATATGGCAGAGGCGTCTGTCAAGCTCGGCGCATCGAATGCGCTGTCATGCAGGGCGAGGGGCGAGGATCGTAGAAACGGCACAGAAGAGGAGCTTCCTGGTGGGGGTGAAGTAGAAGATGGTCCTAAATAAAGACTCTCAGTTCAAGCAACTTCGGGTTACTCGGTACTGCAGATGAATTGCAGCAAGAACGTACGGCTTAGGTTTGTTATCAGTCCCCTTGTGATGAATGAACTTGATGGCCATGGCCGGTATGCATCGTCCGGTAACAGGGTGCCGTTGACAAGCCCAGCCTCACCATTAAATTTACTCGGATGTCAAGAATCAACACTTCTTGGGGCCTCGAGTAAAGCCAGAATGAACCATCGCATTTAATGGAAAGCAGTATTTACCAAAACCTCTACCGCCGGACTGTTCAGATAATAGTAACGATGCATTCTATATCTACAGTGATACTGCCAAAGAACAGACACACCTCTTAGGATGCCTATACTCCCTGCCACCCTAAAGATGATAGATTAATCGCCAAGCTTTAACATAAAACTAAGCTTAGTCTTAGAAAATATTCAGACTAACTTAACCTTCTACGAACTTAAAGATAATACCTAAAAGTAGCCTTAGATTAGAGTACATTAAAGTAACTATAACGTATATGATAAGCGAGTCGGACAGACAAGTGAGTCGGACAAAAATCCCTCAACTCCCTCTCTTTTCATTCAATCAATTATTTCTCAACCACCAAACATGTCACAATCAAGTAAAGAGGCAAATATAATTCTTGCCCTCCAGGCTCTTCAGAATGACCCTAAATTACGGATCCGACCGGCTGCAAGGATATACAAAGTCCCTCCTAGTACCCTCCATGACCGATATTATGGCAAACCTTCTCGAAGCGATACTATCCCTAAGTCGCGCAAACTATCTGATCTAGAGGAGCAAATAATTATTCAATTCATCCTCGACCTAGATTCGCGAGGGTTTCCCCCGCGACTGCGTGATGTTGAAGAAATGGCCAATCGACTGCTTGCTGACCGCGACGCGTCACCTGTCGGCAAGCGTTGGGCTTCCAACTTCGTCAGGCGACAACCAGAGCTCAAGACGCGTTTTTTTCGTAAATACGACTATCAGAGGGCTAAATGCGAAGATCCGACTGTTATTCGCAATTGGTTCGCGCTCGTAGCGAACACAATCGCGAAATATGGTATTACCCTCGCCGATATCTATAACTTTGATGAGACTGGCTTTATGATGGGCGTTATTGCAAGCGGAATGATCGTTACAGGCGCAGAAAGGCGTGGAAATCCGAAATCAGTCCAGCCTGGAAACCGAGAATGGGTTACGGTCATTCAGGCGATCAATGCGGAAGGCTGGGCGATCCAGCCGTTTATTGTGGTTGCGGGCCAATATCACCTCGCTAGCTGGTATCAGGAAAGCAACCTCCCGGGCGATTGGGCTATCGCTACGACTCAAAATGGCTGGACCGATAATGAAACAGGTCTTGAGTGGCTTAAGCACTTTGACCGGCATACAAAGGCCCGATCAACTGGTCGCTATCGTCTTCTGATCCTCGATGGGCATGAAAGTCACCATTCAGTCGATTTTGAGAAATATTGTGAAGAGAATCACATTATTACGCTTTGTATGCCACCTCACTCATCTCATCTGCTCCAGCCTCTTGATGTCGGGTGCTTTGGGCCGCTGAAAAAGGCATACGGTCGGGAGATTGAGCATCTGATTAGATGTTCTATCACCCACGTTTCAAAGACCGAGTTCTTTCCGGCCTTTTACGCCGCCCACCAAGCCGCTATTACAAGGAGTAATATTGAGGGGGGTTTTCGAGGGGCCGGACTTGTTCCTTTAGACCCAGAAAATGTCATATCAAAGCTTGATGTGCAGCTACGGACTCCAACACCTATTAGAGAGGAGGCCGGCCTCCCTGACCCTTGGGTCCCAAAGACTCCAAAGACAGTTCTTGAGGCTAGCTCTCAGTCTGAATATCTTGAAAGACGAATCAGAAGTCATCAAAGCAGCTCCCCGGCATCTATTCTTGAGGCGCTTGCATCATTTTCTAAGGGAACGACAGCAATAATGCATCAAATGGCATTATTAAAGTCTGAGAATCAGATCCTTCGACAGGCGAATGAGACCCTTAGTAAGCGGCGCAAAGCGAAAAGAACCCGCCTACGTAAAGGAGGGAAGATGACTCTAGACGAGGGAAGGGATGAGATGGATCAGAGAGACGTTGATGCGCAGGTAGCGGCTGAATCGTCGAGAAGTGGTGGTCGAGCAAGGTCGGCAATGCCGAGGGAAAGGCGCTGTGGAACTTGCGGAAAGGCTGGTCATAATGCAAGGACCTGTCAGGTTGTTATTGAGACGTCTGAAGAAGAGTGTAGCGATTAGTTTTAATTGATTGAATGCTTTGTTATGTTTTTATTTTACTTTATCTCTTATAGGTTCCGATTTTTGTCCGACTCACTTGTCTGTCCGACTCGCTTATCATATACGTTACCCATTTTAACACAGCTTTAATAGTTACGCCCTTTTCAGTATCTGAAAAAGCTGTCTTAAAATCCTCAGCATTATAGTATGTAATAAGCTCCTCTAAGGGGTACTTTCCATCAGCGTGCTGCCGGATTAGAAATGGAATCATCTAGGCAACTAGTAAGACTTGAAAGCCGTAGGACTGTGGAGTAGATAGAAACAAACCTCTTTAGCGAGACTCTCGCCTTGGTGACAACCCACGTACTCACGGCCATTGATGAGATGGGCGAAGATGTTGACGCTAGTGCGAACATCCGGGGCTGGAGCACCGACGCTGCAGGCTCGACCGCGCGTGCCGAGCGCGTCAATCATGGACGCCACGGCTTGCGGGTTGCCGGAACAGTCAAGGGCGTACTTGACGCCGTTTGGCGGGCATAGGGCCTTGATGCGGTCGACGACATCCTTCTCCGATGCCAGGATAGTGTCGGTTGCGCCGAGCTTCTTGGCCAGCTCGAGGCGAGCAGGCACCATATCTACAGCGATGATGTGCCCGGCGCTGCGCAATCTGGCGGCCATGATGGCACTCATGCCCACCGAACCGACGCCGAAGACGGCCAGGGAGGTACCGGGCTGGACGTTTAGTGTGTTCAAGACAGCGCCGGCGCCTGTCTGGAGGCCACAGCCAAGGGGAGCGAAGAGATCCAACGGCGTGTCTGGCGGCACCTTGACCAAGCTGGCGGCGCTGACGATGGCGTGCCGTGAGAAGGAGCTCTGCCCGAAGAAGTGGCCATGGAGGCCGCTGGCGCCATTGCTCGGCAGCTTCAGTGCGGACGTGCCGTCACCTCGCGCGCCTCCGAAGTTGAGCTGGAGCAGGGCCTGGCAGTACGGCTCATGGTGATCGACGCACTGCTCACAGGTACCGCAGTAGCTGTAGCTCAAGATGACTTTATCACCGGGCTCGATGTCCTTGAGATCTTTTCCCTTGGCGACAACGACACCAGCGCCTAGAAAAGCTTAGCATTCTCAGATCAACTACATCAGCAATAGGGTCATATATCTACCTTCATGACCCAGCACGATGGGCGTTGGCGCGGGTAGCTTACCCTTCATACATAACAAGTCGGTATGACAAACTCCAGTTGCGTGGATCTCAACAAGCGCTTCATCTGGCCTGATCTCGCCAAGGATGATGGGCTCCAGAGCCACCGCCCCGTTCGGTTCACGCACCACGATGGCACTTGTTGTTCTCGACATTCTGAATCTTCTATTGCCAGGTCAAGGGTCAGAGCTCTTGAGTTATTACTTGGAATTGTCTCGTCTGAATTTATACCTACTTCGGAACACTGAACCCGCACGCACAGACGTGGGGTTGCTGCGGGCGTTCTCCAGGCCCCTCTCCCTCCCTTCCCCCCTCTGGGCGCCGCAAACTCGGGGCTGGCTCAAGTGACAGAACTAGCCCAAAGGGGCACCGTCCTCCGTACCACCCGCTTTCCGACTTCGCAGTGAACCGCTATCCGACTATAATCCCCCGGCGCCATGTACCCTAACGGGACGAACAGGGAGACTGAGGCTAACTGAGCTCCAAGTGAGCCGGAGCGTTGGATACGAGGCTGGCAAGATCAAAAAAAAACTCATTCGTACACCCTAAGTGATTGCATCGATACCGAGCATTCGGAGTTGAAAAAATTGGTCCGTGTTCTTGGCAAGGGCTCCATGCAACGAAGATGGCTATCAAGTCTACAACGCTGGCCTTCTGCCACACAATTCTCCTTAGTTGGCCGTCAAGTAGAGCAGCTCGCTTGTAGTTTGAAGCGTGCTGCCTTTGCTTTACTAAAGTCCGGACACTCCCACCGCCCTGTAAATCTCCTTCACGTACTCAATCGTCAGGTTAGATCCTAGTCCGACGGGGTACAGCTTATTCATGGCATACACAATTGTCATCTTCCTGTCCAAATCCATGATGGCGACCGACCCTCCCAACCCGCTCCAAAAGCATATCCTTCCCTCAGGCAGCCAAGTAGGGATCACTCCTTCGCCCCTTATTCCGTATCCAATTCCAAATCGCACTGGCATGTTGGTCACCAGGTCTGTTCCATTCGACATCTGCTGAAAAATCAAGTCTATGGTTTCCGGCTTGAGGAGGTGTTTCCCGTCGACCCAACCCCCAAGAGAAACCGCCGAGAGAATCTTTGCAATAGACCGTGCATTACCATGTCCATTTGCGGCCCCCAATTCAGCCTTTCGCCACATGGCGGTATTGGCCATGTCGGGTGTGAAGGGGGGGTTATTGTTCACTCGCGCAGAAATGGAGTTGGGATCGGAAGGAGAATCGGCGTTTGGGCTTGGGGTCCAGGGAATGAGGTCGGAAACGCGGTGCAAGTCAGAGTCCCTAACCCCAAGCTGGAAATCAGCACCCAGCAGTCCGGCCATTTCATCTTGAATAAAGTCTTTGAGGGTCTTTCCTATGACCTTGCGAATGACTTGACCGATCAACAACCCGTGGGTGAAGGAATGGTAGCCAGATGCAGTTCCTGGAGTCCACCAGGACGCCTGAGCGGCGAGCAGGGAGACTGCCTTGTCGAAGTTGCAGACGTCAGCCAGCGTAACTGGCTGCTCCCATCCTGGAACACCAGACGTGTGAGAGATAATGTGCCGAATCTCAATGCCTTGCTTCCCATTCGCGGCAAACTCAGGCCAATGGGTGGCCACTTTCTCGTAGGGGCTGATGATGCCTCTATCGATGAGAATGAGTGCAGCAAGGCTGGTGATGGTCTTGGTGGTAGAGAAGACGTTGACGATAGTGTCTCTCTCCCAGCTGCGGGTGCCACTTTCGTCGAAGTAGCCGCCCCAGATGTCGACTACATTCTGGCCATCTATATTGACGACGATTGAGGCGCCGACCTCATCCCCCTCAGAGATGTGTTTGCTCAGCAAGTCGCGGAGGCCGCTAAAGGACGGCTCGTGGGTCCCTTTGACAAGATGGCCCATGGTTTCGCAAGCAGGGGGAGTTGGAGAACCAAGTGAGACAATGGTGTAAAAGGATTGAAGGGCAAGAAGGCGTTGGATCTTCATCTTGGCATGTATATGGCCTGATACTCGTGGCTTGAGCCGACCCATTTATGCCCTCTTATACATAGGAAACGAACGCAATTCTGATTTACAACTTTGATTCGCGTAAGCCGATTGAATCGATAACCCTAACCATTGCTCCGAGCAGCCGTCGATTCTATTCGTTGACGATCAAGCTCGTGGCCTTGCTCCTTGGGGATATTCGGAACCCCAGACGCGGGGAGCATGGGGTTCCGTGGTTTAAACTTTCGGACTTCTGGTTGCTTCTTGGGGAAATTCGGAACCCCAGATGCGATGCGGGGGGGTTTCTTGGTCCCGAACCTGGTCCAGATGCTCACAAGGGCACTTCTTCGTGGGGGAAGCAGCCACGCAGCGTGGTTCCCCTCATGGAAACGGGCCGATAACAGCAGCTTGCGGCTTCAGCGTACGGCAACCGGGCCCCAGCTTTTGACTCGGAAGAGCCGTCGATTTTTCGTAGCCCCACCCGAGAACAACAAGAAGCAATACTGATGCTTCTCAGATTTAAGGAGTGAGACATCCTGCCTCTGCTCTGCAACTGCAACAGACCACCCTTCATCAACCACAGAGACAGCCACAGAAATCGGAATCGCTCCAGCTACCATGACCGGCCCCTCAAACGACGAGGCTGCCCGCCATACGGCGCTCCTCCTCTCAACAACATCCCCGGTACCGTGGTACAAGCAGCCGCACCTGCTCAAGCTCAATTTCTCCGTCTTGTCTCTTGTCCTGCTGTCTAGTGCCATTGGTTACGATAGTTCAATGACTAATGGCCTGCTCGCGCTTCCTACCTGGAATTCCTTCATGAACTACCCAACTGGTGCATGGCTTGGCTTCATCAACTGCATATACATCATTGGCATTCTCGTTACCTTGCCCATCTGCCCCTTCGTCGCCAACAAGGGAATTGATAGGGACGCGTGACGTTTTGATAGGGACGCGTGAGTCTTAGGGACGCGTGACTTTTATGGCTTGCCGAAGGGGGTCTTGAGCTACCTTGGTAGCTCTGTCGCTGTCGTTTTCATGGAGGAAATTGACTGCTAGGACTGTCGCTCACTGAGCTAAATGGAGGGTCGGGTGAGGACACGATAAAAGTCTTGGTCGTTACCCGTTGGTTCATGTGGAGCAAGCTCCATGGCGAACCAACTAAGCAAGCTTAGTTGGCCACAAAATTGCGAGACAGTCACAAAAACGCGAGACAGCACCAGATTTAGTAGTAAACTAGGCGTAAAACCGTTAGCGTGGGAAGTACCCCTTCGCATCAAAGATCAAGTTCCAAAAAAAATTCCCGGTTCCTCTTCGGTTAACATCGACGCACCAAATTGCAAGCAAATCTGATATTGTCTCGCATTTTTGTGGCTGTCTCGCAATTTTGTGGCCAACTAAGCTTGCTTAGTTGGTTCGCCTTGAGGCTTGCCTCACACATGAACCAACGGGTAATAGTCGAGAGGCTGTCGATACGGAAGCTTGATCGTGGTCTAGGATTGTGGAGAGCTAAGCTCTAGGTACAGGGGGGCTGTCGGCAGAATTCGAGTGCACTAACAGACTAGGAATTAGCGAATCAGAGGCCATAAAAGTCACGCGTCCCTAAGACTCACGCGTCCCTATCAAAACGTCACGCGTCCCTATCAATTCCCGCCAACAAATACGGGCGCAAAAAGGGTATCTGGATTGGTTTTGCTTTCCTATCCCTGGGTGTAGGTCTGCAGGCGGGGGCTCAGAACGTGACCACGTTCATCCTGGGACGGTTTTTCCTGGGAGTCAATACTGGATGGTACACAACTGCAACGCCTCTTCTTATCACGGAGGTTGCATATCCTCCTCATCGTGTGAGTTACTGCTCGAAACCCAAGGTCGCTTGAGACCTAAGCTAATGAGTGTTCTTTGTGCTGCTAGGGAATTGCCAGCTCTCTCTACAATTGTGGCTGGTATGTTGGGGCTGTCGTCACAGCTTGGGTAACCTTCGGCACCCGCAACGACCCTACCAGCTGGTCCTGGCGTATTCCTTCGGTTTTGCAGGCTCTGCTGCCCATTATAGCACTGCCCGGCTTCATCCTCTGCCCTGAGAGCCCCCGTTGGCTTATATCCGTCAATCGCCAGTCCGATGCCCGAACTGTACTTGCCAATGCCCACGCTGGCGGCGATCTATCCTCCCCTCTTGTCAATCTAGAAGCGATCGAGATCGAAATAGCTATAGAGGAGGAGCTAGCCGCCCAGAAGTCGACGAGCTACCTCCAACTGTTCAGAGGCAAAGGCAATCGTCACCGCTTGCTGATTTCCGTCACCCTGGGCTTCTTTGCACAATGGACTGGTAGCGGCGTCGTCAGCTACTATCTTGCGATAGTGTTGCAGACCGTGGGGATTACTTCTGTCACCCATCAGACCTTGATATCGGCCTGCTTGCAGATTTGGAATCTGATCTTTGCAACGGCCGCTGCATTTTCAGTTGACAGGTTGGGGCGCAGAAAGCTATTTATGGCATCTGGAGCGGTCATGTTGGTTGCGTATGTGATCGTGACAGCGCTTTCAGGCTCCTTTGCAATCTGGAAGTAGCGCGACTAGATTAGCCGTGATTCCGTTCTTATTCATCTACTATGCTGGTTATGATATCGCGTTGTAAGTTGAGCCCCTCTTGGCCCCTAAGGATCCCATTTCAGTTACTGACAATTACTACTACGCAACAGAACGCCGCTGCTCTATTCGTATCCATGCGAGATCTGGCCTTACGCCCTTCGTTCTCGTGGATTGACCAGTGCTGTCTGGTTCTCTATGCTCTCGCTTACTTTCAATATTTTTGTCAATCCAATCGCCCTGGAGGCTATCGGCTGGAGGTATTACATTGTTTTCGTTGCGATTCTCATCGCAATGAATATTATTGTCTACTTCTTTTATCCTGAGACCAAGGGACATACGCTTGAACAAGTCGCTCTTCTGTTCGACGGTGAACAGGCTCAACAGGCGGCTGCGGCATTGGACAAGGCGGAGAAGGATCTGGGTCTGGTAGGCGCAGAGAAGGAGAAGGTCCGCTCTAAAGCTGAGCACGTTGGGTGATCGCGGGACTTTGGCTCCGATTCCCGTCGCTACCGAGCAGCAAGCAGCTGGCTACGGCGAGACTACAAACTGTTCTGCCTTTGCAGTATTCGACGAACACTGCAGGGGGGAACCTGCTGTTCGCGACAACTTGAGAAGCTTCCGACAGTGCAGTGTTTTCTTGATTTGCGGGTATTGGCTCCCAATACCTCGGCGGCTGTTGTAGGAGGACTAGGTTAGAAATCGGACTGAACGCAACATATTGAGCCCATGAACACCATCGTGTCTGATTGAAAACGCGCCTGAGCATGCTATCCTCTTTCCTACTCATCACCAATTGTCGGAAGTGAGCTGCGTAGATCTGATGCTAACAGACGGATCTTAACTCTGTCTCGCTGCAATCCGCACCGAGTTTCCATGACCCAGGCCCCTAGTATTCAAACGCCTTGGTGCTTCTACGACCTCGCAACTAGAGAGCATTCGGCCGTTATGTGTCAGTCGCTACCTTGATCCCTAACGTTCCTCCCCAGGACCTCATCCTGATGATGCCAGCGGGGATCAGCCGTCATGTGTCAATCGCCAATATCTAATGCTCCTTCCTCCCAGGGAGCGGGGAAGGGGGAGCTTGAGGCGTATTGCGGGCCAATGGTTCCGATCGGATCTTGTTTTGATTGGCCGTCTTCCGGCCACGCAGAAGCCCTGGGAATGGCTCCGACCAAATATTGATCGTCGCCCACTGGAGCCATCCCCGTGTTTTTTTGTCCCCCACTAAGGCAGCATGCCCCGAGTCCTGTTCTGTTCCGATGAGAGCATGGGATTTGTCAGCGAATCCAGGGAGTTTTGGTCCTGATCCTGATCCTGGTCCTGGTCCTGGTCCTGGTCTGCCCAGATCTGGAATGCTTGCTCGTCCTGCTCAGTAAGCTAAGCTTAGATGGCTGCTGCATGGGTGGGGCTCGCTTCCCCAGCTTCCGGTCCCCCCCCCCCACACACACACCCGGCTTCCGACCAGAACGGAGATACCCCCAATAGGCAAGGATTGTCGTACCGGGTCGTCTCATAAGAATTCGCTTCTTACCCCGCCAATATTCCCCTTCAGGAACACGACAGACCACCCACTCAGCCACCGTCAAGGACATCTTCTTATCATTCACGGCGTGAGTCTCTCCGCGCCGACGGTGAGCATTGTGCCTCTTGCAGACTAAGGACTAAACTCGTTCAGCCTCGACACTGCCTTACCATGCCTATTTCTGTCACAACCAAGAGTGGCGGGGCTCCCGTCCATGGGGATGATGTGCCTCTCGTCATCGACGGCAATGAAGTCTTCTCCGACGACACCTTCGACGTGGTCAACCCAAGTACGGGGGCTGTCGTACACAAGAGCTCGAATGCCCATGTGTCCCACGCACAAGCGGCTGCCCATGCTGGAGAAAGGGCTTTTGAGTCTTGGAGCCAGACGACACCTGCGCAGCGTCGAAACATCTTCCTAGCGGCCGCCAATACTGTCGAGAAGCGTTCGTCAGAGTTGAAGGAGTACATGATGCAGGAGACCGGCAGCGACGAGGGATGGGCAGAGTTCAACATGTACCTCGCCAAGGAGTGTCTCCTTGACTGTGCAAGTAGGATTACTGCAATCGAAGGGAGGATACCGAGTCCAAGCGACCCGACCACGGGCGCGCTCGTTGTGAAGGAGCCCTACGGCGTTGTTCTGGCCATTGCCCCCTGGTGAGTCAAGCTAGCCGCCGACATTCCTCATGGCAACAGCATAGCTGACAATGAATGAATAGGAACGCCCCCTATGCGCTAGGCTTCAGAGCCGTCGTGTGGGCGATTGCTGCGGGTAACACTGTGGTCTTCAAGGGCTCGGAGCTGAGCCCTCGCTCGCTCTGGGCTGTTGCTTCGGTGCTTCAAGAAGCAGGGCTCCCCAACGGCGTTATCAATTTCATCACCTGCAACCCGCAGAATGCCCCAGAAGTTACCAAGACCCTGATCAGCAACCCAATCATCAAGAAGATCAACTTCACCGGCAGCACCGTCGTGGGTCGCATTGTCGCCGAATGGGCCGGCGCAAACCTGAAACCCCTTCTCCTCGAACTGGGTGGTAAAGCACCGGCTATCGTATGCGAAGATGCTGACCTTGACGTCGCAGCTAAGCAATGTGCGCTGGGAGCATTCATGTATGCGGGACAGATCTGTATGAGCACCGAGCGTATCCTAGTCCACAAGTCGATCCGCCCAGAGCTGGAAGAGAAGCTGAGGGAATGGACGGACAAGCTTTTTGCTTCGCAGAGCGACAGCCCTGTCCTGATCGCAGACCGAGCGGTGGCCAAGAATCAACGTCTGGCCCGGGACGCCTTGGCCCAGGGCGCATCACTGGTGTGTGGTGAAGTGGATGCTACCGAATCGACCAAGACACGGCTGCGGCCCATCATCATTAGCAATGTCAAGCCCGACATGGAAATCTACATGACCGAGTCTTTCGGCCCAACAGTCTCCATTATCGAGTTTGAGACTGAGGAGGACGCTCTCACCATTGCGAACGACACTGAGTACGGCCTCTCTTCAGCCATCTTCTCTCGCGATCTGCGAAGAGCTTTGAGGCTTGCCAAGAAGATAGAGACAGGAGCTGTGCATATTAACCGCATGACTGTTCATGACGAATCAGCCCTGCCGCATGGAGGTGCCAAGTCCAGCGGCTTCGGGAGATTCAATACAGGGATGGAGGAATGGGTCCGGACTAAGAATATCACGTATGATTTATGAGTTAATTGCAAGACACTGCCGCTGAAGAAAAGAATTCGTTGTCCCGCCAATATGATCATTCAGGGTAGG
This sequence comes from Ilyonectria robusta, assembly GCF_021365365.1. Classification (NCBI taxonomy): domain Eukaryota; kingdom Fungi; phylum Ascomycota; class Sordariomycetes; order Hypocreales; family Nectriaceae; genus Ilyonectria; species Ilyonectria robusta. Next base: position 216,434 of record NW_025764472.1, read on the forward strand.
GAATCAATCCATCCACGTCAATATCCGACTTTGTGGATTGAATTGACGGCTTACTCAGCAGAGTGCCCGTGGATTGATGTCCACGAGGCTATCTGTGGATTGATGTCCATAATATTGACCCCGTGGAAGACCCCTGTCACATTAACTCGGATTTCCTAATCGGGCAATTCGGGAACCTATCGCCGAAATTTCGATTGCCTCACTCCTGCTGCTCCTCCAAACAAGCCCGTCCAACAGCCTCCTCCAACGCTGTATCGTCAAGCAGTATGCTATCGACATCTTCGATAATGCCTGCGCGTAACCAAGATCGCAGCGTTTGGATTAGTCCAATCGTCCCAGCGTCTAAGCGGTTTCGGAGCGGCGTGACCATCAACTCGGTGGCAGAGAACAGTCTCTCGCACTCCGAGCTCATGGCCGGCACTGTCATGACGTCAAGAGCCATTCGAGATAGTCTCGGGTACTCAAACCTCTTGAGAATCCAATACTCAACTGGGTCTGCGACGTCCTTGTCGCTCCCAGACACACTGGCCTGCCAGCGGATATATTCATCCGCTTGAGCAGCGGAGGGTTGGCTTTGACGGTATCGATTACGATACCGATCAAAGGAGGACAAGGTCGTCTTTCGCCTCTTCACAACCGGACCTTCAGGAGACGTGACCGTGATCTGTAAATCCCTGTATTCCGTCTCCCAAAGACGTTGCACGATATCCTTCGCTTCATCGACCCAACCCGGATGCTGTTGACCCCAAACCTCGTCGAAATAGTCCCATCGCAGGCTAGGGTGTAAGGCGGCGGCGGCGTAGTATGCTGGCGAGTCCCTCAAAGTATTGTAATATTTATCAAGCTTCTTCCAGCCAAGGTTGATATTGACACTGAATTTGTCACATTTTGGGGTCATATCCTAGACAACGTGACTTTCCTTTCTTCCCCTCTTATCTCAGACCACATCGCCGGCCCTGTGACCACGATGCCGGTCCCTGAGGCCCACAGGGCCCCGGCCCCTGTGCGGCGGCGGACTGCCGCCTCCGGCAGCAGCCGTCTTCATCATGTATAAAAGACGGGCCCTAGGCCCGTCCCTTAGGTAGAAAATCAAGAGCTTTCATCCCTATGATCAGGGATGGACATCGAACGAACGGGAATCGAATCGATAGATTCATTCGATGCCAAGTCTTACGAATGTCGAATCGAATTTCTTGGCATTCGATTCGATGTCGAATCTGCGGCGTGCCCATTCGATTCGCATCGAATCGAATGTGACATGTCCTGTTCGATGTTCGAATACATCGATTCGAATGTGGGGCATCCTATTCGACATTCGAACCGTACAGGTCACCATATGATTCGACATCGAATCGATCGCCCCCACCCGTTCGATCGAAAATCGATCGATTCGGTCGAACAGAGAGACGCGATGTGCGAATCATGACCAAGGGGTGGATTCAGCGCGATTCGCAGACGCGTTAAGAGGCCCCTGGCACTCTCCTCGACGCGAGAAGTGCAACGCGATCAACACTGACAACAATTCATCTTAATGCTAAGATGTGTTAGCAAGTACATAACATGACCCTAAAAGCCCATAGCATACTAGGTACCCTGCAACTACAGCAATCATCCCTGTCACGACCCTGTCTAACCGCCCCCCAGCCCGGAACGGATTAACGCGCCGGCCACCGCGAATTGCCAACAGGTTTACCAGTTGGGAATGACTCCCATGGTCACAATCCCGACAAACAACCCACCAGCAGGTGCTTTACAGGAATGTAACGGACAACCCAATTTAATCTTGTAATAAAACACTGAGTCGGTTTCTATGAGGAATATATATTTGTCGCGTGGGGGGTTGAAGTATGAGTTATTGTTGCTGTAAAATACAACCTCCCAAGTTAGGAGGTACCAAGGTCGTCATATAAAGTAGGTGGGGCTTACAGTAGTTTTTAACGCAGGAGTATAGGGTATGTTTGTCCCAGTAACAGGCCGCTATACAGAGAGGGGGATCACCAAAAACACGCCGCTTTTTCTGCAGAATAATAGGAAGGAAGCAAAAAGAAAAGAAAAGGAAACCAAAAAAAAACTGTCTCCGTATTTCTCTCTACTAAAAAGTTTTTACTGATGCCAGCTTTGGCATGATCAGATGAATATGTCCGGCTCGAAGTTTTCACGCATTGGCGAGTATGGGATTCATGATCTTCCTGCCCCCCTCTTTAACTTTTTGGTTGTCTCGGGGACCTGCGCCTAAAGCCAGCTTTGCCTGTGAACCGATGTACCAGCGACTTCACAGGTGCATCCACTTAGAGCCTCAACTTCAAGTCCCCACCGTTCCGCCCCCTCACGTGAACGGTTTACGAAAATCTCAAGAATCCATTCTGAGTTGACGCCAGATTGGAATGAGCACAAATGCAAAGCCGGTATGGGGACTCGGCTGAGGAACGGGATGGCTTTTTTTCAAGGTTGGCCCGTAGTGATGCGTCTGTGCTTGTGGCATGAGCCAATAGGAGCCTCTGACGCAAGTGGAACAGGGAATATATGGAATCTTACCCCGCCGTCTGTGGACCTAATCAACGAGACCCCGATTTGGCTGGTTGCCAAGTACTGAGAGCTTGGTGGAGCGGCACTTGGGAGAATCTCCGTACACCAATGGTCGGAACAAAGTTTGGCTTCTTACATACAATGGCGGCTTCACGCGCGACTCTCTCGCCTTGGGCGCGCCAGGTCGTCGTTCGCGCTGCTCGCGAATGCATCATTAATCGCACAAGACTTTGCATGTTTAGCGGCAGTGGAGATGTCGCGAATTTCGCGTTGACGACAAAATGGGCGTGATATACGCGTGTTATTGGCCTCAATGCCTGTCCAGTCAGTGATGGATGGATGGATTTAAGTTGAGCCTCAGTGCAGTCTCAATGGCTTCCAACAACCTCGACCCACGCGACCCATCTGTCCGACTAGCTAAACTAACTGCATCATGATGTCCTCCGAACCATTCTCTTTGAGCCCTTCGTCCTGGAATCAACCAGGTGTGATGGAGCGCGATGAATTCTCTTCTTCGCCAGCCGCCCCGTCTCCAGGAACCTCGTTACCAACGACGCCATCGCTCCGTCCTCGCGGGACTGCCGCCGATTTTATTCAGGTCGATTGGACACTCTGGGGCCGCCAAGAGTGGGCCAAATGGCCCGGATTCGAGCGTTATACTGGCGGCCAAGACACGAGGGCATGGTGGCAACAATATGGGTATCGCGTTAAGGACCGTTCCACCTCGCGGCAGGGAAATAAGCTGAAGTGGATCTGCGCCGACTGCTTTGCCCGAGGTTTCAAGAAGAAGTCGGACTTCTGTTTCGTCTGCTCGACAGGAGTCGCCATCAGGAAACACCTACTCAAAGCCCACGGGATTCTTGTAAGTGTGTGCCTCTCATCTACGGTTTGATAACGTGCTGATTTGGCAGGCCCCGAACAAAGTTGCCAGCCCCGTGGGGGGCTCATTTCTAAATGACAGGACCATCACCGACTTCATCGATGCCGACTTCAATAATCCCCACGACCAGTTTCTTCTCAGCAAGCTGCGTGGAAGATTCAGCAGCAAAGGCCTCCGAGTACTCCTCCTCGACTGGATTACCTACCATAACCTGCCGTTCAACATTGTCAATACCGAGCGGTTCCAGCGGATCCTTCTCTACGGCAATCCCCTCCTTGATGTGACCCACATTCCCTCTGCGAAGACGCTGCTTCGCATGCTCGAATCCGAGTATAGGGGTGCCGTTGGGCCGGTAACCGAAGTATTGCGCAGCGCTCGATCCCAGATTCATTTCTCCTTCGACGGTTGGACATCCAAGTCGTACACTTCGTTTCTTGGGATCAACGCTCAATTCATTGATAACCACTTTGTCCAACACCGAATCCTCCTTGGGCTTCGACCTCTCTCGGGCAGACACAACGGTGCTTCACTTGCCGATGAGGTCGCTGATACGCTCGCATTCTGGCAAATCAACGACCCGGACAAGGTTGGCTACTTCACGCTGGACAATGCTGCCAACAATGACACCTGCATGGACGATCTTGCCTTTGAACACGGCTTCTCAGCTGAAGAGCGACGGATCCGCTGCGCTGCGCATATCTTCAACCTTTGCGTGCGGGCAATGCTATACGGTTCGAAGCGAGAGAACTTCGCGGCAATCATCGCTGCCGATGGTGACGATCAAGATGACGATGAGGAGCTAGTTGATCAAGCTATCGACGAGGCCCTGGATGTAGAAATGGAAGACGGCACGGATGAAGACTTTGAAGCGAACACTGCCGTTGGTATCCCAGAAGAGGACTTCCTATCATCCCACCCAGCCCCGGAGGAGATCAATGGAGCCACTTTCAGGGAGTACAGCCAGAACGGCGCCCCAGGAATGCTTCACAACATCGGGATTCAGCTGCGAGCGACTACACAGCTGTACGAGCAGTTTCTTCAGTCTCAGCGCAAGGAATCCGGCCATGAATCAACACTTCACTGGGTCTTCAACAATGCCACCAGATGGAACTCGGATATGCGGATGATGGAGAGGGCCCTTCGTCTCCGCCCGGCTCTCAATACGTTCTTCAATGACGTTCAGAACCGTTGGGAAACTGAGGGTCTTTGTGACAAACCGAAACCGGCAGTTCTGCAATACCGCTTAAGTGCGTACGACTGGAAGGTTATCGAGGTGCTTGTCAAGCTTCTGAAGCCTTTTGAAATCGCCACCAAGCAACTTCAGGGCGACGGTATTCCCGACGCGAGGTCGACTTGCGGTAGTTTCGATGAATACTTCCCTGTCTTCGAGATCCTACTTGACCACCTCGAAGGAGCTATCGAAGGCACAATCTTTGAAGAAGTTGAGGATCCAGTGAGCAAGGAGAAGAAGGACGTCGAAGTCGCCATCTACGACGGGCTCGATAGCAGAACCCGTAGATTGCTCAAGGTCTTTATCAAGCTCGGATGGAAGAAGCTGCACAAGTACTACAACTGTCTGACTAGCGCAGCTTATGTCGGCGCTGTTGTCTTCAACCCGGCGAAGAAGTGGCGCCTTCTCGATCAACTGTGGTCTCGAGTGCCTTCTCGTAAGGCCAAGGGTTGGCGATTAGAGTACGAATCCCAGCTCTTGGAGATCTGGGAGAGTTACAGGGAACGCGAAGTTGACTACGAAGTCTTCGCTACATCTGACGAGGCCTCAATGGATTACATTGAGCGGAGACTTGCCAGGAGTGTAGCTGGGTCGCCATGCGCCCAGGGTTCGTCCTTGGCAGTGTCCAGTGCCCGCAAGAGCACCCGAAAGACGAAACACACGACAGCAGGAGCGACTGCTGATGACGAATATGCTCGGTACTGTGCTGAGGATGTTGTCAACAGTCACCACTACAGAAGCAGGCCGATTGACTGGTGGAAAATCAACAGGAATCGGTACCCGCGACTGTCTCTGATGGCGGTTGATATGCTCACCATCCCATCGTCGTCTGCGGAGAGCGAGAGGACATTTAGCAGTGCAGGACGTATGACGGCACCGTTGAGAAGTCGGCTGAGGAGGGAGATAGTGGCGATGGCTCAGTGCATTCGATCATGGAGTAAAGCTGGGATCTACACGCCTTCACTGCCGCTGGTTAGCCTCAGTGATGATCAATGGGTTGACGCACTTGCGTCGCTGAGGGGGACGAGTGACATTTAATCTGCCTAGTACCTGCCTTTGCACAATTGACGATGTTCTGCGATGTCTTATCTGAAGCCGTGATACCTTCTAAACCCGCTCTGCACCTCTCACCACTCTTCTGTCGGGGTATGACGGCATGACGGCCTGGTGATGATGACGACGGTCCATTTGGTTCTAGGTCCTATTGGTGTTTCGGTCTCCGCCGGGATTAGTTCTACGTTCGATCGAGTTCGAATCGAATTCGATCGAATCTTGGCATTCGATAGATATCGAATCTACGGAAGACATGTTCGATTCGAGTCGAATCTACGGCACAAGAATTGTGGCGCGTTCGATTCGATACGAATCTGCGGGAGATGTGTTCGATTCGAGTCGAATCTACAGGACAAGAATTGTGGCACGTTCGATTCGATACGAATCTGTGGGAGATGCGTCCGATTCGATTCGAATCTACGGGGTCACATTCGATTCGAACGCCAAGGCTTGGCGTTCGATTCGATAGATTCGTAAGATGTCCATCCCTGTTCTGGTGGAGGCTTGATGATGTTAGCCACACAGCTAAGCCATGAAGCTTGCGTAATGCAGGGACATTCTCAACGCCGCTAAAGTCGTCAGCCGATATCACGGACGTATTGCTAGCCGTGCTGCCCTTGCGCTTGTGCTTTCTGGCCGGCTCTCCGTTCTTTCTCTTTGCTGTATTTCGTTCGGCGGCAGCCTTCTTTCGATGAGAGGCTAGGACCTCGGAAAACTGGGAGAGAAGCTCCTCTCCAGTGACACCGGATGCTGACTCGAGTGCTGCGACTAGAGCCTCTTTAGAAGATGCGAGAAGGAAGGCTTGAAGGGAAAGATTAATGATATGCGCGATACAGCGTATACGACGTCCTTTTGCGTTGAATTTAATCTACTCAATGTCAGCCTATAGCCTAAACTGCGTAGTTAACTAACCTTGTGTCTACTCATTAGCTTGTGTTGTATAGACTCAAGACATGTGTCGTTTGATGTCGCGTTGTCACCCGTGTGCCAACCAAGTTTTGACTGTATCCCGTACTTCTCTGAAGTATCGATAACAGCCTGCGCTTGAGCTTCTCCAGAATGACTCTCTGCACATTCTGGTAGAGATAGTAGTGCCTTACGAAGCTTGTAGTCTTTATCTACCCATTGTGCACACACAGCAAGTAGAGAATGTCTATGCGGTGATGTCCAGAGGTCTGTTGAGATATGAATCGGACTTGACGCGGTGGTGAGACTGTCCTTGATCTCGCTGCTGTAAAAATCATAGTTTGCTGCAATATATCGGACCATCGTACGCCGTGAGGTAATGAGGGAGTCTTTGATGTATGGGTTACACGCGAGAGCTAGTTGTTGAAACTCGTCCCATTCAATAGCCGAAAAGGGCACTCTCCGACGCGTGAGTATGCTGATCAATGCTTCCTGATATGCTTGCGGGTTGAAGGCATTTCGAAGTGCGTCCTCGCTTGCTACAGGGCGAAAATGTGCGGAGATTGAGCGCTGGGTGCCCGAGACAGACCTGGTGGATCTGGATGCGACGGGATGGTTGTTTCTGACGTGATTGGCAGCATTTGCCTTATGGTCGTATCGTTTATCTCCACACACAGTGCAAGTATAGATGGTTTTACCTCCAGTCTTGCGTCCGCGTGTATTTGAACGGTCCTTCGTGATGTCCATAATTGAGAGGAAGTTTGACGGCAATCCATTGACATCTGGGGGGTTTTCTGTAGCACCAATAATAGACGATGTGTCAGATGACATATTGGTAGTTATAAGGCGAGATTTTGAATTTGGTATCATGGATTGAGACCCGATATCAATGGGTTTTGTGTCAACCTAGCACCGATACACGAATGCAGACATTGAACAAAAGATCAGTGTAGATTGAGGACCATCTCTTCTATCTAAGGAGCGACGAGAGTCGGTCTCTTATACCTGTGTTCAGTCTGTCGATCTAATAGGGAGCAGGCTGTTACCTGACGCTAGGTATGGTGTAGCGTTCACGCTGGCCGTGAAGCTATTCACGATGGTCGTGATCCTTGCCCTTGACCTAAGCGAAGGTCTCCGGAACTTGACATTTTGAAAGATTTTTCGAGTGCCAGGGCTGGAAAATCGTTTAACCGTTCAAACGGTTTTAGGATGCCCTTAAACGGTTAAACGATTTAACATGTATAAACGTTTTAAACGGAACGAACGAACGAACGAACGAACGAAAGTGCCCATGTATGCAGGGGATTGGCGAGACGCGGAAGTGCAAGTCCGTTTATACCTTATGGTGGATCCGTTACGGTCAATTTGATCAGGGCAATAGGGTTCAAAGTGATGATGATGTTGATAATTGCTTGGGCCCGGATGGACCGGGCCGGTCAGAGAGGGGTTTTCTGACACCCCCTCTGACCAAGGTATGATATCAGTCTATCAGAGGTTTCGTAATTCAGGGTCATCTTCCAACAACAATCATTTTTGGCCTCCACACCCGATTGAACACTTATCCTTTGATCGGATGTGCCGTACACTATCCAATAAGGGTTACAATCCAACAGGCAGCTTAGTGCTCAATATTCTTGGCCGTCAGACGCAGACCTTTATTAGCGTTAAAGGGATAGTCGCTGCGCTCTTATCATTAGAACAGGCTGGGGTTTCCAAGGGATAAACCAGTCGCGTAGGTTTAGGTTGGCAGATAGATTGGGCTTTCGTGATGATCTCGAAGAGATGTAACCAAGATTGTGGGTTGATAGCGAAGGAGCGTAGAGCACATGAGAGAGTAAATTGGAAGGGTCTATGTACATTTGCATATTCCCTTGGATCGGTCCCTGTATTCCTCTAGCAGATAGCGTGGGTCTTGCCCGTCTTGCCCTGGAGAGAATGTTTCTGATTCTGTCGTATATCAGCAGTGCTTCACAGCGACACCGGTCGAGGGACCATAAACGGGAAAAGGGAGACTAACCGTATAGACGGGGACGACGTGCTTGCTCTTGCCCAGCGATGTGAGGTGCTTCTTGATGTACTCCTCCCTCTCCTTGTTGTTTTCCCGGTCCGTCTCCTCGAGGAGACCACGGCAGAGCGTGATGTCGTTGATGAGCGAGTCGCAGCGCGCGCGGGTGAAGTCTTCCTTCACGACCACGCGTAGCATCTTGATGTTAGAGTTGGGCGCCATGGTGTAGGCAGGGACGACCCAGCCGCGGGAGCGCAGGTGGTGCGCCAGCGCGAACTCGTCATAGTGGCCGTTGCCGCCCTCCTGTGGGGTAGGGAAACGGAAGGCTACAAGGGGCAGGCCGGCGCCGGACCGCTCCGACATAATAACAAAGCCTTGCTTCTCGAGCGTCTCCGTCAGATAGTCGGCGGTGCGAGTCAGGTTGCTCATAATAGCACGGTAGCCATGCTTGCCGAGGCGGATTAGCTGGTAGTACTGGCCGATGACCTGAGATGCGCTCTTGGAGAAGTTAAGGGTAAAGGAGGATTGGTCAGCGCCAAGGTAATTAATATTAAAGACGAGCTCCTGAGGAAGGTACTCAGGGGCTCGCCAGATAACCCAGCCGACACCTGGGTAGACAAGACCATACTGCTTATAGGTTAGTATCTATAACGAGTCACTCAAGAGAGCAGAGGTAGTACCTTGTGGCCGGAGACATTAATAGAAATGACCTTTTCACATCGGAAGTCCCACTCAAGGTCGGGGACGATAAATGGGGCAACGAAGCCACCACTTGCAGCATCGACGTGAATAGAGACATCAATATTCCGCTCGACAAGAAGGTCGTTAATAGCCTTAATATCCTCATACTCGCCGGTATAGGTAGTGCCAAGGATAGCACAGATGCCGATGGTATTTTCATCGCATAGGTTGACAGCCTCATCTGGATCGAGGATATAGCGGTCAGAAGTACAGTAAACAAGCTTCTCCTCGATCTCAAAATAGCGGGCGGCTTTCTCCCAGCAGACTTGGACGGCCGAGGACATGACGATGTTGGGGTGCTCGGTGCTCTTGCCAGCGGCGAGCTGTCGGTTCTTCCAGCGCTTCTTCATGGCGAGGACAGCAAGCATGATGGCCTCGGAGGAACCAATGGTAGAGGTGCCGACCGAGGTGCTGGTGGGTGCGTGGAAGAGGTCGCCGATCATATTGACGCAGCGGTTCTGGATGTCAGCGGACTGGGGATACTCCTCGTAGTCGATGAAGTTTTTGGAGAAGGCCTCTGCCATCAGCTTCTCGGCTTCATCTTCCTGTAGATTTGGGGGATCACCCCCTTGTTAGTCAATGTGTCTTGTGGTTGGAGATTTGTCTGATGGATGTTGGATGTTTCAGGTTGGTATAGGTGGAGAGTGGGTTATCCCCATTTCCCCAGAGCCAAGACGCTAGAGAACGGGCATACATATTGGCTTGAGTACTAAGGGAGAGAAGGGGATACTGGGAACATAGAAGTCAGTAGGAGGTGCAATTTACCATGTATGTGGTGACGAATGAGGCCAGGCTTTGAAAGGTCAGTATTATTATCGTTATCGTCATCATTATCATCAGAGGGGAACATACTTGAGCATAGGGTTATTATCGAGGCTGAGATCGTCCTTGATCATGCGATAGGCAATGTCGCGAGGCATCTCACACTCAGGCATGTGATGGTGCGGCAGGTCCATGCCAGCGAAGCGCGAGCTGTAGACGCTGGTGGCGAACTCATCCTCGTAGTTGGAGAGCTGCATCTGAGGTCTCCGGGAGGCGTGGGAGCCGGCGGAGTGGACGACAGAGAGATGGGCCATGCTGTCGATGTACGAGGGTGTTCCGTTGATGCCTCCGTTGGTAGAGTGAGAGTGGCCGTTGGTGTTGATATTATCGTTGATATCGTCGTCGCTGGTGTCGATGATGCGGATGGGCTCGGGAACCTCGGCGGGCTCCGTGGACTGTACTTAAACTCATGACGGAGTAAAGAAGAGGGGTAAAGGGAAAGAGCGTGTATGTGAGGGTGGGCTCAAGGTTGCTTTTGGCGATGACACCATGCCGAAGCTAATATGCGAGAGAGGCGATGTAGTGGAGGGGAAATTGGAGGTGGGTGCTCGGGGTGGGGTTTTATACGAGACGCAAGCCAGCACTATAAACGACGCCACTTGTCTAATGTCCAGGACGGCGAGGCGATAGAGTGCTGTCTTGTAAAATGCCTCTGGATGACAGGATACATCTGCAGGATCATGCCATGAAGGTGCATGGGATTGTCTCGCAGAAACCCGGGGACTTAGTACGTTACTGGCAAGTATTTTCTCAGCAAAGTACCCAAGCAAAGTATTTTTCCTCTTCTAGTCTCAACCATTTTGGCGACCGCATCCTTAAGATAAGCCCGGAAACGCCATCTAGCGGAATCGGTCTAAATCGGATTTCGAGGGTATGATTAGGATCATAAAACTCAAAACCGTGAAGAATCAAACCAACACAAAGCAGGACACCGTGAGCCCCCGGCTTTTCTTTCATTGGAATCGCAACTAATTACTCCGTTACAGCATCGCAATCTGTTAGGTGCATCTCGTCCATTATAAGCCCACCCGAGCTCCTTAAGCTTTTTCTCCTTTGGCCAGGCATTCGTTGCCCACTTGAAACGGGTCTCGACGACGTCAATAAACCCGAAGTCCAATCAAGATACTCATCGATTCAGCAACAAACGGCACCGGCAACGGTGCCCGGGAACTTAGCCGGTCGATGGCCACGAGCCTTCTTCAGCCGCGGGACCGAGGCATTTGGACCAGTCAGGCCATTGCAACGACGGATGCGGATGGTGACTACAACAATCAGCCACGCTCGTCAATGCTCGTCATGCTCAGTCACGGATTCATCGGGTGACGTGGGGAACGACGGCGGGGTTAAAATGCGGCAGCATGCATTCCGATGTGCATCAGCCCGAGCAGGAACTCTAAGATCCACCCATCAGATCAGATGTAACTACATATCCTACCTGCTTTCATTCCTCCAAAGTCGTGCTCAATTCCATCCCTTTTGGTTCAATCGCAGCTAGAGAACATAAGACAGCTTAAGTTAAGTTGAGCAGAGCTACATCGACTACTTATACCTGCCTTACGGCCATATTCATTGCTCTCAACACCAACAACCCATCACATCTGGAGTTTCACACTCAAGAGACAACCGCGCAACAAGTCATCACCCCGCAGTCCTCGGCCACAGGTTCAGAGCAATGCTTCACAAGATCACGCACGGGCACGATGCCCACCACGAGCACTCCGTCCGCATCTCCACCAAGACGCTCGAGCTCGCCTGCAACGACGGCAAGCGGCACGTCCTGCTCGCCGTCTCGGGCTCCGCCGCCACCATAAATCTGGTCCAGATCATCGAGGGCCTCTCGGCGCACAAGAACCTCTCAATCCGCGTGATCTTCACGGGCTCCGCGGTCCACTTCCTCGCTGGTCAGTCGCGCGAGCAGCCGGCCCTCTCGGCCGTCGCCTACCTCCCCAACGTGGACGCCGTCTACACCGACGCCTCCGAGTGGGCTAAACCGTGGAAGCGCGGCGCGCCCATCTTGCACATTGCGCTGCGCAAGTGGGCCGACGTGCTTGTGATTGCGCCGCTTAGCGCCAACACCATGGCCAAGATGGTCAACGGCATGTGCGACAACCTGCTCACGTCGGTCATCCGCGCGTGGGACACAATGGGCACCGTCGACGGTGTCAAGAAGAAGATCGTCGTGGCGCCCAGCATGGACACGGCCATGTGGCGACACCCCGCCACGGACAAACAGATCAAGACGCTCGAGGAGGAGTGGGGGGGCGAGAATGGCTGGATCGAGGTGCTTCGGCTGATCGAGAAGGAATTGGCCTGCGGAGACGTCGAAGAAGGCTCCATGGTCAGCTGGAAGAAGATTGTCGAGGTGATTGAGGGCAAGATATCGGCGGGCAACTGACTGTCGATGGGAACTAGGTGCCCAGGGACGGAAGTGAGTGTTAGCCATCATACATGATTGATGTACAGGGGTTTTCGGAGCCTTTTCGATGGGATGTAAATGGGGTGTAGGATTATCAAAATGAAGCCTGTAATGATCTCAAGAAGGTATAATTGAATACCTAGGAATCGAACATTATCTCGTTGCTCTCATCTTGCGAGCTGGCGAGTATGTGGTCCAGTGATGGATAAGATCTCAGACTGACAGACGACTCTGGCAGGCGGCAACCAGAAACGCTCCATCTCACCCAGGGAGATGGCCACACCTGCCTCCCGACTTATACGACATCCACTGAGCCTCAGGCTGCCCGCAAAAGCTCCCCACCAACTTCTACTTTAGCCCATCTCACTCTCACTATCGTCTGAAATGGATGACAAGTATTTATATCTCAGAGGCATACCATGACTCCCTAGCTCGGTGTTGAACTAGGGCATCTGACTGATGAGTTAACATTCAAAGAAGAGTCGAAGCGAAAATGAGCACCCCTGGACGAATATGGCGATGCTGATTCCCCAGTCTTAAGGTGTCAGCGTCCTCTAGGGGACGTTGCCGACGCGGTGTTGACAAGTCTTCAATGGAATATGGATCCCTATCCCGCAACACGAGCGACGTCACTGGGACGGGGCTCTGGGGGGAGACGAGCAAGAGAATGTGATTGGCAAAGAGGTTAGTTTGGGAGCAAAGGCCATAAAATCTTCTGTTGGATTGTGACGCTGTATTACGAAACCTCTCATAGCTCGATATCCAGACCTTAGTGAGAGGGGGTGTGAGATGACAAAAAACCCCTCCTGAGAAAAGAGGCGGCCGGAGGCATCCTAGACGAATATAATCAACAGATGCTGGATCCACACTCTATTGACGAATCATCCCTTGTTTGAATGTGCCGTACGCTATTTAACATACAGTATAAATCTAACAGATATTTTAAAAAAGAAATTATACACTGTTGTATCTTTTTCTTCCACTACCTTACCTATTAAATCATCTTCTATTGTATTCCATTTAAAAATAGAATTAAATACCAGATAGATTTTAAGTAAAGCTTCTGAGCAAGACAGCTGAAGATAGCAAACCAGAACCTAACCCTAGATACCGCCGGAACTTTACCGAAGAGCAACGTCATGATTGTCTCATATCCTCGTCTCCCTCCACCCCTCCATCAATCCTCGGCAATTTCAACTATACCTCCTGCTTCTACTTTCCTCCTTGAGGTATTTCTTCGCTCTGATGGAATCGCTAGTGCATCGTTGCGTCGAAATCGTGGGCGTTACAACGCTGCTAAGTATTGCCTATAAGTTCATTTCGTTTTTGGCGCTCTACATTTCGCCCCCGTTGGGTCTCTCGCGATACGAGCGCACCGCCGCGGGGGCGACTGCTTGGGCCTTGGTGACAGGATCTAGCGATGGCATCGGGCATGCTTTCAGCTCGGAACTAGCCCGCCGGGGCTTCAACGTCGTGCTGCACGGGCGAAACGCGGAAAAGCTCACCGCAGTGAAATCGGAACTGGCGTCACAGTACCCAGCGCGCCAATTCCGCATCATCATCGCGGACGCTTCGGATCTGTCCAATGTGTCCTTTCCAGGCATTGCGGCAAGTCTGTCCGACATTCCACTCAAAATTCTGATCAACAACGCTGGTGCGATGATGCCGCGACACCAATTTGGGCCAGTGGATTCATTCACTACAGAAGAGCTATCCGCCAACATTTCAATCAATGCAACCTTCCCGTTGCTCCTCACTGGAGTGCTTATGCCGCTTCTGGTAGCGAATCAACCAAGCTTGGTCCTCAACGTTGGCTCCTTGGCCGATGTTGGCATGCCACTCTTCCCGTCATACGGACCCTCCAAGGCTTTCCTTATGAATAGCTCCATCGAGTTGGGGCTAGAATCCGTGCTGGAGGGAAGAGATGTAGATGTCGTAGGACTGCGAATTATGCAGGTGACAGGAACCGGGACAATGGTGCTGCCGCCCAGTTTCCTGGTGCCTGATGCTGCAACTTGGGTCCGGGCTGCATTCGCGAGAGTGGGTTGTGGGCGGCCCACAGTTCTCCCATACTGGCCACATGCCGTACAGCTTGCATTGTGGGAAGCTCTACCAGACTGGGTGAAACGCAAAGCTTTGATCAGTGCAGTTAAGGAGATGAGGGAAGGTGATCCTACTGGGAAAAAGACTGCCGCAGCAGCAGCAGCGGATTTGCGGAAGAAGGGACTCTGAGAGTGGTACTAAGGTTACGAGTTATGAGACGTTTGATTCCATTCAAAATGGTATATATGCTTGGAAAGTGAACACCGCTCGATTAACTTCACTGGTTATACTTCCAGCTAGCACCTAACACACCATAATATAGCTGCTAGGATATCGAGGTCCTAGACCGTACGAGGCCTCGTGGAGGAATGGGTGACTGGGATGAGGGAGAAGAAAAAGGCAGGGAGGCGGATTTTAAGAACAAAGATTGACAATCTACAGACATCTTAGATAACCTGTATAACGGTTAGGTTCCCAAGTAGTAAACCTAGTCCATAATGTCCATGTATAGTGAGTGGGCCAGGCAAGTGAGTGGGCCACTTTCTGCATAGTCACTGTTGAACTTCGCGTGTAATACTGTTTCGTGTGTATTGCTTGACTAACTAGCTAAGGGCGGCGAAGATTGTGCCAGAAGCGGATTCACTGATGTCGCTTGTTGCCTTACATTACAAGCGTAAATCGAGACGCTGCTTGAACATGGGTCTGACACCCAGGACCGCACTAACACACCCTGCACCTCTCTGATTTATATGGGGTCCACCCGATCGGCGATCAAATCAATTAAGCAGGGTTTCTAATCGATCAATTGACAGCTTGTGTTGCGAAGCCACTTTGCTACAGTTAGGTGCAAAAGTTCCGACAACGCCCGGATCCACCCGAATTTCCGCGATGACACCACAATCTTTGACCAGCTGTATTGGCATCAATTAAAGTCATAAAAAGTCACAGACTAGATTAATTTAAAGCCTAGAAGCTGAGGTTTACTAAGACTTATATCAATATTTTGTGTACCATCCATTTGCATCTACAACCGCCTGTATCCGCGCAGGCATCGAATTTATTAGGTTTTCGAACACCTCATTATCAATCTCAGCCCAAATCTCTACTGCAGCATCAATTAAAAGATCCAAAGAAGCCATATTCTTCGGAAGGTCTCCAAGATGTGGATACCGCTCGCAAATCCTCTCTTTTAGGATAGCCCATAGATTTTCAATAGGATTAAGATCGGGTGAGTAAGGCGGCCAAGTTGGCAGGAAAAGTCCCTCCCTTCTTGCGTATCTACGCAACCACTCTTGGACGAGACGAGCTTTATAAGTTGGTCCGTTATCGTGCTGGAATGTCATTCCATCCTCGATAATTTCTGGAAGATGCTGCTTGAGGCATTCCAGGATAATACGACTTGAGACGCCGCCGCGATCGGCCAAAGGGTCGCCATCTAGAGGGACTAAAGATGTAGCCCTTTTAAGGCAGAAGGCGCCAAAAAACATCTTGGAATGCCTCGTCGGCTTCCGCTTGCTCTGTACGTTCTTTTTTCTAAGTCTCTCGCCCTAGGTGCGGTCAGGAAAGTGATCGTAAGACAGAGCGTCTGACTTACATATTTACAGAACACCCACTTCTGCCTTTCGCCCTCCCCACGGGCGATCGAGACCTCGTCAGAGAAAATCCAAGGATGCCAAAAGCTTTCTTCTTCATTGATATACTGCTGTGCAAAAGCCAGGCGTTTTTGGGCCACGCCTGGGCCTAGAAATGGCCGTCGAAGTGCACGGTAGTGTTGGACGCCTTGTTTGCGCAGCCACCGCGTTAGAGTCGACCTGTGGCAACGCATACCGGTCTGCTCAAGAAGTTCTGTAAATGTGACGAAAGGCTCTTGATCGATGATTCTGAAGATATGATTTTTATCGCGGGTTGATATGATAGTCGGACGCCCAGAGCGCGGATTGCTCTTTGCGCTTTTTTGCTCCTTGTACCGCCGGACGATGCCAAATATTGCATGTTTAGATATACCTTCGTCTGCAGCGATCTGAGTGGCTGGAACGCCAGAATTATATTTATATACAATCTTAGTCCTCTTATGAGGACTGTGATGAGATTTGGCCCTGACCCGAGGCATAATGATTGAGCTGTAGCTGAGCGAAGTTGATGAGGCCAGATGTGATGTCCGCGATCGCGATCGCAAAGGCGGGGAAAATCGGATAATTGTCGGAACTTTTGCACGCCCACTGTAACATGTCACTGACGGGGACAAGGGCAGGGTCCGGTACAAGGTATTTAAACAGCGTAAAGAACAGCTAGAGGAAGCAAGAGAGTGTCTGCCTTTAAACACGGTGTGTACATTCCCAACGTTCCTCCGGGCAACCTCATTCCTTTTGTCAGTCGGTTCCTGGGCCGGCTTGTCACCAATGCGATGTCTTGTATCGTGACATCCGTCACGTGGCGTTGTGACTTGCTCGCAGCAACACCTTGGATCGATTTCCAACCCTGGTAATTAAGGGATTTCCCGGTGATCTGCCGGATCTGGTGATCCGCCGGATCACCGCCACTTCGCACACTCAACATCAATCGACAATTACTCAACAACCATGGCGCCGATTGATGAGGCCCTTGATTTCCTGAAATCGTCGGAATCAGTTAATTATGCTGAGACTGCACGGCGTTTCAATTGCGACGAGACGACCTTGCGACGCCGACATCAAGGCAAACAGCGGTCAAGACGAGATGCCGACAGTTTGTATAAGTCACGTCTGTCAAAACAACAAGAACGGGATCTTATCGCTTATATTCATAAGCTTTCATCGCGTGGCATTCCCCCTACCTTACCTATGATAAAGAACTTCGCCCAGGATATCGCCAAAATCGAGGTCGGAAAGGACTGGCCGTACAGCTTCGTTCGACGCAATCGTGATGAGTTAGGTTGTACATGGTTCGACGGGTTGGACATCGCGCGAAAGAGAGCCGATAATGCCTCTAGGTATAGGGCTTATTTTGAGCTTGTAAGCCAATGCACGAAGCTTCCCTTTCACAACTGACAGTGGAAGATCCGCACAAAAATCGAGAAATACAACATCCTACCCTGCAACACGTATAACGCGGATGAGAAAGGATTTCTCTTGGGTGTGATCAATCGAACGAAGAGAGTATTTTCCATTAACGTCAAAAAGCAAGGCAAATTGCTCGGTGCGTCGCAAGATGGTAATCGATCTTGGATTACGTTCCTGGCGTGCATCAGCCAGGACATGACATCGCTGCCCCCATTCCTCATCTATCAAGGCAAACCAGGACAAGTCCAGGACTCTTGGCTCAATGAATTTGACCCAGAACATCAATCAGCCTTCTTTACCACCTCAGAAACGGGGTGGACAAATCACGAGCTTGGAAAAGAGTGGCTCGTCGGTGTTTTCGATCGCTTTACTAAGGCAAAAGCTCGAAACGGTCGTGATTATCGCCTTCTCATTACCGACGGCCACTCTAGCCATGTTAATATGGACTTTCTGGAGTGGTGTGACCAGCACCGGATTATCGTTGCGGTGTTTCCCCCCCATTCCACGCATCGGCTGCAACCCTTGGACGTGTCGCTATTCAGCCCCCTTTCGACCGCATACTCAAATCAGCTTATCCAGTGGACAGCAAAAACACAAGGCCTTATTGGCCTATCGAAACGTGAGTTCTGGACTTTATTTTGGAACGCATTTGAGACTTCCTTCTCTTCCGAGAACATTGCGAGTGGGTGGAAACGGACTGGTCTCCTGCCTTTTGACCCAGAAGTGGTCCTATCGCAGATCACTGAGAAAAAAGATGATGATTCGAATACGGGTAGCGACTCGGCAGAATCACTAGCCCTTCAGCAACCTACGGCCCGAGATTTACGCCGACTTATTGACAAAGTAGTCGACAAATCCTCTATCGATGCTGACCGCAACAGCCGAAAGCTGAAGAACACCCTCGAAAGCCTGCAATCTGAGGTTGAACTGCTTCGATATGAGAATCAAGGACTCCGCGAGACAATTAGCCAAGAAAAGAAGCGCAGACAGCGCGGTAAAGCTCTGAAAGATCTGCTCTTTGATCGTACAGATCCAAATTCAGCTCAGGTGTTTAGCCCAGCAAAAGTCGCTCAAGCCCGCCTAAAGAAAGCGGCGATGGACGCCCAAAAGAAAGAGGAGGTTCTGCAGAAGGAATCGCAAAAGGCTCAGCGACAGCAGAAGGCGGCGGAGCAAAAAGCTCTCGCTCTGGAGAAGAGGAGGCAACGAGAGGCGGAAATAGAGAGAAAACGGCAGGTAAGGGAGGCCAGGCAGCAAGAGAAGGAGACCAATCGACAGATTCGACAAGAACTTAAGCGTCGCAATCTGGAAATGGCACATGAAATGCAACATGAACGACGGGTGGCTTCTGAAGGCCGCGAGAAGAGTCCGGACGTTCGAGACGAGATAATCGTCGCTCTTCCACTCATACCAGAGCCGCCGGTAGCATCACAGGCCCTAGATCTACCAAAAGACAACCGAAAAGGGAAGGCAGCGACCACTCCAATCCGTACCGCTCGTCCGAAAAGACCCTGTCTAGCTGTTGAGAGTGATCGGGAGATGGTAGTCGCATTTCGGGGTACCGGGCGGCCGCAGCGGAATAGCAAGCGACCACGATGGCTTGATGACTGCGAAATAGACTGAGACATATCTTATAGTTGCATTTTCATTATGTGTTTAATTTTGGAAGATTTGGGACTGCGGCTGTGGAGCTATTATAGATTGATGTCTGGAATGCAAGTAGGTGTAAGTCCGGCGAATCACCAGATCCGGCAGATCACCGGGAAATCCCTTATTTATTAGTTACACTCGAAGCTTTAACTCCGTAACCTCTACGCCAATTTCCACGATCATTCCACAGCCCTCATGGCCCTATAAATAGCTTTAGCACTATCCACGGTGCGCAGAATGGTCACACCTACCAACAGGTACTTTTTCTAAAACTATCCGGCTTGCTTATCGATCGTAAGGAGTGAGTGGTCACTGCAGCAGTGCCTGCGGCGACAAGCCCCTAGGAGAGCTCATAGAAAGTGCCACCAATTTAAAAAGTACACTAATAAATACAGAGGATAGAGTTAATAGACATTTTAGGCTCAAAATAATAATAAATTCAATATAACGTACAAGTATAACGAGTGGAACGCCTCACAGCACTCACACATATATTTATACTGTAAAAATAATTACAACGCTTTACATCGACTAAATTCAATCGCTATCCTCTCTATTAGACATCTTCACATCCTCCTTACATGTGCGTGCATTCTAGGAGTTAAAGTGGTGCTTGGCTATGGGGGGTTAGGAAAGTGCGGGTGGGAGCGGAGAGGACAAAAGGCCGCGAGAGGGGAGCATGGGGAGGCATCTTCATGAGCTCCCGTCAATAATCAATATGTAATCATAGCCAGTTGCGAAGCGAAAGATTGGAAGCTATTGCAATCGGCATACCTCTTGCAAAGTAGTAGACTAACAGACGCATGAGATCGGTGACGTTTATGTTGTCCGAGACTAAATCGCCCCCCATCGTGTGTCCAACGAGACCGTTAAAAGGCTTCTGGAAATGCCAACGATAGCCCCCCCTCCCCCTCTCACACTCTAAATGGCGGTGACCAATGATCAATGGCTTGACGCTCGGCCGATGGCGTTCCAAGTGTTTAAATACGCTAGGGACACCTCGTGCAAGGCAATGAGACTGAAGGGTGTTTTGCATGTTGACCAATGGCAGGGGCGAGTTCCCCGCACGCAATCACCCGGTGACAAATGGCTCCAGCATGTTTACAGACTCGCGGCTCAGAGCCTAGGCGGCTACCCAGGCGGGTGTATGGAAGGATGGTACACTTGGCCACCTACCTTCCCGAGATTATGGCAGCTCTAGGATTTGGTGCCTATTGTTGAATGCGTCCATCTACCTCGGCGACGTCAGTCTGGGCATCCGTCGCTTCCGGATAGAGGTGGTGTTATCAGCGCCCTGAATTGAGAGGGCTGATTCTCAGTCATCCCGCACATTTTATTCCCTCATCTTTTACTTTGCTGAATGTAACCATGAGATACTGGGATGAAACTGGAATTGTGCCGTACACTATCCAGCCAAATGCTAAAAAGGAAAGTTGTTGCAGGGCATCGCGGTGTGGCTTGTCAGGTTGATTTGAAATCCCAGAGACATCTGCTGCTAGAGTAGAGAACTGGATAATTAGTGAAACACCCACCTCTACGTAGTATTGGTAGCAGATTAGATCTAGACAAGGGTTCCCGACCTGCTCGTGCTTGAGATTGGATAACTTAGCGCCAAACAAGGATTCGATCCCCTGGCACTACAACGACTACAGACAATCTGGAACAGACGAGAAAAGTTAATTCTGTGGCTGAATCATAGTCATAGCGGCCTATGAAGTAGATGATGACAAGATTATTCTATAATACAGACTCTCACCCAAATGGCGAACATGCCCACATTATTCCGCAAATGGCGAAATTAATTAATTAATTAGTCCTCAAGCCAACCTGTTCAACCATGCAACAACGCTCTGATTCTTCTCGAAGAGACTCCTCGAATCTGCCTGGAAGTGTCTTCCTTATCGCTGGAGATGGACGGATTCTCCAGCTGCCAATGCCGAGCAACTCGCCCAGGGATCCCTTGAGTTGGAGCCCTGCAACGCGGTTCACAACCATCGGTGTCCTGGTGTTTTTCTCTATTGTGGCCCTGTTAAACGTTCAGGCAGCTAGCCTGATTTACGGACCGCTATCTAAGGAATTCGATGATGAGGTATTACACAAGAGGAAGGGCTACAGGCTATTGATATAGATCTAATGCTAATCAAGCTCCCTAAGATCAGTAAAGGCGTTCCTCTAAATCTTCTCGTGTCGGCACCAAGCACCCTGTTCCTTGGCCTCGGAGCACTCTTCTGGGTTCCACTCTCCTTGGCACTGGGGCGACGGCCAGTCTTCCTGTTGGCCTGTTTATTCTTGATGCTCGGAAGCTTGGTCGCGGCGATTGCAAACAAGTTCTACCTGCTTCTGGTTGCCACCTGCATCCAGGGTTTTGCGGCTGGATTTGCCTTCAGTACTGTAAGTTGCCCCAACTGGTGCCCCCAAGACGGTGCCATCTAACACTTAAAGGGGCTGCTTATGGTTATTGACTTGACCTTTATCCACGAACGACTGATGGCCATCGCCAATTACTGGGGTGTGGGTGCTGCAATTACACTTATGGCATTACGGCTCGTCCCAGTCCTGGGAGGGACTCACTGGCGGAACTACTACTGGTTCTCGTTCATTATGTCCCTGACTTGCACCATCCTTGCACTCTTTCTTGTCCCCGAGACATATTTTGTCCGACCTGCCATCGCCTTTGACGGTCGCATCTTGGTGCAAGATGGCTCAGAAAATGTCAAAATTTACCAAGACTGGGACGAGGTTCCTGGTGGAAAGCCTCTCCCTAGGATACCCGAGAGCGATCCGCCGACCTGGCAACTCTTAGCCCAGAGGCTCACAATCCGCAAAGCAGGCGGGGGCTGGAAGCAGATGGGCCCATCCTACATGCAGGTTCTGCTCTGGCTTTGCAACCCCTTGGCATTCTGGGTCGCGATCCTCAATGCAATCAACTTCGGCGGGATGCTCTCCATCGGCATGACATATCCTATCGTTATGGCATCTTCACCTTACAATCTGCCCCAAAGCACCATTGCGCTCGTGAATCCAGTTGCTGCAATTGGGGCCATCTTGGCCATCCCAGTAACTTGTATGACAGTCTCTCGTGTAGCATGTCGCTTGACACGCAAGAATGGAGGGGTCCGAGACGCCGAACACTATCTCGTGGCTTTCCTGCTGCCGACTGTATCTGGAAGTGCCAGTGTCATCCTCTATGGTGTTGCGGTGCATTTCGGATGGAATTCTGGCTGGATTTTCTTCTCATATGTGCTCAACGCGTTTTCTTCGGTAGGTCTTGGCGCCGCAGCAACGCTCTGGGTTACTGAGGCGTTCCCTTGTTGGGCTGCCTCTGCGTTGATCGTTGTGGGCGGATTTGGCTATCTTCTGAGTTTCGGGGTGAGCTATGCCATCGACCCCTGGGTGCAAGCCCAAGGATACCTTGGCGCAAATCTCCAAATCGGATGTCTCATAGCTGCGGTTGGAGGCGTTGCAGTGCCTCTGGTGTTTTGGGGGAAGGATATACGGCAGTATATCCATGGCAAGTGGGTACGGTATGATGGGGGAATGCTCCGACCACAAGTATGATAAACTACCACCAGTGGAAAGCACAGGTATTTGAATGTAGTATTCATTATACTATTAACTCTGCATAAGATTTACGAAGTTGGCTAAGACTTTAATATTCTGCCAGTCAGTGCGCCCAAGATAATGATAATGGTGTTGATAATTATCTTGGCCCGGATCAGCCGGGCCGGCCAAAGAGGGGTTTCTGACACCTCATCTGACTAAGGTCATGATATCAATCTATCAGAGGTTTGTAATACAGGGTCATCTCCTAACACAGGGTTATCTTCCAACACCCCCCAGCTGAAACCAGGTCGGCTGAAGCGGCTGTCTTTATATCTTAATATCTTCTTCCTTCAGTTCCTTTAGCTTCCTTTGCTCTAGCCAGTCTGAGATATCGACCAGGCCTAGCTATTGGACTGATCTTTGAAAGGCTGGGCTGCTGACTGTCTTTGTAAGCCTATTAGCAATATGTAGCTTTTGACTAAACCAGTTGTGGTTTTTGGCATCAGTCTCGTATCAACAGGCCGAACTGAGCCAATGCAAAGTTCAGGACAACAGGTGACGTTCTCATCAACAGATGTCACTCTCTGACCAGCACGGCGCAAGGCGATGTTGTGACGACATTCATCACAGATAATATATAGATCCGAGTGCCAGGGTCTTTGACAGTTTGAACAGACAGAACTACCATTGGTACGTGCTGCTGATACACGAAATAATTTTCGCCTTGGCAGTATTCTCACGGCAGATATTGCAAGTACGGAAGAGTGTTGAGTTCAGGGCCTAAGACAACTGGTACAGCGATGGATCCCATCACCCCGGCGTACGCGTTTTCTTCGTTCTCTGCGAACTGCATCTGCCTTTCGACATCGTGGGCACGTTCGATATGTTCCAGATAGGCCTGAAGTCCAAGGCTCTCCACACCTGGTACAGACGTGATAGGCGGTTGGCATTTTGTTCTCTGCAAATATTTATCACAAAGTTATGGAGGGAGAAGAGTTGGATTGGGGGGGGGGAGGGGGGGGGACCCCGCTCTTTTTCACCCAACTCTATATAGTTGGACCTTGCTTCATCAGGATTAGATCACATTAGTGAACTATATAATCGACTTTCCTTTATATGTATTAGAACACACATGGAAATGTCACTGCTGAAATCTTATATGTTCGTATGCCTTGAGGAACGAAGAGACGAAAGGTCTTATGCCCCACCCCGCTTTCCCATGGACCTCTAAATCACGTGATTTGAAGCGTGGTGCCGCGTCGACTTCGTGTCTCAAACTAAATCTAAATCGCGTGCGTCCTGCATCGGATTCTGAAACAACCCAACGTCACAGATTGCCGAGCTTCCTGCTTCCTTCTTTTATCACGGCCTAGCTTCTTTTATCCTTTCTTCTTACTCTTCCCCTTCCCTTTAGTTCTGTTCCGACCAGTCCCAACACTCCGCATCCCTAATCGTCTCCTCGCTCAGCTGCTCTAGCCTCTCCTCGGCTGCGACCATGTTGTCTGGCACCCTGTTGCCCACAAAGTCTCTCTCTCGCACCTTGGACAGGAGCGTGATGCCTTCCATCGATCTGCACCGCGATAGTTGCACGTACAAGCTGTAGGGGTCGCATTGCGTGGGAACCGCCTCGCCGTCGATGTTCGTTGTCCTCGTTCCCCGAAGTTCGAGGGCCACTCGGTCTAATGTCTTGCTTTGCACCTTGTAATCCGTGCAGGCGAAAGCCGCTGCGCATGGTAGTCCCCGCCGGCTGACATTTTTCTTTTGCCATGGGCGCTTCCTCTGGCACTCTATCATGGTGCTGATTGGCGTTAGGAGGATGGTACCGGCCGGCATGCCGACGAAGTGGAGGTCTCTAGTCGTCTCCGACGCCAGCACGATCCCCGCCGGCGGGCCGAAGTGCAGTACGGTCTCTGTGTTGATCCGGTGACCCGGGTGCGCCTTGTCTAGGATGACATCCAGGGCCGCGTAGCTGGCACCGTTGACCAGCTTCAGGCCTTGATGGGTGTTCTTGTTTACGACGACGCGCATGCCCGGAACGAACATGAAGACTGCAGGCACCGGTATTGCACTGTCGTCCCCATGGTTCAGCATCATGAGGGCTTCCTCCTCTGTGGGCTGGCCGTCCTTCCATCTGTGCTCGGATATGAAAATACGCAGCTGACCTTGCCGCTCCTTCTGGAAACACAGCGATGCCTCGACGTTCAGGTTCCACCGGTTCCTATTCAGCGGCGTCACCACGGTAATCCCCGACTCCCACGGGATCCGCCTGTTCTCTCTGTAGCAGGTGCTATTCAACAAGTCCAGGTCCGACCGGTCCTGCACCCCCTGGCGCACCCGCGTTAGCAGCCGCTGCAGCTGTGGATCGCCGGCGGCGCGAACCTGCTTGTTCAGCATGACCACCGTGGTGAACTTGTTCCACAGGGCGTGCGCCCTGTCGTGCTGGTACCTCTGCTCCGCTTTAAACGATTTTTCTTCATCCCACGGAATGGCCATACTTGGGAGGAGGATCGACCTCTCCTGTACAGGGCGGAATTGGTGGAAATCCCCGCAGAAGAGGACGATGGGGATACCGCCGAAGTCCTGCGCGCGCCCCCGAAGCTTGCGGAGCTGTTCGTTCACGATATACAGGGTCCGCGCGCCGAGCATGCTGACCTCGTCGATAATCAGCAGCCACTTCTCCTGCCACTGTGCCGTGCTTCGTCCGTCGACACGGAGACCCGCCGAGCTGGGCGCCGCAAACCCATCGACGTCCGCGCCCCGACCTCCTCGCGGGGCCGTATCTTTGGAGAATCCACAGGCAGAATGGATGGTCATCCCGTTGATGTTTGCGGCTGCCGTTCCCGAGGTCGCCGTTACCAGCAGACGGTGCGATATTCCCTTGCTTGCGAACAGCTCGGCGATGGTCGCGATGATGCGCGACTTCCCAGTGCCGCCTTCGCCTCCGATAAACTGGCAGAGCTGAGGGGTTCCGCTCTCGTCGCGGTGCACACGGTCCAGTTGGCGACATATCAGCCGGAGGGCGATGCTCTGTTTTCGGTTGAGCGTGAACGACTCGGCCAGCTGCCTCCCCGCCTCGGAGAACGACGTTGACGGACCAAACTGGATGCTCGTCGATGGGCCCACGCACCAGCCCGGGGCCTCCGAATCGGCAGCCGTGAGATGGACTTCGTGCTCGACGAAACCATTCAGCACGTTGTACACAGCTGACTTGTGGTCAGTTGTGTTGCTGTCGAGTTGGCTCTGTATTCCCTGGATCATCTTCTCTTTTTCTCTAGAGGCGCTCGTTTGCTGCGACTTGATGGACCTAACCTGCTCCTGCCATGGCACGTCCGCCCCCGGAGACGACCCTTCTGATCTGCTCAGTGTCCTCGGTCCTCTCTCGGGAACTATCGTGCCGCGCAGTTCGTCTATCGAACGCAGTGCCGACTGCTGGAACCGGCTCAGCTGCTGTACGATTGTCGAGATCTCCTTAGAGCCGGCCGTGATCTCTTTTCTCGCTATCGCCTGCCTCAATACGTCTAGCAGCCGTGTTGCGGTACCGACACTGTCCGAGCGGTATGCTGTCTGAGGTCCGTCGTCGCCGCCTCCCGTGTCCCACTCCGACCCGATTGTGTCAACGCCAGGATCCCCGTCTCCGGATTGAGCGGCCCACTGTCTGGCGTCCCGCTTCGCGTCTTGGGCCGACCGGTGGAGTAGTTGGATGTTGTCTGCGACGAATGACATCCTCCGAGGCAAAGCCTGCTTCTGTCTTTCCCAGATGGCGTTGATATCCCCCGACCTCTCGGACAAGAACGACTCCCACGGGACGAATAGGGCCAGATGCTGGACGGCCGCCCTGCATTGGCCAAGTCAGCCTTCCTGCACAGCTTGGTCCGGGCCTGCGCAGAGACCGCTCCCGTGATCGCCACACGTACCTCTTATAGTAGCCCTCGGCTTCCTCGCCCAAGTCCGTGCTCAGGTAACCGTCGAAACAGACGACGGCATGCTCGCCGGGCTTTCGCAGCGCCTGCACCCACGTCTGCGAGAGGGGCCAGGACCTGTCGAATTGTACCTCCCCCCAAGTTCCTGCTCCTTTGCCCTTTCGCTTCAACTTGACTATCGACATGTAGTCGTAGAGCGACAGGCCCTGCAGGAGCCTACCACGGTGTGGGTATGCCTGCGCGAAAGAGATTCTTTCTCCGACCTCTTCTAGGAGCACTGTCTCCTCGACCGGCTCGTCTATAGTCTCCATGCCACTCTCGCGTTGCAGGTGGCGCCATCGTCGGAAGATATGCCAGTAGAGGGAAGATACGTTTAGGAACGTCCAGGCGTCATTGCTTGCAAACTCCGTAGGGTAGCCCAGCAGGTGGGCGACGACTTCGACCTGCGACAACGCCCGCTCCGTGAAGATCCGATTCGCAACCCTCATCAAGAATTGCCGCGTTTTGTTTTGCCCTCTGTCCGCCTCGCTTGCCTGGCTCTCGGTGACCGACTCGTCCACGGCGGGGAACAGTTCTGCCGCCGCGGCCACCCGTTTCCACACCGGATCCTCGACCTTCGTGGCGTAATTCGTTACGTAAAACACGATGGCCATGGTCTTGCACTGCGTTGCGATGAACGAGATGTCGTGGTTGTGTCGCAGTCCTACAGCCATGGCCTTGTTCCACCGGTTTACCATACTGTGAGTCCGCTTGATCTGCAACACTCCTTCATCCGTAAACGCCGTCCTCTCCGCCAATCTCCACGGGGCCTTGAACCGGCACGGATCCCGATGCTTCCCCTGTCCCCGAATGGAGTATTTCACGCATGTAGGGCTGTGGGTGTGGATCTGGGTGGCACCGGCGCAGAAGTTGGCTTCCTCGTCGAATGCGGCCGCGAATTGCTGGCTGTTCTCCAGCAGTGACGATATGTCAGACGTCACAGACCTCTCCGCCTGAACTGTTGAGAATGCCTCTTGATCGAGATCCTGGATCGTTGGCCTCGCGTTAGTTAATCTTGTCTTGCATGGCGGCTATGCGGCGAACAAACCTCCGTGAAGACACTGTCCACGTACTGGATGACCCTCTCCCGATATGCCCCCTGATCCTCCCCCTCGACATCTCCCAGGATTGAACTCAGGTGCATGTTTCCCTGAAGCCAGAGGAGTCCGTGGACGTGGAGCGCCCCGCGCTCGTTGGTCTCCACGGCCCCAAAGTACCTGCTGATGCGCCCAAACACCGACCCCTCTCCTGTCTTCACATAGTGTTCGAAAAACATAGATACTTCCCGGTGGAAGAAGATTGCTGAGCTGAGGGGATCCGATATCGCCAGCCTTGTCCGCTTGTACGCCAGGTCGAGGCTCGTCAGGAAGGCCTCAGCCTCTTCTGGATCCCGCGTCTGATATGCAGCGAGCCTCAGCTTGACCGGGTTTGTGATGTCGTTCGGGTTCAGTGTGAACCAGATGGCCGGGATGCCATCCCGAATGATCTCGGACTTGATCTTTCGCCGCATGCTCAAACGACTCTCCCTCGACATCGGCTGGCGGAAGCCGTACAATGACAGGCTCTTCAGGAGCTGCTTGACGCCCTCGTCACCCGTCTTCCCGGTCGCCTCCAACTCGACCTTGGCGGCCTCCAACCTCTCCGCGCTCAGCGACCGTACGATGCGCTCCACCTCTGGAAAGTTCTTCCTCGTCACGCTCAGCATACTAACTCGACGATTTCTCGACCTCACTCCTATGTTGAAGACGAGAAAGGCGAAGATGTGATGTGTCGCGAACCGGCCGCCGTGACGCTGGAGCACCACTTTGGCCCACGTCTCTAGGGTCATGTTCCGCGACGACACGAGACTCCGCGCCGGGGCCTCCGCTTCGTCGCCTCCGTCCACCTCCACGGCCGCGTCGTCGATGCTCTCCTCCGCCTGCCTTGGCCCCCCGCTACCGACCGGGAACAGCGTCGGAAATGTCTTTGCGAAGAACCGTGGTTCGAAGGAATCGGCAAAGTCTTCACCCCTCGATACGAGAATGTAAGGTTCGGACGCATATCCACGCCGCACCTCGGCCGATCCCGCCAAAGTACTGCCTCCCGTTTCGTCGCAGGAA
The DNA here is from genome assembly GCF_021365365.1 of Ilyonectria robusta. NCBI lineage: Eukaryota > Fungi > Ascomycota > Sordariomycetes > Hypocreales > Nectriaceae > Ilyonectria > Ilyonectria robusta. The sequence goes on from NW_025764472.1 coordinate 245,343, forward strand.
TCATGTCGGCCCAAAGCGTCACGGACGTATCGCAACTTCTCCGCGTCCGCGACGTCCGGTCGCCCATCCAGGGCGAACATCCCAGAAGAGCTGATCTCGTGAACCGGGGCGGCGGCACCGTCGAGGTCCCCGTCGCCGTCACCGTCCCCATCCTCGCCATCTGCGTCACCTGGCTCCATCGCCACGTCGCCGCTGACCTCCAAATCGTGCCCTTGGCCGAGCGTTGCCAGGACTTCTCGAATATCCACGCTTCCCTCGTCTTCCAGGCCACGCTCTGTGGGTGGCACAAGCTGCCCTGTTCGTGCCTTCTCCCGCGCCGACGGCTCGTTCCGCTCCAATCGCTCATAGACTTGAGAAGGCACGCCGTGCGACAGCGAATCCCAGCTATCCAATTCGGCCGTGTCAATGTCGATGTCGGCATACAAGGGATTGTGCCTCTTCAGCCATACCAGCGCCTTCTCAACGGCGCTGCGCCGCACCGATAGTAACGCCGACAAATCACTCGGCGCTGGTTTTGTTGCCCCCTGCCAGGACACGTGTATCTCATCCAAAACTTTCAGCAGCGGATGAGGTAGGACATTTGTCGCGAGCTCCTGCACGTTGTTCGGAAATACTGTGATGTGTCCCTTGATATGTTTCGGATACCTTGCGCTCTGCCTGTGTCCATCTGGCATGCTGTATTTGGTGATGAAGCCATAACACGAGTTCAAGGCAATCAACTTCTCCTCGACCGGCGTGAGACCCTTCAACTCTTCTGGAAACATGTGCTCGCATCCTAGCCGGGTATGTAGCTGCGCTGCCGGAGACAATGCGCCTCTACCCAGATGCCTCACACAGTCTGCACACCCACGAATTTTCTCCCCCACCGGGAAGCACCGGAGGCACTTGAAGGGTGAGTTGTCGCGCTTCTCGATGGGGCTTCCCATCCACCAATCCCAATCGACGTCCTCCAGCTCAGCCATGCCATACTTGCGATAGCAGAACATGCAAGTGAGAATCGGCAGCGTTCTCGCGTCATGGAACGCTTTGTAGAAGCCCCGGACCGCCTTCGCCTTCCTCTCCTGGGGCACAGGCGTGCACCATGTCTGCCCGTGAGACAGCCGCTCCTTTTCTGCGAACTCTTCCTCCAACGCACGCAGGACGTTGGCGAGATCTTGCGCCTGCTCGGCCTCGCTCCTCTCCCGACGCCCCACAGTTCTGGTCCGTTTGCGTGGCGGCTGGCCGTCGTTGCTGCGAGGGCCGGACCTCTTCAGTTCATCCTGATGCCTCGGCCCCACCGGAGGCCCGTTCTCTACCGTATCCTCGGCACCGCCGACGACTTGGCCCGACGACACGGCCCCCGGCTTCCGACGACGACGGTAACGCCGGCGAGAGCTCACATCGCGCCTCTCCTGATCGTACTCCCTGTGCGACGCCTCGAAAATGTCGGCCGACGTCCGCATGCCCAGACCTGCTAGCGCTGAAGCGTCGACCGTCCCTCGCCATGCCGCGTTTCTCTCAACCCTAGCTTCCTCGTCCTGCCTCTGTGCGGCCTCGAAGATGTCTGCTGACGTGCGGATTCCCAGACCAGCAAGCGTCACGTTCTCGCGATTGCGCGCATCCAGGCGACGGAACAGGTCGGGTAGACTCTCCCTCTCCATAACCACTCACTGTTACAAGTTCTCCTATCTGAGTAGATCTGCGTTGCTGCAAAGAACACGCGGTACTTGGCCCCGGAGGCATAGTGCTGCTACCCGCGCATTTACCTCTCCTCACTGCCCACTCCCCGACGCCTGGCTCTCGCCCTTGGCTCTGGCCTAGGCCGAGAGTCCGTTCATTTGGCCTTGAACTTTGATAGCCCCTGATCCCCTGCCCAAAGAGGGCTCGGAACCTTTCCACTCCGACATACAAACACGGCACCCTCTTACTTTGAAACAATAGTAACCTCTTCTTACGCCTTCGACATCGACCATCTGCCGTCCTCACCAATCACTTCGCAAGGATACTAAGGTTCATGCCTCCGACACGACATCCGTTGCAAACCCTGACTCCTCGACCAAGGCCGCTTCACCAAACATTTGGAATTACTCCCCTATACAAGCCGTCTGCACCGCCCGCAACTTCCGGCACCTTTCCAATCATTCCTTCCAACTCTGTTAGACATGTCTCGGCAATCGACATTCTCGAATACTATCCACTTGCGAGACTTTGTGGACAACATCACCGACGACCCGAGTCGGGAAAACACCCCCAACTACGTCGAGATCCAGACCGAGGTCAATATCTTCGAGGAGGATGGCTTCTATAGTTCTGGCGTCGACGTCGAGCCTATCCGTACCCGCATTCATGCCTATCTCACACGGGAAGAGCGGGATCTCTACATGCCGAACGCCTTCTTCTATGCCGACGGCCGCTTCTCCGCCGCCTTGTCCACGGACGGCACCCTGGAGATCAGCGTCCAGGCCCTCAGTTTGTCGAGGTACGTCACGACTCACACTCGGCCTCACACGGGCTGACCTTCCTAGGCACCCTGGTGACGTCTCCGACTTCGAAGAGTATCGCCGCTACTTACCACGGCAGTGGTGCCCGATGGTGACCGTTATCGGATCCGTGCCATCGCCCAGCGACAACACCAGCGACCCTTCTGAACCTCGCCGCTTCACTATTGAAACATCCGTATACGACGCCTCAAAGGCATCTCCAGTCCCGTTCTCCGTAACTTGCTTCTTTGAAAATACAAAGCGGTGGCAAAAAGTCAGAACACCATCACCTGGAGCTCTCCTGAGCATCACCGCCAAGGTAGCTGGCCGCACCACTGACACCAATCAACTGGCCCTCCGTGTCCTTGACTTGGCCTACATGCCGAGGTCTGCCCAAGCCCCCCCGCCCACGCCGACTCCGACCGCTACTCCGCCTTCAAAGCGGTCCGCTCGCTGGGAGGGCCGGGCCACTCCATCCACCCCTTCAAAGAGACAGCGCGTCTCCGAGGGCGCCAGCGACGTTGCGGAGCCATCCTATGGGAATCCAACTTCGCAAGAAGCGTCAAGAGGCCGCCTCCATCTGCCGCACATAGCGGACAGCGCAAAAGCCTCACCCAATCCCCCATCTCCGTTGACTATAGCTGATGCTGACGAATCCTCCATCACATTAGCCCTTTCCCCCAGTCTTGATGGTGGAACACGGCCGCATCGCAGCCGGCACCCCCCCAAGAAATATGCCGATGAAGAGTAGACAATGGTCACTGCCACAGTATCGGGCGCCTCTATATTTGAATTTATTTCTCCCCTTCACCCTACTGTCCTGTACCAAGCCATGACTCTCGATCTTGCAAGGCGACTCTTACAAGGTGACTCCCTTGCTCAGTCACTTTTTTCATCCCGAGATACACAAGGGAGCTTGTGTGTCTTCCAGTCTGCCTTCTGGTGGTCTTTGCCGCAGTATGCCACAGCCTTGCACCGCCCACACTTCCTGATCCCTTCCATCTTCCCGCACACCACGCAAACTATGGCTCCTACCCGAGCCTCGGCCCCTGCCCCAACTTCGAACATCTCCTCCTGGATGGCTTCTCGCGTCTGGCTTTCGCATTCGCCTTTCCCACACACGCCGCTGACAAGAACCCCAACGTAGGGATCGCCCTCTTTGTGAAGAAAGGACATTGGCGTCTGCAGAACGGTCGCGATGGGTGATCCGCAAATTCCGCAAAACGGATTGGACGCTGCGCGACAAGCCGGTTCGTGTTCTTTCAAAAAAGGCAGCACTGCACGTTGAAAACGAGAGGCGTATGAATCATCTTGCTGGGCATGGGATAGGGGCCTGACGAGACTCTTTGAAATCTCGTGAGTAAAATTCAGACCTTCGGAGATATTATCGCAGGAAAATTGGAACCGAACCGGGCACGTCGCCATGTTCACGATGAGGGAGAGGACTATAGATGCTGTATCTTCCTTGCAATCAAATGAATTGACTACAATGCTTCTAATCGTGAGCTTTTGGGAGAGTGAGTGCCGGTGACATGACTCCGCCCGGATTGCTATTAAGGTTTCCATGAGGTTTTACAGAGAGCCGGAGATATGTTTCATGATCTCGACATGCCAATCACACCCCACCTACAGTCGAGCCTGCAACGACGCCACAATAGCCGAGCTGCCGATCTTGCTTCAAATTCATGTCAGCTCAAAATAATAAAATTTGCTCAAGGTATGTCAACCGATTTTCATCTCTAACTTCGTTCCTCAAGGCTCTTCTGGGCAGACCGCCTGCGGTTTGCGTCTCCTGTGAACATAATTATTGATCATGTAGAACACGCTTGCTCACTGATGACGCCACGCACAAGCTACAAACAGAACAGAAGCATCGAGTTCTAATCTGTGGCCATACACAGACGGCGGATAAGGAGCACGTGATAGAGCAGCTGATGATGGGCTTCCCGTTATCTGCTTTATAGGTTTCTGACCCTAATGACATTACGAACCCGGTAAAACTACGCCTGGCGGCATACCGAAAGGAGGACAAGGCTGCCGCGGAAGAAACCCTGCTTCGGGCCCTTCAGGATAGGTATGAGAGAGTGAAGCTGGCGATAACTGACCCCATAAGCTCTGCCATCTTCTTCCACCGCGAAGTAGAGATGTTCTTTGAGCATTACGTCAAGGTTGGGGAGGAATCTGTGTTTGGTCGGATTGGACAGTATTTTGGCGCTGTCGAGACCAACGAACGCGGTGCTCTTCATGTCCATGGTTTGCTATGGCTCGAAGGGAACTTGGAGCTCGGAAACTTCATCGGTGCTTATGGAAACGGGGAGGATGATGAGAGTGCGGCGATGGAACGGGAAGGAATCCTGAAATATGTCGATTCTGTCTTTACCGAGGTATGTGATCCATATATCCATATAACCAAAGGCCAACGTAGGTCGGAAGCTAAACTATTATCTAGGATCTGGACGAATCCGCTGCCTTTAGTGAGGAGAGCGAGAGTAGGGTAGTTTACGACAACATATCCCACTTGATGATCGATACGGGGCGCTTCTCTGAACAGTTTGACGATGAAGCCCACTTTTGCGCGGGCAGGGTCCAGATGCACGTCCACACTGCACCTTGTGTCAAATACTCTCATAACAAGGAGGGAGGAAAGAAGCCCACGTGTCGATTCCATGCGCCTTGGAAGCTCTTTACGAAAAGCGAATTTGGCGCGGATTAGTGATGCAATTTATTGTACACGTATGTACGTACGTACTGTATTTTAGCCATAGTACGTACGTACAATGGGGTTGTACATACAAATACGTACCATACAAATTTCCCCCTTCCATTTTAGGCAATACTGGTAGTAGGGTTCTCACGGTCCTGTTCTTCTGCCATTCTAGCCTCAAACCTCTGATTCCACCTCAGATTCCACCTCAGTGCCAACCCTCAATATATCACCCGTCGACTGTAATACACCCTCCCACTCAAAATCTCCATTGGTAGAGGCCATTACGTCATCCATCCAGACCTTCTTGCCCTGCGCATTCACAAATAACTCGAGATATGAATCTTCGAGTTCTAGCCAGTCCTTCTCCTCAAGATCCGCCCAGCGCTTTTTATGGGCGTACTTCTGATCCTTAAGGCGATCTAATACGCGGTCGTTCATAAAAATGAAGGCCTGCATATCAGCGTGCATGGGCGTAAGCCGATTCCGAGCTTTCGTATGTATGAAACTAATAGCAGAGAAACTTCGTTCTGAGGGTACAGAGTTCGCAAGCGTGTTCATTACCTTCACAGCTACTCTAGCCAGCATCGAGCCCTGGTTGAGGAGGCACTGCCACGCCATTGCTGGCTTGAAGCCATCGTCGTATACAGCGCTGTGCTTATTAAATAAGCCGTCTGGGCCACCTGTACGCATTCGGAAGTGTGTGAATTCGGAAATGGCACGGTGATATTCGTTGTCGTTTTTCAGCTGTTTCCGCAAATACTCTTGTACGCGCGCAAAGACGCTAGGTGGCAGTTTCGAATTTGGGCCTGTTGTATCAGGCCGGAGGGCATCGGCGATCCAATGTATATCGTACGTTTGCTTATCAAGCCGGGTTTTGAATATAGCGTCAATATCGTCCCACGGAATATCAGGAAACTGATCAGCCTCTCTCATCTCAGCCCATTTGCTTTTGATTTGCAGCCAGCGATTTACAACGTGTGCGATTCCCGCCCCATCAGCCTCGGAAGCGTGTTGAAATTGGTTCACGGGCTTTAGCACAGCGATCGCAGCCTCGAGTTTTAGCCAGAAGCTGTTGTCTTTGATGATTCGAACCACTTCGGGTAGGAGAACGAGGCAATCTTGAGATTGCAGCTCATCTCGTACATCTTTTCGAATAGACCAGTCTCTGGCAGGGTCTCGGGAACGGAGGAGGGAGAAGAAAGAATTGTACTGAGAACCCCAGCGTGTAATTACACTATTCGGAACGAGCGAATTAGTACAGTGATTTCTCAGTCACAGCTGGCGATTTACCGGTACCTTCTGATCAGCGCGCGAGTTACTCCGTTCCACCTCGTGCGCTGGCACATTCTCAATCTTTGCAATTGTAATTTAGACCGTGAGAAGAACGTGAGAAGGGTGCTGACGTTGTTAAAGAGATCCTCAAAGAATGGAAGAAGAAGGATATCTTTGATTAGAAGCTGAAGGCCGTGAGAATCGCATAGAGAGAAGTTGATATGTGAGAGCTCTGGGAATCTCCCTAGTAAGTCGTGTACAGAGCGCATCGTATTTTCGGTATCTGTACAGATAGAATTGATTCTGGAGAGATCACTGCCGCACAGTTGCTGCATTTCTTCCCATATCAACTTCACCCAATTCTCCGCTGTGTGCTGTTCGTCTCCCGTGTCAAACGTTTTCCAGTAGAAGGCTGGGCCGTCTGGTAGTTGTACCGAGATATTAACGATTCTGTGGCCCGAGACATTATCGGAAGCGTCAAATATGATATTGAACCATTCTGAGCTAATAATGCGTTTGAAAACCTCGTCATAGAGTTCCTGATAGAAGTCGGGAAGGATTCTCGTGATAACGGCGCGGTTAGGGGGCTTCCAGCCAGGCTTAATGCGAGTGAAGAAATAACGCCAACGGCGGCTCTCGAAGAGGCTGAAGGGGCGGCCGCCGGCGATTACGGCAGCGGCAGCATCATAGGCGAAACTGTGACTCTCATCTTGCGAGATATGCTGAATTCCGACCTCGGTTATCTTCTTTTGTATAGCTTCAGAATATGAGGGAAGATAGCCAGCGTTATCTTGAGCTTGACGCTCTTGTCGCTGCTTGGCTTGCCATTTCTCACACGCAGCGAGATGCTCTTTCGGCCTCCCAATAGAGGTCGCTGCAAAATCCTTCTGGCAGTGACGGCACCTGTATCGTTTGCTTTTTTTGGAGTTAGAGCGGCCGAGGTCGATAAACTGTCGCCAAACGAAGGCAGCGTTAGCATTGGTGGGCGCCATCTTTTTGGCGATACCTTCAATTGGGCGAGAATGGCAGAGTGCGTTGAGCTGCGAAGCGAGCAGAGTTTTTGTACAGCCCCGTATTTGTACGATGTGACCCACAAATTCCCTTATTAGGAATATCATGGACCCTCATTGTATGTACGTAGTACGTGTACGTACTTTTTCTTTTTGTACGTATGTATGTACAACCGTGTTGTACGAAAAGTACAACATCACTAGCGCGGATGGTATACTTCGGCTCCAACGCTCACATCCCATGATCAACCGATGGAACAAGCCAATGGCGGTTGGGCTGCGGCACAATCACGACATCTCCTTCATCGGGACCCAAAGCAAGACAATGGCGCTGATATACTACTTGACAAACTACGCCACAAAAATCGAAGATCCGATGTGGAAGAGAGTGGCCATAGCAGCAGAGCTCTTTCCGAGTATCAGCACAACCAGCGCCGTCGGGCTAGGTGCAACAACTGCCAACTACGAAGCCAAGGCAAATATAAACCGCCAGTATCTGATGAGAATCGCAAACCGAATATTCACTGAGCGGCCATTATCGCAGGTGGAGGTGATTGCGCACTTCTTGGATTACCCAACTGAGTTCTCGAGTACCAAACAATGGTCATATGTGAATATGACAACGATATACTGGGCAATACTCCGACGCTGGCAATATCTCCAGCAATGCAGTAGCACTTTAGGCGACGACGATGATCGACCTATCGAGAACATAGGTGGCAATGGCAACGGCAACGGCGCGGAAGCCGGCGCTGAGAGGTCTTGGTGGGAAGCGATGGCAAGAAGCTACCATACATTGAAGCCTACCACCACCGTGGAGAGGTGCTGCAGACATTATGCTTCTATGACTACGTGTCGCTGGTTAAATTACAAAAGAGGATAGATTCATCTTCCAAGGAGTTGGTGAAGATCGAATTTGAAAGGAACTGGAAGCCGGGAAGGGACTGGGTGCAGGTTCTAAGACCCCCGGGGAAGTATGCAGTGCCATGCATCAACGGCTTTCTCGATATGGACTTTGATATTGACACAAACGCAGACAGATACCGCAGGTAAGCACAAGCCATAGAACAGGTGGGATGGATAAACGAGGAGCATACACTAATATTGGCTCCAGAGCTGCAGTACAGCACCTCGCACTCTTTGTGCCATGGGAGAAGTTCACTACAGCATCATCAGGCGATATTAATGAAATCTGGGAACATTGGAGACGGCGACTGCCCAAAAGACTCCAGACTATCGCAGGCAACATCCAGTTCTTGAAACGATCAGCGGAAGTTGCGCGGCGAGATGCAAAGCAGTGGGCGGCTGCGGGGGACGACGCCGTTTTGGATGATATCGACGCTATGGGGTATGATCTCCAAGATCCCACAGGCCCAGTAAAAGCATATCGCCCCGACCAGGTTGGCCAGCTTGGCCGATTGATTGAGACAGTACGAGGTGCTACAGCCCCTAACCAGGTGACCGCTGGTTCGGAGCATCTTTTGCAGATGCTAGATCAGCTCCGCGAAGCTCAAGCAGATATCACCGACTTTGCGGATGATGTCGAGACTGTCGCTCCCGCAGAGAACCCAGAGCAGTGCCAGCCAACCATGGTAGCCAGGAGCGAGCTCCCAACGCAACGTCAGCTTAGAAGGATCAAGAGCAAGCAGGATCAAGCTGACAAGGAAATTGTGAAAAGAATCCAAGGCACTGACGGAGCTCAGATTACGCAGATCACAGCTGCCGGCGCAGAAGCATCAGTGAACCATACCTTCGCGGGCGCGGGAGAAGATATTATAGAAATGTCAGAAACAGACACCGGGAACACCCAAAGACCTAGTGCCCGAGTCGCCTTTGGACCGTCGACAACATTCCTCCATGCCGGTCGGGAGATTGCAAGGAGGTTCACCCTGAACGAGCGGCAGGAAATTGCCTTCCTTTTAGTATGTCGCCATCTCGATACCATCCCGGACGAAGATAACAGCCAAGGCTCGGAACCACTACACCCACTCACATTTGGACCAAGTAGAGTGGATGTACGATTTTTTAGGCAATTACCTAGTGGATGTAATACATATTTGGCCGGAGTGGAATGGACGTACACACGTGGATTTATAAGTGGATTTATAAATGGATTTTTGAGGCTATTCACAACCTCGTCGGTGCCTATTCAGCCTCACTTTCAGAGGTTGACACTAACTCTTCAGCCTGTTGCTGCTGTGATAAATCGTCAACCTCGCTGGCGCTGTCCTCGCCCTCCAATAGCCATTTTGACTCAGCAAGCGCCAGCTCGTCGTCGCTTAGAGTCGCACAACCGGCATCCAGCTTACTTTCAACGTGTGACTTAAGCAATGGATCCAGGTCCTTGATAAGGCCAGCACGGTACCAAGAGCGTAAAACCTGACAAATGGCGATAATCTCAGCATCTAGGTCAGTTCGCAACCCCGAGACCATCTTGCCAGCAGCTGAAAATAACCTCTCACACTCGGCTGACATCGGTTGGATTGTCAGGAAGTCCAAGGCCATCCTGGATAACCGAGGATATCTACTTTGCTTAGTGATCCAGTAACCAATTGGATCACGAACGTCGCCGTCGCTGGCCTCACGATCCGTCTGCCACGCTTGGTACTCATCACCAACAATAGCTGCTGCGGAGGTTGGTGTTGAGCTTGGCAGACGGCTGTTCTTCTCGAAGGGGTTGAAAAGCCGAGGTCTTTTTGCTGGTGGCTCGTCATCGCCTCTGCTGCTGCTGGATCTAACCTCGAAATGAGCGTAATCAGACAGCCAGACGTCGGCAACCATCTCTTTTGCCTTTTCAACCCAACTAGGCTTATGAGCCCAGGTTTCATCAAACCAGTCCCAACGATAAGCTGGATGGAGCGCTATTGCCGTATAGTAGATGGGCGTTTCGTCTAGCCGCCGATAATATTCATCCAGCTTATCCCAAGCAAGGTTGATTCCGATGCGGAAGTGCTCGGGTCAGGAAAGTTAGCAGCAAGCTGCTTATATTCTTCCAGTGTGTTAAGCAGCAACTCATAGCCAAGCACCACGTCCCAGATATTGCCATAGGAGCCGGTCCAGCCTTGCTTACGCCTGCGGATGTGTCCATCACCCTCAAGCGTCTTTACCACGGTCTCAAAAACAGTCAGAATAGCCTCTAAATGGTAAAGAACCTCCCAGTCTTTATCCGTTAGCTGATTCTCGTCTCGGAGGATGCGTGGTTTTTTCGCCAATTTGGCTTGTGTCACTCGGCCAGTCTTTTTAGACCGATTTTCGTCCTCCCATTGCGCCTTGTACTTGATCAGTAGGAGTTCGATAGAGGTTTTTAGCCGTAGAGCCCTGCGGATCATGTAGAGTTGTGACAGCCAACGCGTGTCGTTATCGACAATTAGCTTGAGTGGTTTCTTCGATCGGAGTTTGAGGGTGGTGGCGCGATCAATTTCGTCCTGTTAGATATACCAAATTAGTATGAGACGAACAAGATTTAGTGAAAACCGCTTACCCTCTGGACCTCCTTGAATAAGTAAATTAGCCGATGGCTAATACGCACATCAACTACGATGTTATGTAACTTGCCAACTGGTCCTTTTTTGCGCCATTGAGCGTATTCGGTATCAGATAACGCTTCTGCGCCTGATAATTGCTGCTCGAACGCGCCGGCTTTTTTGCCAAATAAGAGCGCCTTGGCTGACAAGTTAATTGTGTGGCCAATACAGCGTCCTCGGCGTAGTCGGCCATCGAACCCAAGTTCAGCACCAATAACCTCCATTGCAGTATCGTTGTTTTCAGCATTGTCGAGCGTAAAATAGCCAATCTTCTCTGGACTTACGCCAAGAGTGTGTAGGACGTCGAGAACCTCCCCACCGATCGTTGAGCCGAAGTGACGATGAGCCTCTGGAACCCCAATCATGATTTTGCATGGTCTATTCTTCTCATCTCTAAAAAAACAAGTAATACCGTAGAGGGCAAGCTTATTTCGAGACGTCCAGCCATCAAATGAGATATGAAGCGCTCCAGGGGAGTTCCTCAGCACCTCGATAACCGTCTGCTTGTGGCGGTTATACTCTTGAATGATCTTATATCGGACAGCCGTGGCACTCAAGTTGGCGCGTTGGATCGAAACGGAGGGATTCAAATAGTCGAAGATTTCTCGGAGGATGGGGTTCTCGGCGAAGGAAAAGGACTGGTTGCTACTGACGATTAATTCGACTAGCATACGCTGAAAGTGTTGCTTATCAAAGCGTGAGATGAAGCTATTCGCGATATTCTGTTCCGTAGGCTTGTTGACGTCCAGTTTCAGAACAGAGGAAATAGTCGGCTGGTTCGATTTCAGTGCGCCTTCGGATTTCAGCTGTGCTGTGCTCTTTTTCTCTCCCTCTGGTGCTGGTGATTTGTGCTCACGCCATAGATGATTTGCCGCGTTCTGGAGACCTGAAGAGGTAAAACTCGCGATAATGGGACGATTTCTGAGGACACAGTCCTTGCAAGCCCATTTGCGTAAGCCATGGCGTTGAATATCATAGCCAAAGTCCCACAGCCAAGAGCTAGTATCACGAGCGCGTTCTGACCAAGTCCAGCCTCTGAAATGGCGAAAAAGCCGGTCTTCGAGGTGGTGCTGTTGGCCTGGCTGGTTGGCTAACATCGTCAAAAAATTATCTTCTGCAAAAACAACAGCAGGAAATCTGTTGAAAACGCCTCAATAGGGGCAGTTTCTCGTATGACGTTTATAAGATTAGCTGGGGGGGTGATCGACCTTGGCTAACCTGGGTCTCGGTACCTCGATTTACTAGGCAATTATATACAAAAATAAGTACTATGGGCCGTGCAAGCTCAGGGAATATCCCACTATACCTAAATCCACCTAAATCCACTCCATTACATCCACTTTCAGGTCCGAATGTAGTGGATCATTACGTAAGCTGGGCGCGGCAAAGTGGATGTAATAGAGATGGGCCACTTATATGTGGTCCACGTGGATAGGACTGAATCACAACTGATCCGATCGAGAATCGACACTTCTCGAAATCTCATTATTTATCTTTATAACTTTTGTAATACCCGGTAGCCGCTTGGCGGAGATTCAGGCCTTTGGCGGATGTCTGGTGTTGCGAACCCCGCTTCAGACGTCATTGTCGTCATGGAAGGCGAACCGGATGTTTCGGGCGGGGGATATCATCGTCCCCTGCGTAAAAGGACCAGAACGACGAGGGCATTGGAATCCGAGCAGCAAAATGGTGATATGGAATGGCAGGAAGAGGAGAGCAGTGAGGGAGCTCTGAGTCACACCAGAACTAAGAAAAGGACCACGCCTAAGGCAGCTGGCAGCATGACGGAGACAATCCAGGGTCTGAAACGATTCCTAGAACAAGACTTCAATAAGAAAATGGAAACGATGAAGGCAGAGTTTCAGCTCGAGTTTACAAAACTTAGCGACCACATGGCTGAGGAAGTCACTAGGACCACGGCCCAGATGGCACAAGAATTATCACAAGTCCGAGAGCAGCTTACCCAGGTTTGCAGCGAGTTGGAGCAGACCCGGATACAACTGGACACCTTAAACAATGCTCATGCAGCCAGATCGCCTAGTCGGACATATGCAGACGCTGCCAGGATGACGCCTATTAGTATTACCACTCAAACACCATCCACGGTTCGATCGGCAACCTCGGAACCGGTGTCCTGCACGGTAGACACATCCAGGGTGCCCGAGGATCATATCGGAGATGCTACACCAGCAGTGCTTCGCAGGACCATTGAACAGGAAATGCGAACATCTAGCGACCAACCTAGTTGGCGATGTGTCGCAGTGACCAGAGATGGACGAAATACCAACCGCCTGAGGGTCATCGGTAGGAACGAGGAAGAACTGAAGAAGATCAAGACCATTATTGAGGTCAAGAAGGCTCCAGGTGCGAGAGTCCTTCGTGACCAACTGTACCCAGTCAAAGTTGACAATATCAACCGTACCGCCGTTCTGGACCAGGAAGGCAAGGTCCTTCCTGGAACAATGGAAGCCTTGGGCCAAGAGAATGAAGTCCACATTGCCAAGATGGCCTGGTTGAGTCGCAAGGATAACGCAAAGGCATATGGATCCATGGTGGTATACCTCACCAAAAACAGCGATGCCAGGAGACTCTTACAGGAACGCTACTTCCTTGCAGCCGGTGAATCGGCTTATACCAGCATGTTCGAGCGGAGAACCGGACCGATACAATGCTACAACTGCCAGGAGCTTGGCCACAAGGCCTTCTCGTGCAGCAAGAATCGGGTATGTGCGAGATGCGCCGCCGAAGGCCATCATCATAGCGAGTGCCAGACGCAGGTACCCAAGTGTGTGCCCTGTGGTGGACCGCACGAGTCGTTCAGCAGAAGCTGCCCGAAACTCTATCCTACCCGGCATGAGTAGGATGTTTCAGGTAATCCAACTAAATGTGAGAAAACAGGATATGGTACATGAAAGCCTAATGAACGATAAGCGACTCCAAGATTTTGCATTTATAGCGATCCAAGAACCACAGGCACGGAAAATTGACGGCAAACTACTCACAGTCCCCATGGGACACCCCAAATGGACCAAAATGGTCCCCACAATTTGGAGAGATGGCAGATGGCCAATCCGAAGCATGTTGTGGGTGAATAGGAATTTGGAGGCCGAGCAAGTACCAGTACAGTCCCCGGACTTGACAGCAGCAACCATACGACTTCCGGACCGAATAGTGTTGGTCGTGTCAGTGTACGTGCCGGGGGGCAAGCCTCAGACTCTTCGACACACATGCCATACCCTGCACCAGGTGATCCTCGACCTCAGGAGCAGGACAGGGATGGTGGTGGACGTCTTACTGGCAGGAGATTTTAACCAGCACGACCGGCTATGGGGAGGAGACGACGTGCCATTGGCAAGGCAAAGCGAGGCCGAACCGATCATCGACCTCATGAACGAACACGGTCTTTGCAGCCTCCTCCCGAGAGGCACAAAGACATGGCAAGGCCCCGACAAGGAAAGCACAATCGACCTGGTGCTGGCGACGGCGGAAGTGGCAGACGAAATGGTGACGTGCTCCATACACCCGACAGAACACGGATCGGACCACCGGGCGATCCAAACGACGTTCGATCTCGCGAGGCCTGATCGGATTGCCACGGAAAGACTGTTGTTCAAGAATGCACCATGGACAACAATCAGAACCAGGGTGGAGAACAATCTCCGAGAGCTTCCCTGGACTGTCGGCGTGCAGAAAGAGACAGACCAGTTAATGAGGGTCGTCCTCGAGGCGATTCACGAGCTGACGCCCCGAGCACTACCAGTACCGTACGCGAAGCGCTGGTGGACGAAGGATTTGACAAGACTTCGGCAGGTGTATACGTTCTGGCGGAATCAGGCCAGGGTACAGCGGCGAGCAGGTCAGATGAGGCACGACCTGGAAAGACGGGCCAAGGAAGCATCCAAGGAGTACCATGATGCCATCCGGAAACAGAAGAAACTGCACTGGGACGATTTCCTGGCAGAAGATGTCAACATATGGAAGGCGGCCAAATACTTGAAACCTGGAAAGGACATCATGGACGACAGGGTACCCCCTTTGAAGAGACAAGACGGCTCCACCACGGAAGATAGGATGGAGCAGGCAGAGGAGCTGTTCAGCACGTTCTTCCCGCCGTTGCCGGCCAGAATTGAAGATGAAGATGACCGACCGCAACGGAGGGAAGTGCACATGCCAGACCTCACCATGGAGGAAGTTGAAGGAAAAGTGCTATCAGCGAAACCTTGGAAAGCGCCTGGAGAGGATGGTCTGCCAGCAATGGTGTGGAAACAGCTTTGGCCAGTGGTTAGATACCGTGTCTTGCACCTCTTCGACTCATCCCTCAGGGATGGTGTGGTACCCCACCAATGGAGGAGTGCGAAGATCATCCCGCTAAAGAAAGCAGACAAGGAAGACTACACAGTGGCCAAGGCATGGAGACCGATATCGCTGCTGTCAACACTGGGCAAGATACTCGAGGCAGTCGTTGCAGAGCGGATATCCTATGTAGTGGAGAGCTATGGACTGCTACCCGCAAACCACTTCGGGGCAAGGAAGCGAAGGTCAGCTGAACAAGCACTGATACTGCTGCAGGAGCTGATCTACAAGGCATGGAGGGCTGGCAGGGTGCTCAGTCTGATCAGTTTCGACGTCAAAGGCGCCTACAACGGAGTGTTCAAAGAGTGACTACTAGAGAGGCTGAAGGCGAGAGGCATACCTGGTGGACTGGTGAGATGGATTGATGCCTTCTGCTCTGGGCGAACGGCCGCTGTGATGGTAAATGGGCACACGTCACAACTACGGGAGTTGCCACAGGCAGGTCTCCCGCAAGGGTCACCGCTGTCGCCGGTGTTGTTCCTGTTCTTTAATGCAGATCTGGTGCAGAGAAGAATCAACGCAAGAGGTGGTTCGATGGCATTCGTGGACGACTACTCGGCCTGGGTAGTGGGACCAACAGCAGAGGAGAACCGAGCCGGCATCCAATCAATTATAGACGAAGCACTGGGCTGGGAAAGTCGGAGCGGCGCGACGTTCGAAGGAGACAAAACGGCCATCGTGCATTTCACGCGAAACGCCGCGAGTACTAGCGACACACCGTTCATGATCAAAGGGGAAGCAGTCAAGCCCAAGGCGAGCGCCAAGATCCTGGGAGTGGTCATGGACGCGAAACTGCGGTACAAGGAACACATAGCTAGAGCTGCCGCAAAGGGGCTCTCGGCTGCTATGTGTTTGAGAAGACTGAAAATGCTGTCACCGCGGACGGCGAGACAACTGTTCGTAGCAACAGTAGCTCCCACCATGGACTATGCGTCCAGCGTGTGGGCGCACTCATGTGGCATTAGAGAAGCTGCTTGGCTGGACAAGGCACAGATGGTCGGAGCACAGGCGATCACGGGAGCTTTCCGGACCGTCGCAACGGCGGTGGCAGAGGCCGAAGCTAGCATCCAATCGGTGCAAGAACGGCATGCGCAAGCGGCAACAAGGTTTTGGATCAACCTCCGGACCCTTCCCAGGACACACCCGTTGGCGACACTGAAAGTGAAAGTGTGTCGCCGATTCGTATCGCCGATGCAGAGGATTGCTCAAGTACAAGGGGAAACAGCCACTGAACGAATGGAGATCATTCGGGAGTACGCGTTACCGCCATGGAGAGACCGTATCCCGGTGTCGTGCGACCGTGACCGGGAGAGAGCGGTGGAAGAAGCAAAGAGGGTGGATGGTATAGTCATTGCCACCTGCTCCTCGCAGAGAAGGGGCATGGTAGGCATGGGAGGCGTCGTACGAGATACGGCGATCAACAACGATGACGAGGTAGTGGCCAGCTACTCCATCACTCTCGGGTTGACGGAGGAGCTGAACCTATACATCGCCGAGCTGGGAGCTATAGAGATGGTATTGAGATGTATGCCGTCTGGACTCTCCCGGCGGGATATGACTGTCATGACGAGCAGCCGCTCCGCACTAGAAGCCATACGGCGGCCACGACAACAATCCGGCCAACAGATCATACGGCAAATATACGACCATATCAAGCGTCTCGAAGACGAGGGCCACTCTCTCCGGATGTTGTGGGTTCCAGCAGGAGAAGAGGATTTCGCGCTGGGACCAAAAGCCAAAGCAGCAGCCCGGAAGGCCACAGAAGGAGAATGCAGACCAGATGTGCCACCGCATCTAGCAAGATCCACAAGAATAAGACTAGCGATAACCAAGCAGCGGCAAACAAGAACACTACCAGAAAGAGTCGGGAAATACTCGAAGCAGATAGATACGGCACTGCCAGGCAAGCATACCCGTACTCTATATGACCCGCTGAAGAGGAAGGAAGCAGACGTACTATCACAGCTCCGCACCGGAATGGTGAGACTTAACAGCTTTCTGTGCAAGATAGGAACGACGGAATTGGACACTTGCGAATGCGGGCTAGCATCAGAGACAGTGGAACACTTCCTATTCCGCTGCGCAAAATGGACCGCGCAACGGGAAGGCATGTTGCGATGCTCACAGACAAAGATGGGAAACCTATCATACTTCCTGGGAGGAAAGGCGGCGTCTGACGGTGACAAATGGGCGCCAGACATGCGGGCAGTACGGGCGACGATCAAATTTGCCATTGCAACGGGGAGGCTTGACATGGACCAGAAGCCTCAGGCACACTAACTATTCAGATTGAATCCTACTAACATCATACAGTCTCATTTTGGCAGACCGTGCTTCAGCTGCTGAGGATAGGATGCTGAACACTTGGAGAAATTGGCCTTCAAGCAGGCCTGTCACTGCATATACATCAGATTGGACCAATCAGTAAAGTGAAATTGTGGGGCTTCGGGTGATTATGGAAGAACCGTACGAAACGAAAATAGCTTAGCGCAAAGGCCCTCTGGGGTGTGTCCCCCCGGGCGAAATAAAATCCATCCATCCACGTGGATATGCAGTGTAGTTGGTTCGAGCCTTGGGTGTCGGCCCCCTTGCTCAAGAGACTTCCAGCCCGCCCACCTCCCATCTGGCCCCTCTCAACTTGAGCAGATTGGGCCATCCCGGAGAGTCGTATCGTCTAGTTGTCTTGCCCATCGGGCACACCGAACATCCAAGACGCGTGCATGATTGGGCCCGCGGTGAGGGGGGACTCTCGCTTGGTGAACTCTGGAGCACAGCTGCAGCCACTTATGCAGGCCCCCTTATTTCCATCAATAACAGACCATCATCGCCGAAGTAGGAAAAGTACATCAAGGCGGACAGTTTCCGGTGACCTGTGACCCTGCAGAAGGAATGTGTTTGTCCAAGTGCTTGTAAAGGTAATGCAAATTCTTATCTGGTGCCCATTGCCGTTATTAGTGAGAACCCCGTCCCACAACAGTCTTTCAACTAATCCTTCCTGTAGAATCTTAACTGGCCCTATTATGCTTTCGGCCATGGCATTTTTTGGCGTGACAACTGCTGCGGAGGACAACACCGGTCCAACAACTGCCAGCGCCGCCGCCGACGATATCATCGAGGTCGACCCCAGGGCCAACCCCGACCCCGACGAAGGCTACCAAGCCGACTGGCTATCGACCGCGACGGCGTCCATCTCCTCGAGCGTCCGGGACTACGTCTTCGAGAACAACCGCCGATACCACAAGTTCAAGGAAGGGCGCTACCTAATCCCCAATGACAACGAGGAGCAGGAGCGCGAGGACATGAAACACGCCCTCGTGCTGCATCTCTGCGGAGGCAAGCTGCATCTGGCGCCGTTAGATCATCCTCAGAATATCCTCGACGTCGGCACTGGCACGGGCATCTGGGCTATCGACAGTGAGACTACACTTGATGCGAGCCCCCAAGTTTGTACAAGATATTGAATTTTATGACTAATATTGGCGCTCCTCGAATTGAATGCAGTGGGCGACGAGTACCCCTCTGCGGAAATCACCGGCATCGACCTCAGCCCGATCCAACCGTCATGGGTGCCTCCCAACGTCAAGTTCATCGTCGACGACGCCGAGACGGAATGGGTAGACCCTCCAAACTCGCTCGACTGCATCCACCTGCGCCACATGGCTCTGACTATAAAGGATATGCCGCGCCTCTTGGAGCAAGCGTACAAGGCCCTGAAACCGGGAGGTTGGATCGAGCTGCAGGACTTCCTGTACATCACACACAGCGACGATGGCTCCAAGCCCGACGACTACAAGTACGACGAGTTCGTCAGGCTGCTGCGCGAGGGCTTTCTCAAGTTCGGCTTCGACCTGCACGGGCAGCAGAAGAACGAGGGCATGGTCAAGGACGCCGGCTTCGTCAACGTCGACAACAAGATGTACAAGGCGCCCATCGGCACGTGGCCCAAGAACCAGGGGCTCAAGAAGGCGGGGCTGTACAACATGGCCATCATACTCGACTTCTTCTCGGCTGTCATGGCCCCCTTCACCCGCGGCCTTGGATGGTCCACCGAGCAGGTCGAGGTCTTCCTGATCGACGTCAGGAAGTCCATCCATAACACCAACATACACGCGTATTACACCCTTCACATGGTCATTGGACAAAAGCCGTTGGATGCAGCTTAGGCGTTTTCTGCAAAGCGGTGCAACTCCGGAGACGGAGTCTTTTATGACGACATCCTAAGAAGTTACGGTTCACGATCCTAAGTTTGGAAATCTCCCTTTTACGGTGGTCGAGGATGGCATTGAAGCACCCAAGTACGCTATCGTGACGTTACTTCACCGTTCTACCCTAGTTAAATTTATGGATGTACACCGGAGACAATCCCCGCCCGAGTGCATTGGAGATTGTGACGATTTCGCCTCTGTTACCTCTAGATAGGCGACAGAAGCCGATGCTGCAACAAGTAATCTATCGCACACGATACATGATGCGAGGGTGTGGACATTGGGGTGCAGACAGACTGTGGCCGTAGTCTCATGGCGGGTACCGGTAGGTGCCGTCGGTGCACTCACGGAAATCGAGTGATAGCTCGTCTGCGGAGGTACCGGAGTCGTAGAGTGAGGGCACTGCGTGAGAACCTAGATTTGTAGTTGTTTTTTGACCGGTTGCTTCGATCGTGAGGCAGGATGCCTCGCTTGCGAAACTCACTCCCAAGGCGTCACTTTGCGGGGATTCAGTCCTCTCGTGCCGCACCCGGTGCTGAGGACGGTATTGGGTGACTCGTGTACATCTTCAAAGTCCCATCTTGATAGGTACAGCCAATAGTGTAAACCTTATTATCGAACCGTCGGATCGGCTGCTTTGTACGAACCGAAGACTGTGGTAGCCTCTCGCTCCTAGCGCCGTATCGTATTGTCTTTGGCTACAGCAGCTGAGCCATCTGGACCTTTCACTTCGAGGAAAAAGTTCGGTGCGATAGCAAGATCATGTTGTGTCGAAGGGATGATATAACCATCAAGCTCGTGGCGCACTTTTTGATCAAGCTGTTCGGGACGAGCGCCGTAGTATATTACATCCGGGGTTGCCTGGTACGAGCGTACCGTCGGTAAGGTGGTGAAAGTTGGTGAATAGAACTTGACGAGCAACACAGTTTCTGTCTTCGATGTTGCCTTCGATAATAGGAATGACGTCCGCCGTGACCTGACTCTCTTTAGACGCATGTGCATCGGCTCTCTAAAAGCTTTCAAACTTGTCATCTGAGAACTGGGATGGAGAAAGCGACGCCCGTGGTTGCCTCAAGGCTTGTCTGATCCAGGGTTGAAAGCCACTCCACTCAATCCACTGGCTGCTCGAGTGGAGTGGGTAGATCATAATCCACTGAATATCTCAGTATAGTGCATCCACTGGAAGCCATCGTGGATTAGGGTGGATTAGGGTGGATTAGGGTGGATTAGGGTGGATTAGGGTGGATTAGGGTGGATTAGGGTGGATTAGGGTGGATTAGGGTGGATTAGGGTGGATTAGGGTGGATTAGGGTGGATTAGGGTGGATTAGGGTGGATTGGGTGGATTGGGTGGATTGGCAAGTGCGTCCATTCGCGATGGTGAAGCTATTCTCGAAGCCTTTGCCCACGTAAGCGCCAAGTTTCAATTTCCAGAAGCTCCAAGTGAGCCTATCTCCAACTGGCTTCCATCTCGTCTTGAGCGCTCGCCACCTGAGTTAGCCACTGTGTTGCCCACCCTTCAAGCTGCTGATCTGACATCTGAGCCAATTCGACATTGACTTTTTCTTCGTCTATCGAGATAAAGAAGGGATCTAGATCGTGAATAATACCCGCCCTCAGCCATGAACGCAATACCTGGCACATCCCGATAATTTGGGCTTGAAGTTGGTGGCGCAGAGGGTTCACCATCCGACCGGCTGCTTGTTGGAAGAACTGAGGATTCCCCCTCAACTTCAGGATTAAAGTTAAGGTTTGAAGTCCTAAAACTTAGATCGTAGGACTTGATCGTAGGACTTTCTAGGACTCAAGTCCTAGAAGGGACCACTCGAAGATATAAGGTCTTAAAGGTCCTTCGATTACAAGAAGAACAATCACAATAAGAACTACTTTCTCATCAAGTGCACTCAGCATTCCTGCGCAATCCAACAACACTGCTGAGAAAAGACGCTCACACTCTGCAGACATGGGTTGTATTGTCAGAACATCAAGCGCCATTCGCGATAAGTTTGGATACTTGAATCGCTTCTCGAGCCAGTAAGCGAGAGGATCATCGATTGAGCCATCGCCACTTTCGCAGTGCGTAATCCAATGGAGGTATTCGTCCTCGCCTGGCGTGAGGCCATCGTGACCTGCTTCTGGCGCTATGTAGCGGTTTCGTTGAAGGTATTCCTGGAATGGATTGTCTGAAGTCTTCCGCTGCTTAGGAACTGGCTCAACGGCTGATAGGCTCTCTCCGGGCAAAGTAACCCGATACTCAAAACGCCACACATCGTGAACAATTTTTTTGCCTCGTCAATCCACTCGGGGCGGTCATTCCAGTTGCGTTCAAACCATTTCCACCGGTATGCGGGATGGAGCGCCAGGCCAGCATAGTAGATGGGCGTCTCGCTCAATATCTCGTTGTACTCATTCAGCTTCTGCCAGCCCAAATTGATGTTGATCCTGAAGTGTTCAGGATCAGGGAAGTCCTTGGCGATATCCTTGAAGCGTTCAAGCTGCTCAAGAAGGAATTCAAAGCCTTGAATTACGTCCCAAATATTGCCATAAGACCCAGTCCACCCACGCTTCCGCTTGCGGATCTGGCCGTCGCCTTCGAGCATTTTGACCGCGGCTTCGTAGTAACTAAGGATCTGCGCAAATATTTCGACCACCTCCCAGTCCTTGTCGGATAGCTGGTTCTCTGGCTGGCAAATAAAGGGCAACGTGAGTGACTTCTTAGGACCGCCCCTTTTGGTCTTGTTTTGTTGTTCGAACTCGATTCGATAGTGGGCAATAAGTCGCTCGATATAGTGCGGAGCAGTAGAGCTTGTCGTATCATATACAATTGTGACAGCCATCTGGTATCGTTGTCCAAAATAACATCCAACGGCTTTCTGGCGTTGAGTTTGGGGTCAGACGACTTGGTGAATGCTTCTTGTTGAATGCTGCGAAGCATGTTTGTCAACAAGTCAGATCTGTGGATAGCTACCACAAGATTGTGCAATTTGCCTGCTGGTCCCTTTTTGCGCCAAATCAAGTGGTCTGCTTCAGTGAGAGCCTCAGCCCCTGATAGCCGTCGCTCGAATGCCTCAGCATCGTGGCCAAATAGAATGGCTTTGGCGGAGAGGTTCAAGATGTGCCCAAAACAGCGCCCTCGCCTGCGAGCCCCTACGAAGCCGAGCTCTCCACCAATAATCTCCATGGCGGTATCATTGCTTTTCGCGTTGTCAAGCGTGAAGTAGCCAATCTTGTCCCGGATCTGATACGATTCAACTACGTCGAGGATTTCGGCGGCGATGTTAGGCCCCGTGTGCCTGGCGCTGACTTCGGGGAGCCCAATCGTGAGCTTGCAAGGCTGGTTGTTTTCGTCTCTGAAGAAGCAACAGATACCATATAAGGCGTGTCGGTTTCCAGACCGCCAGCCGTCGAAAGAGATGTGGACAAGGCCGGGCGCCTTGCACAAGACCTCAATCACCTTGTGCTTGTGTTCTTCGAACGCGATGAGGATCTTTTCTCGAACCGTTGTGTGGGTAATATTGGCTTTACGTGCTGAAACTGACAGGTTCAAGTAATCAAAGATAGCTTGGAGTTCTGCTTCTTCAGCAGTAGAAAAAGCGTGATTCTTGGCCACAATCCAGTTGACCAGAAGCCTCCGGAAGTGTTCCTTGTAGAAGCGCTTGATAAAGCCATTCGCAATTGCTTGTTCCCGGGGGTCGTGTCGATCAAGCTTCATGGATTCCACGAGAGTGTTGCCCCGTAGGCTTCCTGCTCTTGGAATTCGCCTTCCTCTCAGCAGTTCCTTTGGTCCTTCCAGGCGAGCGCGAATCCCGTGGTCATTGAATAGATGATTGTACGCGTTGTGAATGCCATCAGCTTCGAAATGATGTGGGTGTAGGGCATTCTTGCGAATGCACACTTGGCAAACCCATCTGCGGTCGCCTTCCTTTTGGATATCATAACCAAATTGCCAGGCCCAACAACGCGTTTCTCTAGCTCACACCCTCGATGCATGTGGCGATCGACGATCAAATCGATTACAAGTCCTGCTCGATCGAAATCGAAATCGATTCGATTAATCGATTCGATCAAATCGATTGGTCGATCGATTTCGAAGGTCTGTCCAAGATTAGGAATGAAAGAGGTGTTGAGATAGGTTTAATACGCACCAGCCTGGAACATCTGAGCCCAATCAAGGCCAGATTGTTGATTTTGATTTGAATTGCCATGCATGGGCATTCCGTTCTGACCCGGGGGCATGCTGTAGCCAGGGGGCTGCTGCTGGTTCATGGAGCTCGAGACGTCGGCACCGTATTGCTGCGAGGAACCCATCACGGGCATCTGGCGCCTGTCCGCGTTATTACCGCTGTCAAAAAGATTCGGGTCCCCGGCCAAGTTGTTCATGCCGTCTTGGACGGGAACCATGCCGAAGGGGTGGACCATGTTGTCTCCTGGGATGTTACTAAGCCCGTTCAAGTGGTTCAAGTCACCGTCGTGAGCAAGACCAGCAGCCTTCTGGGCCTGGGCATTCTTCTTAACATGAGCTTGAGGGTGGGACAAGTGGCTAGCTCCGGTGGGATTTCCACGACGGATAGAGCACTTTTGGAAGTGACGCTTTAGGATATCACTTCGAGAAAACGTATCGCGGCAAAGCACACACATGTAGGGGCGGTCGCCGGTGTCTGTAAGAGAAAGAAAAAAATATGCGTTAGCCGGTTGACGGGCAAGTAAGGCTCGCGAATACTTACGTCGCAGAAGGTGACGCTTCAAATGCTTCGCGTGGAGGTAGGCCTTTGTGCAATGGGGGCAAGGAAGCTTCCCATCGGCGTTCTTGACAGGAATAACCGTGTTCATAGTACCGCCGGTGCCAGCGGCAGGAGCGGCAGGTCGGCCGGGAGCGCTGGGCAGGATACCGCGTCGGCCCTGAGAGCCAACAACGTGAGTAGGCTGTTCGCCCTCGTGCTGGAGAACCGAGTTGGGTTGCATCATCGAGCTGGGTCCGTATGGCGAAGAGACGCCGGGCTGAGGCATGATGCCACCAGGAGGCATCGGGAGCAAGACAGGAGGCCCTCGACCACTGACGGGCGCGGGAGCAATGGGCTGCGGGTGCGACGCGGTGGTCATCGCCTGGGGAAAACGGTACTGGCTCTGAGGCATTGAGTAGATCCCACCGCGTCCTCCGGGCTGCGACGTCTGCTGGTAGCTAGGGAGGTTGTTGGTGGATTCAGGTGCGTTGGGCGTGCCTGGGGTGCGCGGCGTGTGCGGGTGGCTGACGTAGAGGGGCTGCATTGCTAAGGCGGAAGGCTGCAACGGAGGAAGGGTCTGAGAGAGGGGAGGGCCGGTTTGCCGCTGGTTGGACGTCATGGCGGTGGGCGAAGGATAAGTTTGACCAGGCGGAGTCTCGTTTACACTATTGGTGGGATGCTGCGAGCCGTCCATGCTACTCTCAGTAGACACGTGCTGGGTGTGACCGTCGTGATGAAGCCGCGACAGAATCCAGGGTGAACCAGACAGAACTTGGGAGCAGGGCTGAGGACAAGATCAAGTCAAGATTGCCGATGAGAAGATGCCAAGTTTGCGAGGCGGCGAGGCAAACGAGCGGACACTCAGGCACAATACAGTGCAGCTTGCAAAGCTCCGCAGACGAGGTTCCCGGAAGGTGGATGAGGCTCGTCCCTCTCGAGGTGGTGTCTGGGGAAGGGTGCAGTGTGGAGAACCGGGTCTCGAACCTTTTTATTTGTATTTTTTTTCGGCGGATACCCGGGGGGTTGACTAAGCGTTCCGCCTTGGCCCCCCCCTCTCCAAGGGAGAGGGGGCAACATTACCCGTAACCGCGTCGCATTCGTAACCGCCTTTTTCAACTTTAACGATGCAATACACCAGCAAGCAGGGAGCCAATTTAAAAAGTAAATATATCATTATGTAGCTATAGCTCGAAATAATCATATATCACAAATTGGGTTATTTTTATTGACAGATAGTGTTGTAGTCAATTGATATATCTAGACCCTATGTCCGCCGCCGCGACTTTGGCACAGTAACCTATGTGCCGCCAATTGCGATTTCTGGCTCAACCTCGTCATCTGAATAACGATTAGGAGCCCGATTATAGCCAAATCCGCCGTAATCTACAGTCTGTAACTGTGCCTCATTTTCCTCAGCTATTTCGTCTGCAAATGGCATATTCTCGATATTGAAAATACGCCGGGTTGTAGACTCAATCTGTACGGAGGTAATGATCTCAATATTGTCACTATCTGACTCTCCTTCCTGCGGCAAAGACGGCAGCTTGATTGATGAAGCTACCGAGATAAAATCATCATGGATGACGGTATCCGGGCTTTCGGCTTGATCAGGTGACCTAGCATCTTTTTCCTCCTTCTAAGTGACTACAGCAGGGATCGCTAAGAGATTCGAAAGCGGCTGTGTTGTATAGAGATGTGACCGCTGTTGGTCATCAGCATCAGCCCACTGCTGTGATAGCTTTTCAATAGCATCATTATCGTATGACAGCCGGTGTCTCTCTCTTAGTTCCTCCATCTGGGCTTCTTCTTCCGCCTGCCGGGCTGCCTTTGCAATAGCAGCTGTGCGGCCTCGAAGACGAGGCCGGCTAGTTTAGCGGCGGAAAGGGACGAGACCAACACCCAACTCGACCACCTCACTATAGAGGGGTGATGCACAGAGATGTGTCGCCGCAGGCGTCTTGTGAGGTCAGCCCGAAGCTGCACCCGACTACGCGTATGAGGTCCGACAGGTCTGCGATTTGTCCCACTAGATAGTGAAGCATCTCATGAGATGATATATTGACCTTATTGCGATAAAGGACAGTGGCAAGGCATCGATTGATCGCATGGCAGGGTCAATATCTGGTGAGGTCGAAGACTGAGGTTGGACAAGGATCGGATAAGACGTAGGAATAGGCACGAAGGGACCTTTAGAATGAAAGGGCAATAATCTTCAATACCAAAAGTAATACAAGCAATCTCTCGATAGAGAGATACAGCCTCTAATAGAGACTGATGTCTCTTGAGTCTGTCACGGGCCGGATGAGATCAACTCAAGAGGTAATACCACTGTATTGCGAGAATACTACGATGGAGAGGAAAGAGAGAAAGCGGGCAGGCGCGTAGACGCGTAGACGCATTGATAGTCCCTGTGGCCTGCCCCGTGCGCCCTAGTTACATATCGACCCCACCCTGGGTCAGGGCTCCTAATAGTGCAGACCATTTAGACTATTAGTGCAGACTGCAGATCAGGGCAGGGAATACGGACGCCCGGTGTGGACGCTAAGTACGCTAGGTTGTTGGCATGGTGTTACAAAACCAGGGTACCCATGATTGTTGCTGTGCCAACCACTTTGTTTTGGATATTTCTGATCAATTCACTGGTGCGATCCGGATCAACAAGGCTCGTTTCAAGGGGCGCATCATCCTAGTCGTCAATCCACGAACGCCCGTCGTGGATTGATTATTGATCTTGGATTGTAGTCTGCACTAATAGTGTAAATGGTCTGCACTATTAGGAGCCCTGCCCTGGGTCCAGCACTCCGGACGTTCCCGTCACAGAGTCTCTCGATGATGATGAAAAAAGATGATCCTCCCTGGAAGCTGTGGGCAGCTTCCTCCCCTACTTATCCCTATTACATCCCTGCTAGCAACCATCTAGCCCAAGAGTCCAAATCTGCCCGCCAAACTAGCAGCCTCACTACTGCCTTGGTCAGCCTCTTTTTCACGAAGCTCGCGGAAAAGCTCTGCTTGTAACCAGCCTTCCTTCCTAGCAGCTGCAGCCCGCTCTTCATGACTCCGAGCGTTGACTTTCTGACGTAACTGGTCCACAGTATATGCCCCATCATCAACTCGAATTCGACGCCTTGTGTGCGTACGCCGGGCTTCCAGTCTGATCCGTTCTTTCTGAAGCCTAATGATCTTCTGATGCGATGATATTGTGATGATAGAGAGGTCTAAAGCAGCTTCTGCATGTGTAATAACAGCCCGCGTTGGGCTGCTTAAGATATGCAATTTATCTCGGATTAAATGCAGATCTTTCTTTGCCTTTCGAGGCGTAACAGCATCTCTCTGTAAACGCTTAGGGAATAACGGCTCTTCCTTATCCATAGCAGCCTGACGTAGGGGTCCTAGGACAAGCTCTGGATTGAAGGGCATGAGGCCGGCTTTTTCGAATCCAACATATATATAGCATGCCTTAAATGCTGCGCTGTACAGCTGGTTCCATTGATTAAGGAAGTCATATCGGGATATCTGAGTGCCGCCGGCAATAAGGAAGTCATTGAGAGCGTGCCGTTGTTCCTTTTTGAGATGCTGATAGACCCCAATGTCAAGAGGTTGAAGAAGATAACTTGTATGAGAAGGAAGGCGGAAGGGGATGATGTCAAACATATGACAATACCAGATAAAATCAGGGTCTTCATGAGCAGAAAAACCGTCCATCAGAAGCAGCCGATAAATAGGCTCTGCCTTTCTGGTCATCTGAGAGGCAGAATATACTAATTCCTGGTTCCAGCTTTCCCTTGTGAGGTCAGGACTGTAGCTAAACCAGGTCTCAATAGAGAAGTCATTGAAGTTATCGCTGCAGTCAAAGGAGTGATAATTAAAGTGCTGTAGCCACTGCCGGGCCTGTTGTGCGTTATTTGTAACGGTCTCAAGGTAGTGTATTGCAACTAGCTAGGCCACTCTACAGAGTATACTAAACTTAAGGAAAGAAGGAGAAGAGAAAGAGAGTAGAGGAGCTCCATCCATAAATATACTCGTCATGGTGGCTTAAAGGTAAAAAGTGGGCCACGAAAGGCCGAGGGTTCCCGAGGCCACCTACGGGCACAGCCCGTTACATTATTGAAGCCGGAAGATGTATGTGTCAGGACTACCCGGTCATCGATATCAGCTATAATGTATTCTTCTAGCAACACCTTTGCTATCAGGATAAGAAAAGAAGGTATTGCTAGCCCAGCTGCATTAATTGCATCTACAGCTGATAGTTGTTACAGGCTGAGGCCTGGTACAAGGATTCCGGCTGTGCCGGACCTAACTACTCGAGGTTTAGCCAACTCACCACACTCAGGGGCCTTACTTACTTATCTACTAGCCAGTAGCTATGTTGCCCCTTTCTTCCTTCTCTTTAGCTTTAGATAGACAATCCTACGGCAACAGCCTGTTGAACAAACTCCTGTCCAGCCCTTCACAATAGTGAGTCTTTATTACCGGGTTGAAAGGTAACGATATGTGTTGAAATGAGAAGATTTATATTTCTTTTTTGTTCATACTGAATGTGCAGTAAGGGAACTACTGTTTATATACAGGCACGATCTCTTGTGGAAAGCTCCACCTTCTTCCACACCTTGCCACCGACTTGGTCGCCACACACTTGTGATCTCCAACAATATGAGTTTTTCCCTTCATTCGGGTTGAGAAGAGCTTGAAGCTGCTATCAATCCATCCAACCTGAAGAGGGGTCTTATCAAAATTCCAAAAATTGGACCTTATAATCGACTTTCCAGTTATAACAGCTTCAAATTCCTTGAACCAGTCTTCTAGTCTTAGAATATTGAGCTCGGCGCCAGCACGGATGACTTCCTTGACCTTTGGGGTCTTATACTGTAGCTCAGGATGACGCTTTTTAAACCGCTGGACCCACGCCTTTCAGACCGTAGTCCTAGGACCCTCGAGACGATGTTTTCGTAGGAAACTGGCGTAGTTGCGGATGGCGGGCTCTGTGACTGCAAATGCGCTCTTTTCAACGGTCCTGATGAAGGTAACTAAAGCTCGTTCCTCCGCCGCCGTAAGAGCCGGCGGCTGGCTACCTTTGTTACCAGAAGGAAGAGCTTTTCCCGCTTTTAACAACGATATATATTTCTTCACAAGAGATGTGTTGGTGTGGTAGTGAGAGGCGGTTTCAATAACGGTCAATTTGCGAGGCAAAGTGGGGTTCCTACGAGTCGTCCGTGTAACCGCATCACCGGCCAGATAGGCACAGGCTGCACGAGCCGCAGCTGAATGGGATTTTTCTGAAATTTTGGCCATAATGAGATTGAAACTTGGATATTATAGGATCCGAATTTTAAAGAGATTGGGCTTAAATTGAAGCAACTGGCTTATACAGAGTCTGAAAAAGTCGGTTACGAATGCGACGCGGTTACGGGTAATGTTGCCCCCTCTCCAAGGGAGAGGGGGGAGCCTTTAGCTCCCAGTGGAGCCTGCGATCACGTGTGCTAAAGTCAGCCCCCCGGGTACTGTGGCGTGTACGGCAGGCTATCCTTTAGAGTGTCTCAAGGTGTTAGAATAGATCGTGCGCACAGTCATGCACATGATCAGGTGACCTCGGTCACTTGAGTGACCATGCCGAGCACAGCCCGAATAGGAAGGCGGTCAACTGCGCATATAATACCCCTGACTGCTGCGGGGTCAGCCTAGATGACAATATGCACAATACACATACATGTGGGCTCTCAATGACTAAGATGCTATGCATGCTGCCTAAATCCAACAATTAAGAGTCTCATACGCAATCATATCTACCAGCAATTACCGCTTTAGGCAGCAGGCTGTCCACGAGCGCCCGACGAGCAGTCGCCGAAAGCATGGCGACCGCCACAAGCATCGAGCTAGTCACAGACGAGGATTGGATCACGTGGTTCAAGACCCTGAAGACTACAGCTATGAACGAAGACCTCTGGGACTATCTTGACCCTGAGAAGAAGAACAAACCGGAGCTGATCTCAAAGGCCCCAATTCCACCGGATATCACTCAATTCAAGAAGAAGCCAGCGTTAATCACTCGCTCAAGGCTCGCCGAGCAATCACAAGTCTCTAGCGATCACACCGAGACCATTACGGCCGTGACCGATGATGAAGACCCCACTCTTGGTGATGAAGACGACATGACGCTAAAGGCTCAAGATGTCAGCGAGCTGCCCGAGAAGGGTCTCCGAGTGTACAACGCCTTATGGGCCAACTACGAACACCGCAATAAGCGCCACAAGGAATTCCAAACCAGAACAAAGAACGTAAGGAACTGGGTCCTTGAGACGCTTGATGAACCCCTCTCTCGGCATCACTGCAAGCCAGAGACCAGTTTGCCTGAGTGGATTCAGTCAATCTATGACGAGTTTGCTCTAGCAACCGAACAGCGGAAGCAGAGGGCTCGCCGAGCATACCGCGAGATCTTGGGAGAACCACTCCAAGGAAAGATCAAGACCAACACTGCTGCAGCCGATTGGCTTAAGCGATGGCGGAATGCTATCAACGAGGCTCAGGATGTTGGCCTCCAAGAGGCAATAGAACCCGATCAGTGGCTTGGAGACCTCACAACAGCTCTTCAGTCAACGCACCTACAG
This sequence comes from Ilyonectria robusta, assembly GCF_021365365.1. Lineage (NCBI taxonomy): Eukaryota > Fungi > Ascomycota > Sordariomycetes > Hypocreales > Nectriaceae > Ilyonectria > Ilyonectria robusta. The sequence goes on from NW_025764472.1 coordinate 276,195, forward strand.
GCTTGGACAGATGCATACAGCGTCATGCAGATAGCTCAAGTCCGAGCAGGTACTTTAACAGTCGGCCCAGTCATGGCAGACATTCGCCGAGAGATCGCTAAACGGCCGGAGACCCCACGGCGAGGAAGAGTGAGTCAGGGAGCCTTCCACGGCGGAGGAGGCACACAAGAAGAGGCCGATAGCTCGACGAATGCTCGACGAACAAACACCAAGAAGAGACGGCGTCAGAGCATTGGATCGGATAAAGAAGCCAAGTGCCCAGCATGCTGTCAACTCCATCCACTATCACGTTGCTTCTACGCCTTTCCAGAGAACAGACCTGACTGGTTCGAACCGCGGTCCCATGTAACCGAAAGGTTCAACAAGCGGCTAGAAGAGAACGAAGACGACCTAGTCGGACGGATCAGAAAGATCAAGCTAGAGAAATCAGCCTGACTACGACCTGTCGGCACCTGTACAGCGAACGCAGCCCTAATCATCAGGGATTGCATGACGAACGCTGAACTAGTAGCCGGCATCTACTACGCATTACAAAACTGTGTTCTCCTAGACTCAGGAGCAACCCTGCATATCTTCCGAGATACAAGCCGAATGAAAAACCTGCGAGCAGCCCAACCAGGAGATTTCTTTTGGTCAGGAACTACCCAAGTGCCAATCGACGGTTACGGTGAAGCGACTATTACCCTAGCAGATGCCGATGGCTCGCCGATAAGGCTCACTCTCTATGACGTTGCCCTGTGTAAATCCCTTACCACGAACCTCGTCTCATTCTCGAAGCTGAGACAGCGAGGCCTTTGGTGGGATACTAGACCAGGTAACAACTGTCTGCGGAGATCAGATGGGTCCTTCTTAGGCACTATCGACGAGAAGCAAGGGCAACAAGTCTTAGAATGGAAAGATGGAGCGTTAGACTCGCCAAACGCTCGGAGAAGGGTCGTGGAGCACACGGCGGCAATGACAGCAGACAAGCCACAGAAGAAGTCTCGCTTTACAACATGGACTCCGAGAAAGCCAATGCTAGGGGACACAATGACTTGGCACCGACGACTCGGCCATCCAGGCCCAGACTCCCTGCGTTGCCTTATAACGGCCTCAAGGGGCGTCAGGCTGAAGATGCACGAGCCTGAAGGCCGTGAACGAATAACGACTGTGGACTGCGATGCATGTGGTGTAGCGAAGGCTTGCCGAGCGATCCGCAGAGCACCCCGAGAAGCAACAGCGCAAGCAAAACCAGGAGAACGAATAGCCCTAGATTTCCATCCGATGACCCCAGGCTATGCAGGCTATACGTCTGTATGGATCTTCACGGACCGAGCAACAGGGTACTCATGGGACTACTATGCCGACAATCGCTCAACGCTCGCTATCCGCACAGCGATCACTCACTTCCTCAAGATGTTGGAGGTGCAATACTCCATTAAGGTCAAAGTGTTTGAGTGCGATAATGAGATAACAGAAATACATCCGCAAGTCGCTGAGCTGCTGACCGCTCGGGGAATACGCGCCGAGCCTTCGGCCCCGAATACTCAAGCACAAAACGGGGGGGCAGAACGCATCGCTGCAGTCATCATACTGAAAAGCCGCGCAATGCGTGCAGGAGCTAAGTTGCCTGAATATCTGTGGCCGGAATCGATCAAAGCTGCTACCTACCTTTATAATCGTACACCCTCAATTCACAGAAACAGAAAGACTCCGTACGAGTTGTTCCATCGCCAATTCCGCGGCGACCACTCAGCGAAGCCCGACCTCTCACACCTTCGAGCATACGGCTGCAAGGTCTTTGCATTGACTGCAGATGCACAATTGCGAAGAAACCGGCTTCAAAGGCAGGCTCCGAGGGCGTGGATCGGCTTCCTAGTGGGCTATACGTCAAGCAACTCATTCAGAGTCTGGAACCCCTTGCATAAGGAAGTCTTTACAACAAGAGACGTCTCATTCAACGAGCAGCAACTGTTCGACGGACGGACAGAGAGTCTTCGAGACGATTTAAGGCAACAGAACCTCGAAGCTATCCGACAACGCATCGAAGAACTTGTAGCGATACAAGCACAAGCTGAGCAGTGGCTATCACAGCCACCTGATGAAGAAGCAGATGAAGTAATAGGGGAAGACAACGATGACCTGTTTGGAGAACACTCGCCGAGTAATTGCGAGGCTGTTGGCAAAGTGCCCGAATCTGAAGGGGCATATGAATACACCACAGCTAAGTTTGAACCTCTCCCAACACCTCCCCTATCACCGCCAGCCGCGTTTTTCCACACCTTGGCCTCTGGTCTAGGTGTGAAGGGGCGTGGGGAAGCGGCCAAGCACGAGTTGGAAGCGGGTACGCAATATGCTCCGAATAAAAACAAGGAGAGCTCCGCATACCAACTCGCAAATCGACAAAGTGAGGCTCGGAAGGTCCAAAGTGATCTCGCCGATCGACCAGCGAAGCAGCGTGAGTCTTTCAAGGCTGCGTTTCTAGCTGGGAGACTCCAGTCGCCCAAGCATCGCACGAGTAACCGCAGAGTGTTCGGCGAAGGCCTGGCCAGCCCTAGGCGAGCACTCGGCGGGGGAAGACAAGTCTGCCCTCAGATCACGAAGGATATAGGTGCGCAAAAACCTCCGAGATTAGAGAGCCCTGCGTCAGCAGTGGCACAAAAACCTCTACAGATGGAGAGCCCTGTATCTGGGGGGGAAAGGCCGCCATGCGTAAATACACCGTGGCGTCTGTTGCAGACCCTTCCCAGCTCGCACGCGACTATAGCAAGCCATCCCTACCGGGAGGCTCTTCTTGAAGCAGAAAGAATACATTTACAAAGTCATGCAGATTCCCAATCGTGGATCGAAGTCGCAAAAGCCTCGGCTAAAGGCCGACGAGTGCTCGGCTGCCACTGGGTCTACGTCTATAAACTTGACAAACACGGCAGATTCGTGAAGATAAAAGCGCGCCTCGTTATACGCGGCGACCAGCAAGCGATCGATGGCCGAGAGACCTACGCAGCAACTTTGGCGGGCATGTCATTCAGAACCCTCATGGCCCTAGCCAACCGATTCGACTACGATATGTTGCAATACGATGCAGTCAATGCATTTGTACATGCAAAGCTGGATGAGGATATTTATATGCAAATGCCTGCGGGATACAGGAAGCCAGGAAGGATTCTGAAGCTACAGAAAGCTCTCTATGGTCTTCGGCGATCACCACTGCTGTGGCAAAAGCACTTCGAAAAGGGCTTGCTGCAAGCAGGCTTTCGCCGAGTGCCTGGCGAGGACTGCTGTTGGCTTCATGGAGATATCATCTTCTTCTTCTACGTGGATGACTGTGTTCTCTGTTTCCCTAAGCGCATCAAGAGCAAGGCAATGTCGCTGATGGCAGAACTACAGACAACGTACAATATTGAAGGAGGCAAGCCACTTCAATGGTTCCTAGGGATCGAGGTCATCCGGGATCGCAGAGCAAGAAAGCTGTGGTTGTCACAGGCTGTTTATATCGATAAAATGCGCCGCCTGCTCCCCGAAGACTCGCCGAACCTGACGACGGTAACCCCCATGATTCGCGAAGAACTTCTGCCACATGACACAATAGCGAGCCCCAGCAGCGTCAACCTATACCTCAGGAAGGTCGGCACGATCATGTACGCGGCAGTGATGACTCGACCAGACATAGCTTTTGCTGCAAGCCGACTAGCTAGGTTCAACCAGAACCCCGGACCGCAGCAACAAAGAGCCGCCGACAGAGCCCTGCAATACCTCATACAAACAAAGGGTCTCTGCCTTGAATACGGAGCTGCGGCCGGCAGTGAAGAAGACGGACTGCAAGTTGCCTCAGATGCTAGCTTCGCCGATAACTCAACGGATCGTCGGAGTTCTCAGGCATTCGTCATGAAGCTCTTCGGCGGGATCACTTCCTGGAGAGCCAACAAACAGGATACAGTTACAACGTCAACAACAGAGGCAGAGCTCCTGGCGCTTTCCCAAGCAGCCAAGGAAGCTCTCTTTGCAAGCCGACTTATCTCTGCATTGAAGGTTGACCTGAACTCTCCGACTGCTCGCCGAGCAGCAGCAACACCAGCAAGGATCACAATCGAATGCGACAATAAGCAGACTATCCGCCTTGTCACTGCAGAACTAGTACAACTACGCACGAAGCTCAAGCATGTTGACATTCACAACCATTGGCTACGCCAAGAAATCATCGAAGAAAGAGTTAATGTCATCTACACGCCTACTACCCGAATGCTCGCCGACGGATTAACGAAGAACCTCTCAGGAGACGGCCACTCGGGCTTCCTCAAGCAACTGAAGCTGATCGACTTGACGGATAAGATTGAACAGAGAAGAACTGAGGAAAGGGCACAGGAGCTATGAAGCAAAGTGCAGCTCCGCGGCAGGACCGCGAAGCTGAAGGGGCGTGTTAGAATAGATCGTGCGCACAGTCATGCACATGATCAGGTGACCTCGGTCACTTGAGTGACCATGCCGAGCACAGCCCGAATAGGAAGGCGGTCAACTGCGCATATAATACCCCTGACTGCTGCGGGGTCAGCCTAGATGACAATATGCACAATACACATACATGTGGGCTCTCAATGACTAAGATGCTATGCATGCTGCCTAAATCCAACAATTTATTTCTATTAAAATTTTAGAAAAATCTTTCATTTTTCCTTTTTTTTTAATAAAAGGAGAAAAATTTAAAATCTGATATGTATTTTAAAGCTCTAGATCTGTTTAATCTAGATTTCTTTTTTAAAGATTTTATATATCTTTATTAAAGGTAGAAAAGAAGGTCAAAAAAGGGGAGAAAATAGGGATTTTACACCTTGAAGGGGGATAAGGGGTTTTGGGGCTGACAAGGGGTTTTGGGACCAACCTCGGGACGAGGTTGGTAGGCGGCTGGCCCACAATACCAACGGGTAAAAGCCATCTTAGGCAGCATGAATTGAGTTCTTCGAGAATATTTTAAAGGTGTCGCTGTTAAGCTCCGGGGCATGGGAAATCCTCGGAACTTTTGTAGCCCACTATAACTCGGCCCGATATATTCTCTTGCCTTGAAACTGACACGTCATACTTATCTCATGTATTGATTAATAATTACATTTTGATTTCAAATCACAATAAAATTAGAATTCTCACACCGTGTCTATTATCGAGTTTTTACTTATATTTACATCCTATTTGTCCCTAAAAACTGATGTATCAATATCCATTCAACCTGATACTTCCTTCAAGCCCTGAACAAAATGGACACATGCAAGATTTTGGTTATTGGTGCCTCTGGCTATATGTAAGTCCATCCCATAGCGATTTGGATTCTTTTATACTTACGAAGTACAGTGGAGGCTCTGTGCTCACCACTTTGATGAACTCCTCCCACCCACGCATTAGGGAATGTGAATTCACTGCCCTGGTCCGTCACGAGCCGCAGGCCGATACCCTCCGTCGTAGAGGCATTAACGTGGCGATGTTCTCTGGTTTGGATGATTTGGATAGGGTGCGAGAGGTTGCAGCCCGCCACGATATTGTTATAAATACTGCAAGCACATTCAACACCCCTGCGGCAAAATCTATCATTGATGGGCTTGGAGACCGCAAAACGGCGGCAGAAAAGCAAACCCACCTCATCCAAGTTCGTTAGACTTCAACTTTCGTCGGGCGGCACTAATATGCGCAGACATCTGGAACAGGTAGCTTAGCCGACCGTCCCGTCAGCAAGCGCTTCATTGAGACGAAAGTGTTCTCTGACAAAGACAACATTTACGAGTATGAGAAATATCGCGAGAGCATCGAGCCATTTCCCCAGAGGACGACTGATGTCACAGTGATGGAGCATGGCGAAAACACAGGCGTCAAAACGTACATTGTTATGTCGCCTACCATTTACGGCCTAGGCAGCGGGATGATCAATCAGAAATCTATGCAGATTGAAGCCTTGATTCGCGCTGCCCGCGACGATAAGTACGTCAGTGTGGTAGGTTCTGGCGAATCAGAGTGGAGTCATGTCCATATTGAGGACATAGGTCTGCTATACGAACTACTTGTCACAAGAATCCTGGAGGGGTTGGACCTGCCATCAAACAAACGGGGCATATACTTCAGTGAGACGGGTTACGAATCCTGGAGAGCTGTATCCGAACACATCGCAAGGACGGGAAAAGAGCTAGGCATTTTGCCAAGTCACGAAATCCGCCAAATCACGCTCGAGGAAGGATCAATAAAGCTGATACAATCAATGGAGCCTGATATTATTGAGCTTGGATGGGCATCTCGGTCAAGAACTAAAGCTGATCTGTCCCGTGAAATAGGTTGGAAGCCAACTAAGAGTTTTAGTGATTTTCTGGACAGCTTTACTACACTTTGGACAGAAATTATAAAAGAGTAGTGAAAATAAAGATCGGTCCTGGAATGAGAGAACCTAATATATGGTATTTGTTTTTTACCTGTTGGCATTGTAGGGCGAGACCGCCTACCAACCTTGTCCCGAGGTTGGTCCAGAAACGCTGTATCAGCTGGGAAACTTTGTGTTACTAAATCCTGCCTGACCTTCATTTACTGCAACTTAAAATTATATTAAATTAACGTAACGTACATGATAAGCATGCGCCGCATCCAAGTATGCGCCGCACTTTTCCCTCAAACACATAACTCTCTATATTATCAATTCAATTTCAACCACCAAACATGCCACAGCAAACTACTGAAGCTAGAACCCTTCTTGCCCTTCAAGCCCTTCAAAACGACCCAAAATTAAGTATCCGACGCGCCGCATTGATATACGAAATAGATGAGCGAAGGCTACGTCGCCGACAGAATGGCATTCAATCTCGACGCGATTGGATCCCGAAATCGCGTCGTCTATCTGATCTAGAGGAACAGATCATTGTTCAGTTCATTCTCGACCTGGATTCGCGAGGATTTGCCCCGCGACTGCGTGGTGTTGAAGAAATGGCCAACCGACTGCTCGCTGACCGCGACGCGTCACCTGTCGGCAAGCGCTGGGCTTCTAACTTCGTCAGGCGACAACCAGAGCTTAAGACGCGTTTTTTTCGTAAATACGACTATCAGAGGGCCAAATGCGAAGATCCAACCATTATTCGCAATTGGTTCCGGCTCGTGGAGAATACAATCGCGAAATATGGTATCGACCTAGCCGATATCTACAACTTTGATGAGACCGGCTTTATGATGGGCATAATCGCAAGCGGAATGGTCATCACAGGCGCAGATAGGCGTGGAAACCCGAAATCAGTCCAGCCTGGAAACCGGGAATGGGTTACAGTCATTCAGGCGATTAATGCGGAAGGCTGGGCAATCCAGCCATTTATCGTGGTTGCGGGCCAATATCACCTCGCCAACTGGTACCAAGAAAGCAACCTCCCGGGCGATTGGGCTATTGCAACAACTCAAAATGGCTGGACCAATAATGAGACAGGTCTTAAGTGGCTCAAGCACTTTAATCGGCATACAAAGGATCGATCGACCGGTCGCTATCGTCTTCTAATCCTCGATGGGCATGAAAGTCACCACTCCGTCGACTTTGAGAAATATTGTGAAGAGAACGACATCATTACGCTTTGTATGCCGCCTCATTCATCTCATCTGCTCCAGCCTCTTGATGTCGGGTGCTTTGGGCCGCTTAAAATAGCCTATGGTCAAGCAATTGAGCAATTGATCAGATGCTCCATAACTCATGTTTCGAAGACCGAGTTCTTCCCAGCCTTCTACGCTGCCCACGAAGCCGCCATGACAAGGAGTAATATTGAGGGAGGTTTTCGAGGGGCCGGACTTATTCCCTTGAACCCAGAAAATGTCATATCGAAGCTTGATGTACAGCTACGGACTCCAACACCAGTGAGGGAGGAGATCAGCCTCCCCGACCCTTGGGTCTCGAAGACCCCAAAGACCGTGCTTGAGGCTAGCTCTCAGTCTGAATACCTCGAAAGACGAATGAAAAGGCATCAGAGCAGCTCTCCAGCATCAATTCTTGAGGCGCTTAAGTCACTTTCAAAAGGAACAAAGGCAATAATGCATCAGAATGCCCTATTGAAAGCTGAGGTCCAGATCCTTCGACAGGCGAATGAGACTCTTAGTAAGCGGCGTAGAGCAAAAAGAACCCGCCTACAAAAAGGAGGGAATATGACTCTAGATGAGGGAAGGGATGCGATAGATCAGAGAGACGTTGATGCGCAGGTAGTGGCTGAATCGTCGAGAAGTGGTGGTCGACGGAGGTTGGCGCTACCGAAGGAAAGGCGCTGTGGAACTTGTGGAAAGGCTGGTCATAATGCAAGGACTTGTCAGGCTGTAATTGAGACCTCTGGAGAAGAGTATAGTGATTAGTTTTAATTGATTGGATGCTTTGTTGTGTTTTTATTGAAGTTTTAATCTTAAAGGGTTAGGAAAAGTGCGGCGCATACTTGGATGCGGCGCATGCTTATCATGTACGTTATCTCCATTCTTACTTATCTTTTCCTCTTTTTCTTCTCCTTTTCAACCTTAATCAACATGCCTCGACCTCGAACAGATCTTAACCCTTTCCGTCAAGATATCACTATTCTTCATGAAGAAAATACCCCAATCTCTGGTATTATTCTTTCTCTTTCTACCAATTATAATATTCAAGTCAGTCGCTCAGTCCTGTACCGATTCTTACAGCAATGTGAACTTGTACATCAACAACGTACAGTTAATACTGAACCCCTACGAGAGCGAATCAAGTCAATGTTCTTTGATGACTGTTTAAAAGATGCTATTATCCTACGCCGGCTTCAAGATGAGGGGTTTATCTTGAGTATGACTGGACTTTGCAAGATCCGTCGGGAACTCGGCCTGTTCAGGCGGCAAGACAATAACCAGCTTCAAATAGCTCAACAACTTGCAAGAACTTTCTTTCATGATGAGTCTCAAGTCTCAACTGTCATTCAAAACTTTGGTCGAGGCTATCTTTACACATACATGTGGCAACAACATCATGTTATCAGTCGCGATGCATTGTACACTGTCTATCGAGACTTTGCACCTGAAAGCATTACTGATCGATGGGGTAAAGCGCGTTTTCAACGTCGTGACTTCATTGTTCCAGGGCCTGACTGGGTATGGTCCCTTGATGGGTATGATAAGCTTAAGCAATGGGGCTTTGAGATCTATGCTGGTATTGATGGGTATGCCCGATATATTACATGGTTTTACTGTGGATATTCTGCTGCAACAAGTTGGAATGTTGCTTTACAGTATCTATCAGTTCTGCGGCAGCGTGGTATGATGCCACGAGCCATTCGATCTGATCATGGAGGGGAAACAGCTCTGATGTGTGGCTTACATTACTTTCTTTCTGGGAATCGAAAGAAACGAATTGGAACAGAGTTAGTTCCAATTGAGTTCAAGGATTGTTGGTTTTTTGGACGGAGTATTCATAATACTCGAATTGAAAGCTGGTGGCATCGGCTTTATCAAGCACGTGGAGGATCATGGAGGGTAAGTTTCTACTATTTCTTATTGATCTTTACTAATTCTCTTCGATTAGACATAAAGTGGGGTTCCACAAGTCTTGCAACGCTACGCGACATTCTCGCGCCCGGCGTCAAAAATCAGAACCGCGATTTTTACTCCTTCATCTTCAATCTTCCACAAAATTTTATTATGTCGACCAATTTGCGGTCTTTTGGGACCATTATATCCGCAAATCGTCAAGGAAAGCAACGCACCAAACCAGAACTTCGTGCGGCTATTATTGCGGCCGTACAAGCTGGAGAGGCAAGGAGCACCGTTGCGACGCGTTTTGGGGTGTCAACGGCCACAATCAGCCGTCTGCTTCAACGGCTTGAGACAACCGCATCTATCGATCCGAAGCCCCAGTCCGGGCGCCCTCCAAGTCTGACGCCACGGGCAAAAAGGGCTATTATTCATGCTGTGCGACAGGATGAACGTGTCTCAAGGAAGGACCTGCTGGATGACCTGAGTCTTGAGGTGAGCGCCACGACTGTCCGCCGGGCTTTAAATGAGGCCAGCTTGCGCAAATGGAAGGCTAGAAAGAGGATCTTTTTACGAAAGGAAGATGCAGCTCAGCGGCTTCAATTTTCACGCAACTGGGCGAAGAGAGAAGAAGAATTGAGCGAGGTATGGCTGAGTGTTTGAGATGCCCTTGTCTGCTACTCTACGCCTAACTCACACTCCCTAGATTATCTACTCTGATGAGTGCTCTGCTCAAAATGGCAGCGCCGCGCCGAATATCTGGGTCTGGAGATTCACCCACGAGGCCTATGACCCAAAATTCGTCAATACTAAGTCTCACGGCAAAGGTGATGTGACGATAATGGTGTGGGGTGCGATTTGCAAGGAGGGCCGGAGCAAGCTGGTTATTATGACTCGGGATTCAGCCTCCAAGCGCGGTGGCTATACATCAAATAGCTATATTGAAGCTCTGACTTCTGGGCTTCTTCCTGATTATACGGGAGCTCGGCATTTCCAGCAGGATAATGCTAGAATTCACATATCAAAGGCGTCAATGGCATTTCTTCTGGAGCATGGAATCTCTCTTATTAACTGGCCCCCTCACAGCCCTGATTTGAACCCCATTGAGCATGTCTGGGCCAGATTAAAGAGAGATCTCTATAGAAAATTCCCTTGGGTTGCGAAATTGAAGAAAAACGCAGCCGATATCGCGAAATTTAAAGCCTGCTTGGAGGCAACGTGGGATGCTATCCCACAGGACTTTATTCGGGGCCTAATAGAGTCAATGCCGCGGAGGGTCGAGGCCTGCCGCAAGGCTAGGGGTTGGTATACAAAATATTAAAGCCACGCCTCTGAGGAATCCAAAAATACAGTTACTTTTATCATAGCTAGTCTGCAGCCTGTGGAATTGGTATCTCCATTACGTGTGTTCCGGTCAGGGTGGTGGTGCAAGATCCCCTGTTGCAAGACTTGTGGAACCCCACTTTACTTCCAATGGCTAACAGAGAATGGGCTCTTTGATGGCGGCTCTCTCCCTGATCGCATTGCTATTCTATTCATCTTATGAATCCGATCCGGCATGACTTGATATCATTTGTAAGAGTCTGGAATAGCCATTCTATTCGCCGTCAAGCCAATCGACCACATGTTCAACCTGGACAACCCTCAGTTCTATATCATGATCTCAATTCAGAGACTGCACGGAACTTTGCTGAAGAGATTCCACCCGATCGATTCAGATTCTGTCAAGAAACCTTTAATCTTGATCAATCTGATCTGGATGTTTTCTTACCAGAAGAAACAATGTCCATTTGTCAAGATATTATCACAAGGACAATTGGCTCTTTACCAGCAATATCGAACGTTGTCACACATCCACTTTTGGATGAGTACAATCTCCTACGAGGTGAATTGGCTCTTTATATTCAGAATGGGACTTTACCACGACTGTCCTTACTTGACCGACCCCGAGATGGGCGAGATCGACTTAGTCAAATTCTACAGGCTCAGAATATCGATATTGATGTGTTTGAATCATGGATAGCAGCAGATCAATAAAGGAAAAGACTTGAGAAGATTGAAACTACTTACGCTGGCGAGTTACCATGCTTAATGGAGGCAGTGGCTGTTTACTGCCAGTCTTCCCCCCGGTACTAATTACATCTCCCTCAATCACTTCTCTACTTCCATCATCTGACACAAATGCCTCTAAATCCTCATTACCTTGCCCAGCTACTTCCACAACTATTTCATCTCGTCCATTCAAATCCGATCCATCCACATCCGTATCGAAGAATGCAGCAAAATCATCTTCTCCATTAGACTTCTCTAGTAAGACCAACACCTCCTCCTTTTTCGTGTCTATCTTCACCTTCCTCTCCGTTGTTGGAGCTGCTTGTGTAGATGCCTTTCGTTTGCGATTGATTGGAGATTGTGTTGGGGGATTGCTTTGTATAGGAAGAGATAGTTTCTTTTCGCCTTTGACTTATTCTTTTGCACTGGAACAGGAGTGATCATGTCAGATTCCTCCTCTTTCGCTTCATAAGCATAAAGAAGTGAAAGATTGGCCTTGGTTGGAACCGGACCTTGAGGATTGATTGCAGTAAGAAATGCAGCAAGAGAAGTTGTCTCAAGAACCTCCTGAGAAAAGAAAACAATACTTTGAGAACTGTTACAGATGCAAGCAGAAATGAACTCCCAGTTAACAGCCCGATATGTTGCATCAGTTGTTGCACGTCCTGCAACTGACTTTACAAAGTCGGCATGTGAAGGATAGTTGTGTGTTGCGTTTGTAACAAAACAATTGCTAACTTTCGTAGCAACACTAGGAGATCCAGGCTGCCACTTCCTGATCTCCAATTGACCGCTTGGTTTACACTTATATGCTGCTGTATATAAGGTAATTGACAACTCAATGGGTGTATTAGGTATCGGCTTCGTTCGAGTAGCTTGGGCGTGGAGATTTCGGCTTTGGTTGCCCTGATTGACAGCGGATTCCAGTTGAGCAGGATTGTAGGAAGGGATAGTCATTGCAGGTGCAGGTGCATGCTGGAGTTGTCGTGATCGTGCCTGTGTAGGTGGGATTGGGCTGTCTCCAGTCAAATCGACCATGTTAACTTGAGGATTGGCAGAAGAAGGAAGAGTTAAAGGTGTAATATTATCTCCACAGAAATAACAACGAGCCCAGTCTGGGTTTAACTCCAATACAACAGAATGGAGATAACCCTTCTTGGAACAGATTGTGGAATTCATAGTAGAGAATAATAAAGAAGGATTAAGTTGGATTATTTGCGTACGCAAAACTTTTCACTTTAAATAAAGAGAATATTAGCACTGACTCATCACCCGTAACCCTAGACTAGTTACTCTTCGGGCTGTGTGGAGCTAAGTTCCTCTTGGACCTTAGCTCTTTCAATTAGATCTGCTCCAAATGCACGTAGTTGATCAGGTGTAGACTCCTTCACGATTTTCTCTATTATGGACTGAGATAATTGTGTTTCTTTTGGCCGATCTAATATATTCTGATTAGTATTTGTTATATAAAGAAAGGTTCAATAGCTTACCATGATATGAACATCGAATTCCTCTCGATGAATATGTGCAGTTCGCACATGCACCAGCAGCAATATCACTCTTAGTGATACACCCTTCAAAAATGCCATTTCCTCTCGCACATTGCATACAGGAAGATGTGCGTGAAGTCCCATAAATATAGATGAGTAGTGCATCAATATTTTGTGTACGGGTTAAGTCAAGGCCAGTTGATGCAGACCGCCCTTGTCTAGCTCGTGTATTCAGCTGTAACAGACGGCTCTCTGTTGCCTGCTCTTGACATCTTATCACCTTTGCAGGCCGTATTAATTGGGCTTTTGTAAGAGCCCATGATGTGAGTGCAGCCTTATTTGATGGTTGCTTGGCAGTTGAGTTAATTGGAGGTGACATGTGTAATACAGTTGGTGTTTTTGCTGATATGTATTGATGGAGAATGTGACAGGGAAAAGATGACGCGTACTGGGGGAAAAATTGTTGTATGACCTTGTATATGGAATATTCCTCTCGCTTTAATTGAATATTCATGTATTTGGGGGTTGTTGGATCCGTTACGGTCAATTCGATCAGATGGATAGGGATCAATACAGTGATGATGATGTTGATGATTGCTTATCCTCGTCATCCGGATCGGTCGGAAGAGGGGTTATCATACCCCCCCTTCTGACTAAGGTGTTGGATACGCGGTGTGTCTTTAGTGAAGATTCGGGATAGCCAGATAAATGTAGATCAATTCTTGATGATATGTTTGGTTGTTCTTGATGTTCTTGTTCTCGTTGACTCCCGTCTCCATGTTCCTCCAGAGTGGGGTTTTATTGTCATCTTCAGTCATAGATGCAGATATCCCAGTATTCTGATACCTGAATAACCTCCTTGATGCAATACACAGCCACAATCTAACAGAGGGGAGGAGAATACACATATACAATATAATAAAATACTACGTCACCCCATGCACATTGGAGCGGCGATGGGGTGCATGGGGTAGCCTCAGCCGAAGGCTGTGTGTCCGCGGGCCGGGAAGCTATTATTACTACTGCATTATCTACGTACTGATCCATTGCCATGGCCATTCTTGGTATTATGTGACATGTACGGATTCCGTGTGAGCACCTGTCGTTTCCGAAGCTCCTGATCCCTCATCTTCATCTTCATGCCATCCGGGGGAGACCTGTAGACCAGGTGATTACGATCAAATGGTGCATCCAACATCAGACCGTCGAGCTTTTTCACGCGAGAGACAGCCACGTAGCTTAAACCAGTCTGAAAGTCCCGGCAGGACAGATCTGTAACTATCATGTCTTCGGTGATGCTTTGTGACTTGTGCACGGTAATTGCGTAGCATACGATCAGGGGAAATTGGGTGCGAGCGCAGAGAGTGGCTCCGATGAGGAAGTCCCTCTCCACTGGGAGAATCGGCACAATCTTCCTGCCATCAGCGGTGGTCAGGAATACCGGTCCGCTGTATTTGTCAAACTCCATCATGATAACACAGGGAGGGTCTTGGATGGGGTCGGCCCCAGGTGCCCAGCCGATGTCGTAAACTGTACCGCGAGCGCCATTGCAGAGGCCAACGGGTTGCCAAAGGTTAGACGTCAGCATCAGACGGGCGCCAATGCATATAGGGATCTGCTTCGCAAGGTTGCCCGCCTTGTCGTCAGGGGCAGCAGCAGCGCCAGGGCCGACGTTCTTAGCCGTAACCTGGATGACCGGCCGGCTGAGGCGGTCGAGGTGATAGTGGTTATATTCGTTCACCCTATCTTTAGTGGCGTATACTCGCAAGGCGTTGACGAATCTCGCGACCTCCCGATCGTCTAGCTTTGCCTGTACGCGGCTGGAAAGGAGCTTCCAGGACTCTTTAGATAGTTGGAGCAGCCGCAATTCCCCAAGAGCTGTGCGAAAGGCCTCCTGGTCGTCGCCGCGCTGTCGCTGAACAACCTTCAAGAATACTGTTTTATCGAAGCGCCTATACGCGTTCCTGCCCTTGATCTCTATCCCCTGCACCTCTTTATCATAGTAAAGTGGCTTCTGTAGCACAGGGGGTAGTTGAAAGAAATCGCCGACCAGCAGGATGTTCAAGCCGCCAAAGAACTCTTCATTCCTACTCGGGAACGCCTCGCGGAGACGGTCATCGATCCACGATAGCTGACGCAGTCCTAGCATGCTCTTCTCATCGATGATCAGGTACTTGATATCCTTCAGCTTCTTCTGGAGCTGGGCCTTATCAATCGGCGACAGGGGCCGGAAGTCCTTATTGATTGGGAGGTGCAACAGGGAGTGCAAGGTAGTGCCCGATATCTGGTTTCCCGCGACGCCCGTGGGCGCGGCACGCCAAACAGGTGTCCCTCTCCCGCCCGTCGCGGCTTGGAGGTGCGCGGAGAGCAGGTTGATGAGGTATGACTTGCCAGTGCCGCCTCCACCATCCACATGGAGTAACAACTGGGAGGGATCCTGTGTTAGGAAATGGCCCATCACCGTATCGTACACTAGACGCTGCTCGGGATTTAGGGAATCGCGAGCCTCCAAGGGCTGATCATCCACATCAAGGTCCATGGGGTTTTCCACTTTGCGCTGCTTCCAGTAGTCACCGTTGAGAATGTCATCATCTGCATACCGTCCAACGTGAGGGGCCCAGTCGTAATTGATGTCAATATCTCGGCGGCCGAGGACGTCAATATCCTCTTCCTCCAGTGGGCGGTCAGGTAGCATGCGGGCGAGTTCATGCCAGTCCTCCTCGGTAATGGGCTCCTCGTGGACCTCAGGCTCAAATTCATCGTCCTCTGCCCTTAATTCATTTGTATCTGGCTCCCCATAATGATCGTCCGCATGGGTGTCATGGTGCTCTCTGCAGCCCTTGTACGCAGCCGCGAAGGAATCAAACTGCTGCCCGCTCATAACGAGCAACTCTTGTGGAGAGCGATGTGGATGAGCCATCATCAATTTAACACGGCAGAAGTCATTAAACTGGGGAGAAGCGTCCGTGGACTTATACCGAGGGAAGTAGGCTAGGACCCTTTTCTTCGCGTTAGCAGCGAGTCTCCTCCACGTGTTGAGATTGTACGACTGCAGGTACTCGAGGTAGGTTACATGGTCATGCTGCTCACTTCTCTCCAGATATTTTCTGTAGTTGCCGATAGACTCGTTGACATCTCCATCCACCCGATACGAACGCGCATGTTGTTCCAACGGACGGCAGTCGACGGAGACAACCATCCGAGTGCCTTCCTGCAGAGGGATGTTAAGCAGCAGATGGGAAATCTCCTGCGCCGAGTAATCCCTCTCGGCAATCAGTTTGTTCATAAGGCGAGAGGAGAAGGATAATAAGGGCTGAAGGTGTCCCGTATGCGGCAAGACCTGATCTGCAAGTTTGCAGTAAGGCTCAGTCTTCTTCTCAGATTTGCTGCAATACTTCGCAGCGTACGTAATAACCGCCTGTAAGCTGGTGCAAGGAGATATGTCGATATTGGCTAGCCAGCCTAGGATGATAGCAGGATTGAAGTGGTTCATGAGGCTGTCGTTCCGCGCCGCCTCGAAGATGTGGTACGACCTTCCTTCCTTCCTGATAACTGCAGCCAGCTCCCGCAAGGCACGAGGGAAGTCAAAACGACACTCCCTCTCTGGATTGGCCGCGTTGGCCGCCTCGATGTCTGCAGCAGCGCCCTCCATATCCCTCGCGATGTCACCGGTTCTCTTCCTCACACGCAAGCAGTACGTGGTGTTGCACTTGTGGCGCTGGCAACGGTTGACAATTTGCGAGAGCCGTAGGAATGTCATCTCTATGCTTAGGGGATCTACGCTCAGCGGATTACCCTCACCCTGAGGCATAGTCCTACTCGGCTCGGGGTTAATGGCAGTGACGTGGAATCCCCACGTGCGTGCAAATACATCACGAGCGGCTTCGTCCTCCATGTCGGCTCCGGGGCAATTTTCCATCCAGTATAGGCCGTGGTTGTGTGGACTACCACGCCCTTGCCATTCGTACCGATCCCAGTAATCCGTGATGCCGAACTTCTTGCTTAGCACGATATCCCGAAAGAGGCAGTATCGGCGGTAGAAGTGGAAAGCAGCAATGTGGGGGTTCTGCCGCAATAGGCGGCGCGATAGAGCCATCCTCTCCGGCTCGGTGGCGGCTAGCCAGTCGTCATACTGGGGCATGTGCTGGTAGAGACTCCGCCAGTGTAAATCTGCCGGGCTAAACGTGATGAATGCACCAGGACAACCAAGGTTATAGGCATAGGCCTCGAGGTCCTGCCTCCTTTTGTTCCAGAAGGGACGCGTACCGCGAATAGACACCGCATGCCTTGTGATCGAGTTGATCAGCGCCTGCGCCTCGGGGTCCTCGCTGTGTTCCAGCGCCTGAATAAGTTGCTCTCGCGTCAGCGGCTGCTGTCTCCCATCATGTTGCTTCACGAAGAATCTGGACCGTGAACGTGCTTGTGACCGCATTAGTGTGTTGAAGGCGACGAAGCGGAAGGTCGGGTGGCGTGCAAAACGGCCATCGTGCCAGCGCATCGCGTGCTCGACGTAATCCTTGTAATCAATGGAGCGTAATCGAGGTTCAACAAAGTCGGCTCTACCGTCAGGAAAGAGGCAGGGAAACGCCAAGGAGAGTAGGGCATGAGAGCGATTGAACTCATTAATGGGTGTGTGTCGTATATTCGGGAGCTGCAGCTCGTGTTGCGCCTGGAAGCTTGTGGAAAGCCCTGAATCAGCTTCTGATTCTCCAGCGAGAATAGACCGCAGAGCATCGAGCTCCGTGTCCTTGACCAACAGATCTGGCACTGCAGCCTCGTCCTCCAGGTCAGGCTCTGCCTCCTGATCTTCCTCGGGTCCAACATCCGCAGCCTCCACCTGACTCTGGGGGATTGCATCCAGGACATTGCCATCTTGGGGCAATTGATTCAGCCTCTCTCCGTCGATGACGATACATCGATAGCCAGGATGATGGCGGCGGAGGTAGTCTAGCCATATGACAACCGGCTGGCGGCGGACGCGGAACTGGCGGGTGAATTGCCGGCTAAGAATTGCGTGGGACGACGTATTGGCAGGACGTAGTAATACAATGTTCAACTCCTGCGGCAGAAGCGGGAGCTGGTTGTATACTAAGCCAACCTCGCGGAGAAAGTGAACCACATGCCCCCGATACTTGTACTGCTGCCCTCGCACAAGCATAATGTTCACGTGGACGTGAACACGAGCAATCAAAGACTCTTCGGTAGGCGTAAGCTGGGGCAATCGGGTCGGTACAGGGCCAAAGTCGAGCTGATTATCCGCAGAGAAGAAATACGGCTCGTCGGGGCGGCGTTTCTCATCCTTTCGATAGCAACGCGCACAAATGCCATCGCAATCGATCTTCATCTCGAACCAACTCTCTTGGCATCGACCGCAAAACTGCATTTGGTCATTGTCCAGCTTTGTCCAGAACTCGCGGAGGATTGCCTTGTCGCGACCAGTCAAGGCGCAAGCCTCGAGGTCCCCATTCCACACCGGGTCTTGTGCGTGAAATACCGCCGATTCTTCAGGTGGAATCATCACTGGGCTCCGATACCGTCGTGGCGGCCTCGACGATGGAGTTTGCCTTCGAGATTGTCTCGGCCGCCCTCCTGTACCAGGGACAGGCCACGGCGACCACGCCTTGGCTGTGCGGAAGGCTGCGGCAAGCGATGGCGAAGAGGGCTTCCATCCACGGAATTATTATCGTCGTTCTCGTCTTCGTCCCTGGATCGGAATCACACTCCACCCCTAATTGTTTGAGGTACCTCCGTGGTCGAGCAGGCGAAAAGAGTAAGTTGAAATAGTCCTCGGCGTCAATATCAGATTCAGAGAACTGTACCCTGTCATTACCTCCTTGGTTATCCCATCTCCGTCTTGAAACCAACTCGGTTGTAGTCGATCTCGGCTCCCATCTACGCTCCGTGGTTAGCCTGAACAATTTACCAGGACGACAGCACAAGGATACCTTCTCCAGGACCCTCAGACCCATCAAAGACGCCGAGTTGAGATATTGTGGAGTCAGTGACACAGTCTCCCCTCCACGGCGTCGTGAACGATGGTCACGCTGGACAGCGGCCAGCTTGGCCCTCGCCCCGGCCTTGGAAGGATCATCCTGCGAGTCCTTCCCGGCCCTGTGGAACCTAGCAGCCAAATAAGAGTAATCGACACTAGTTGTGCTGCTTCGGACAGTAGATGGATCAGAATGTGAGGCGTTGGATGGGTCGTTGGCTGCGCGGGAGGTGAGGGAGCCAGTCCCGGAAGAGCCGCGAGCTTTGTTGGGTTGGTGGAATTGGCGTCCCTAGCACTACGTGGGCTGGCTGATTGACTCTCTGAATAACCTCCTAGCTGCATGAAGTTGAGTAGCTTCTCTGGCGACGTGGGCTGGGTTCCAGACCTGTCCTTAGCAGGGGATAAGCCGGCTTCTCCGTCAGTTCGCTTCCGGGCAGGTCTTTCGGCTGAGGAAGAACGGACGGCGAGCTTCCTCAATGTTTGGATCGCGCTTCTGGATCTGGAATTCTTCATTCAGTTAGTGTTGAATGCTCTTATGGTCTTACGGAGTGGGGAGACAGAGCTGACATGAGAATTGCACTGACTACGACAGCCGAGGCAGTTCTTGGTTTTCCCAGCAGATTTCCGTTTGCTGACGAAGTCACCCGCAGGTTTCTCCTCGCCACAGCGGGCACAGACGATGGAAATCAAGTCATCTTGAAGCCCTTGAGGAGTAGACTTAGGACTCATTACTCAATGAAACACGCATCAAGACGCGTGGTTTCAATGAAATTTCCATGTCAAGCGAAGCGCAAGTAAACAAACCAGGGGTGCTGCGAGGCGCAGAAAGCTAGGCCCACTTCTTAGCAGCCATTGTCCAGTTGTTGCTCGTTTTGCGGCCATCCATACAAATTGCTGGCCAATCAGAACCCGGGAAACTTATTGACCCCTGTCTGCACCAAACCCTCATTATTCGGGAAAACTTATGGATTAATGTAGAGTCAGCCTTCGGCTGAATAATATCAGAGTGCCACGCTAGCTTTCCGACAACTTTCGCCTCTGACGTATCTGACAGGCGCCATCTAGGCGCACAGGTCCCTACAGTCACAGGCCCGTACACTTAGTCAGCAACACCCACTGTAATATTTCTGCTTCACCACTGACCGCCTGTAACCCCTCCATCATAACTATCAAGGGCTGCTTTTGTTTTTAAACGAGCAACATTTTGCACCTCTTCTGTGGCCCTTTATATGACACTTGCTACACGTAGGTAGTCTCTTTGCCCCTAAAGGCTCGTCTTGAAGCGTGTCTTGAGGTGTATCTTGAGGCTCGTCTTGAGGCTCGTCTTGAGGGTGTCTTGAGGCGAGCCTTGACTCGATTTAGGTTGATATAGCTCGTGATTGTGTTGAGAAAATCGGGCTTCAGTCCGGTGTTTAAGAAGCCAATCTTCGCTCCATTCTTCCTTTGCTAGTATTGAAAATTGGCAGCCAGAACGGAACTGATTGCATGAGTATGTAACTGTAGGTCGTCCAGACTTGCCAATAGTCGACCTTCGTGTGATGAATGTAAAACCTCTAGTTGCCGCCCATATACTAATATCTATAAATAAATCTTCTTGCGATACGTACCACCGCTGAGGAGGAAGATTATCATGAGGGAAAGAAGCTGGATTGGAATCCATTTTAGGGGTTACAGGCGGTCAGTGGTGAAGCAGAAATATTACAGTGGGTGTTGCTGACTAAGTGTACGGGCCTGTGACTGTACGGACCTGTGCGCCTAGATGGCGCCGTATCTGACACAAGTGATGACCAAGCGGAAGTTTAAATAGCTTGCAACTTTTTTAACATTTAATGTATAATAATAAAAGTAAAGTATATTTGTAAATATAATATAATAGGTATTAGAGACATTTTTTGATAATTTTTAACCAAGTTTATTGATTTTGTAGAATTTAAAACGTAAAAAGTCTAAATGCGCATCCGGGTGCGCGTGTAGCGGGCGCCGCCGAAAGGGCCCTGATTACTAATATACATATACATGTCCATTACCCAAATTGTGTCCTAGTCTCCTCAAGCCCATACTGTGAGGACCAATACCTGCTACATAATCAATCGACGGAGATTTCGGGCCAAAAAGTGGATAGCTTTTTAGGTTTCTTCGGAAGCGTTTCTTCGGAAGCGTTCCTTCGGGAGCCGGGCTTCGGGAGCTGCGGGGACATATCAAAAGTTCCACGGCGTTGTTCTTAGACGAGGTTAGCGCGAACCAAGGGTTCTCAACCCTCCAAACGGCCAGAGGCGAGAACGAGAACGAGAACGAGAACGAGAACGAGAATGAGAACGAGGCGCCTAACGAAGAATGGCATAGATTCCTCCACCTAGTCGTCTCAGCGATCCTACTGGTTACTTGAGAACGCGCGTGCTGCTGAACCATGTGCGTTGATCCGTTCAGGGCCGAGGGAATTTCCAGCTACCGGTGGCCTGTCCCGCAACCTGCCTACATCCTTATGCTATCTCCCACTTTCATTGAAAGAGGAGTTTAGCGCGTCTTCAATATCTACTGACTCCTGCAATCCTAATGGACGGTTTGTGAAGCGATCAACTGCCTTAGAGTAATTTGGAGGTGGAGGTGCTCTCATGTTGCATATTTCATGTTCTACAAATCTATTACCCATGTGAACGAAGCAAAGTACGTAAACAGGCCGTTGGATTAACACTGTTGGCAACACGCTTCGCAATCGGTTCCTCGGTTGAACATGTTCCTTTCGGCAATAGTTCGGTAGTTAAGACTCGTATTAGTAGTCAAACATGCCTGGTGGTCTCGACCTATAGGGCATGGTTTACCGAGGCACACGAAGAGTTCTTGAGCTTTTGTCTTTTTGATCTCGCTGAAAACCCGTATATCAGTTTCATATTGTATGGAGTTGCGGTGCGCGGAGGTCATCAACTGTTGTGCTTACCATGGGAGCAAGTTTAGGCATGAGATTAAAGGAAGTTATTACTAGGTAGTGCGCCATTACTTGTGCCACTACATCATAAGAAAAGCCATGTTCGGCCTGGAAAGGTCCAGCTGTGCGACTTGTGTACATGCACACCTGTTAGTATGATCCAAATAGAATATCTAAATCCAGGGATTACATGTAGTGAGACAGAGGTTGGCAGGCGATACCGCTGCGTGAGAAAGAGCTCCCGAAGATTTTGTCTGATAGGAGAAGTCGACAATAGGATAGCATAAGTCGCTCGTGCCACGTTCACACGAGGTGCCTACTATGGAAGCCTAGGCGCTACTATTGGAGCCTAGGAGTAATAAATCGAGAATCCCGTCAGAATCTCGAAATATCACGACCAAAAAGCCAGGTCATGAACCAGTGAACTAGAACCATGATCTTATTTCGTAGACTCATGGTCCTGGTGATGTAAGCCCCTCTCCACAGGATCCAGGCCAATCTCCCTGTCAGGCCCTCAGATGAACTTTGGGCGATGGCACGCCAGCTGCCAATGTAGGCAAGGGTGCCGAGATTGCGGAAGCGAAAGGGCTGTGCATTATTGCCAAAGGCCTCACAGGAGTCGTATGTGTTGAGAGCCTTAGCCAGGTACTTGGCCTGCTGTGAAGCGACCTGTGCAGTTGCGGGAAGAGCGTCACGCTCCATGACAGCGCAGTCACCTATGGCATAGACGTTGGGGAGGATGTGGTGGCCGGCATTGTCGCCGTGCTTGGTGATGCCATCTCCGGCACACCCAGCAGAAATACGGACGCGGAGATGGTCATCAGTGATGATACCCCCCTCTCCTTTGGCCTTGGCAAGATGCCAGGTCTGTTGCTCCTGCTGTTGCTGCTCCTCTGGCGTAATGGGGGAGCGAATCTCCTTTGAAACAAGTTTAGCAACCAGGGGATTTCGCATAAGACCCGTACTCCAGACGACGATGCCGGCGCCAACCTCGTCATCACCACGTTCCAGGAACTTGAGCTTGAGACCACTACCGTCCATGTCCGGACGGATACTCTGGAGGTGATGCTCAGTCCTAACGCGGATACCCTGGCGTCGGAAGGCGTCGACAGCGTAGGAGGATAGCCTCTTATCGAACATGGGCAGAATACCAGGCGCAATGTCATAGACAGTGATGTCGATGAATGGTATGAGGTCAGGGTAGAGCCGAGCTAGGTCATCATGGATGAGGTCGTGGAGCTCAGCGGCAAATTCTATGCCCGTAGGTCCGCCGCCAACGACAGCGAAATGGAGCAGCTTGCGGCGCTGCTCATCCGTGGTGGAAGGGCGTTCCGCACGCTCGAAACACTGTAGGACGCGAAGGCGAATGGAGCGAGCATCACCGACATCACGAAGGAAGTTGGCGTGCTCACGGACGCCGGGAACACCAAAGGTCTGGGAGTAGGCGCCAACAGCGAGGATGAGCTTGTCGTAGGGGATCGTGATCATCTCGCCCTTATGCTTGGGGAGGGTTTCCTTGGTCGCGGGGGAGGAGGTCTCGACAAAAGACACTGCTGAGGGGTTACTGCCTCTTTGTAGGCTTTCTGGTGAGGGTCGAGTGATGGGCGGTAGGGTGCGAGAGCTGATCTCGTCGCCGTCTGGATTTGTCTCGATACGGATAGTCTTGTTGGCAAAGTCGATATCATCGGCCCAGCCTTGGTGGAAGTGGTCTGGCTGCAAACGGCGGATAGGCTCGAGGATGGAGCGGAATTCGAGGGTGCCGACCGAAGTTGATGCCAACAACGGGGTGAAGACAAAGTAGGAGCGCGGCGAGATGATGATGCGCTCGTATTTGGCCGGGTCGAGATCGCGGGCAAGGGCATAGCCAGCCCACCCGGAGCCCAGGACGACAACCCTCTCACGCCTTATGTGTCCCTCTAAGCCCACTTTTGCTTCTATACCGGAAGTTTCGGCCGTTCCTTGAGGCTTCTGTTCGGTATTTGCGAGCCTCATGGTAGCAGGCACGGCGGGGGCCAATGGGCAGGCAGAAGAGGCGACGATATTATCGAGGCCAAAGAGGTATCGGGACCGAGGCCGGATCGGGCTTTGCCAGTAACTCCTCATCATCCCTTTACATGCCCCCGTGTCAATGGATCTAACCAACGGATCTGTAATAGGTGAGGTTCGTTGAAGGTGATGGAAGAGGAGAGGAACGGAGCCAAGAATCAAAGGAAAAGGCGGCCTGGAAGATGTTGGGGAACGCGAATCAGTGGGGCATCAAATCCATCACCGCTGATGGCATGTGAATAATCATAAGCTAGTCTAATTCGATTTGTAGGTGAATGATTACCCTAGGAGCCTTTTATGCTTTCTAATACTCTATATACTAGGCATAAAATGTTAAGACCACTCCTCTCATTGGAGCCGCTGGCAATGAAATGATAACCAAGTATACTTCTATAGACTGCATTATGACAAATAAAATCCCATGACCGAGCATCTTTCAGGAAAAAGCTAAAACTTGCACCAAACAGCCTGTCGTCGGATCGAGGATGCCGTTTTAGTCACCGATTCCCGAACAAAATCATTCTGCCGACACAGCCCATCTTAAGGCCGTCCCAGCCAGTTGCCCGAGTCCAACCGAGCCCGAAGATGCTTATTTGCCTGTTTCCGCTCGTTGGGAACTTCATCTCCTTCTCGACACGGCAGCCGGTGAGTTGTGCAGGTCAAAACCAATCGAACCATACCTAACTTGGCCGAAAATGAAGTGATCTACCAGCTACTTGGCTGACTCAAGATTATGCGATCATAGATCTCGGCAAGGCATATCTGAGTAATAACATTTTCTTCTCCCGAGCTTTTTCGCTTCGGCAACCGGGTTCTACGCACCCCGCTTCCGATCACAGGGTAAGTATGGATGGATGGATGGATTTTATTTCGCCCGGAGGGAAGTCCCTATAGGGCCTTGACACAATCTGGTTCACATTTCAGTACATTTGGTACCTGACGCCCCAAGCCCCACGGATCGTCGTCTCATCGCTTGCTGCTCAACCTACTGTACTACTACTACTGTACAAAGGATGCGCCGTTTTCTGTCGACATTCTGCTTTCTGTACAGGAAATCACATTTTCGTCCGTGCACCACCAAATAAAAAGCAAGTTCACCTAACAACAACCGAACTTATACCGAATGGAATCATACCACTACTACCCCATCTATCACACAATACTATCAGTTGTTATGAATGAGTAGTAGTAGTAGCAGCCGTGCTTGTATTAAGAAAAAAAAAAAAAAAAGGGGGGGGGGATATAGCATAGCGAGCCGCCAACTTGTCTTATTCTGGTCTGATCTTACCTTCATTATCTACAATGCCAACTACACCAGAAGCCCTCACCCATCTTGGGTTATGGATTGACCCTAAAATCAACCTTCTCATCTGTACCTAGCCAGAGTGTAAATATGCACTCAGCACTGGTTAATCTTGCGTTATATCTCACCTGCGGGACAAGCATAAGATCCCGACCAACATAAGGAAGGGCTTATCTCGACTACTCAAGACCCTACTGTACCAAGGGTTGCTTGTATTTTAGTAAAATACATGCTTTTTGTCCGTGCACACTTCCTCGTTCCCTGCAACCTTATGGCACTTCGCTTTTTCGGTCAGACGACACAACCCTCTTGAAGTCGATCGATTAGTCTCTCTTGTAGACAAACCGGTTAATTTAGAGATGTAGTCTAGAGATCTTAACGCGTGAGGACTTATTCTTCCAGCGGCTTCTCGAAGACCCGAGTAAACGTAGTCGACCATTGCTTCTAGACTAAGGCTAGTCAGGAAGATGTTATGCGAAAGATGAAACGAGAGGCCGTACTACGACGAAAGAGGCCTTAAAGTGCTTCGTCTAGAACCACGTCTCTAGATCCAAAAAGTGGTTGATGGGCTATGAAAGATACGACCCGTATAACTCTTGCCATCAGCCCTGCAGTGACTGTCATTTTTTACAATGGATCACCGTGTGGGACCCGTCATTGGCTACCAGAATGCATCTACTTTAGCGGGGGAAAAGGTCAATAACCAACACCCAAATCATCTGCCGTTCCTACAGGGGGTGCACAGAAAAGCGTCGCACAGGCGTCTTGCTTGGTCAGCCCGAAGCCGCACCAGACTACGCGTATGTGGTCGGATTGATCTGTGACTTATGTCTCCTAGAAGGAAAGCATCTAAGTAGATGCTGTATCGGGTCGGCCGCAGAAAAGAATGGTGGCAAGGCATCGATGAGGTCTGCGGCAGACCGGCAATTGGCGTGGTGGAAGACTGAGGTTGGACAAGGATCGTGGTGGCAGACGAAAATCTCTCATAAAATCTCTCAAAAATCAAGGCAAAAGTTCTTCATTCTCAGAGACAATAAGCTTGTCAGACTTGCTGTCTCTCTGACTCAAGGAAAAGATTCTCTGTCCAAAGAAGGTGATGATTCTGCCCTCTGCGAGCAGCTTCCTCCCCTACTTATCCCCCATTATATCTCTGCTAGCGACCAGCTAGCCCCAAAGTCCCAGACCGCCCGCCACACTACTCGAGACGAACAGTTGTAATTGAATGAAGCACCCCACCGAGACACTTCCATGAGCTTGCTACGGTCAAGGAGAAGCAAGAGTACCCGAGTAAAGAGGACTGAATGGCAACAGAACATCAGCTCCCTCGATCATGCCAAAATAGTTGGCATAGTTCGAACTTGAGCACGGCTCAGGAGGACTCGAAGGGGATCGTGGAAGAGTCGGGATTCTGGTTGACCACCCAAGTTGTCGACGAAACACAGAGAAGAGCTTCCAGTTGGCATGACGACCAAGAACCGAGGAAACATGCTCGACTCGATTGAAACTAGATATCCGCGCTCAAAGCCGCTAGACAGCAACAATTCCAAGAAAAAAAGTCTACACAACCATGTCAGATTTTCACAATGTTAGTCATATTGGCCAATCGAAAGAATTATTGGTTGTCTCTTATCCAACCGGACTTGTCGACTTCGGAGGCGTCCGCAATCGAGCAAGGCTAGCCAAAGATCGTTGCCGCTTCCGATGTAGACTCTGGCGCCCATGGGTATCTAGGACGACTGCATCCCCACCATTCAGATACTCATCGAGGACGGCATCATCAAGTTCAGGAGAAAATTTCCGTTTCCGAGGTCTACCCCTTTCTTCTTCTTCCTCCTCCTCCTGCTGACAGCCGGTTCCAGAAGTATCCTCTGACTCCTCAGTCGTGTACCCGTCATCAACCATCTCTTCTTGCACAGACCTTTGCCTCTTCGTAGGACTCCGACTTCCACTATCGGTCCTGTTGCCTGTCTTGAAGAATCTTCGTTGATACTCATCCGCGGCCATGTTGCGAACTTGCGAGCCGGCGGAGCCCTCGTTATCCACAATAACCAGCTTCCTCGGCACCCTTTGACCTAGAAACGGACTCTTGGAAAACACAGCCATCGCAAAACGACACAGAAAAAAGTATGGCGAGACACCGGCCAAGGGCTGCAACTCCAGATTGTGATACCGCTCCTGTATTTCGACGGAGGCGAAGTTCCACAGCGCGTGGACTACCCACTTCCCTGCTTTGGGCACAATGGCAAACCTGTGATCGTCCCACATCTTGTGCAGGTCACGACGCAACAAGATTGTATTGTCGGCGCATCGGGTATCTTGGCCTCGCCCTGGGTTGGCCGTGTACAAGAACATGCAGTTCTGTTGCCACCAGTCGCTCTGCGCAGCGGGTATGATATGCGCTGTCTCGTTGGGGAGAGCCGACGCGGTGATTCGGCATGTCACATCGCGGCGAATAGCGTCGTCGGCCGAGGTTGGGAGGATCGGGGCGGAGGAGTACGACGGCGGGAGAGAGGCAGGACAGAGAAATTCATCGAAAGTGGGTACGACTGGGTATTGCTCCTCGCCCTCTATACAGAAATAATACCGTCCGTGTGGAAGCACATCATCAGGGTGGGCGGATAATCTGGGGCCGTCTCGGCTCAACGAAAGGAAGCCATCCCAACGGCCATTGGCGAGGATGGCGCAGGAGATGTGCGCGGTTGCGTGATGAATACCGCCAGAGTCGAAAGCGGGAAGTGTAAGGAGGATATTGTGGTTATCCTTGTAGCCGGGGTGGAGGAAGAAGACGAGAGGCACGGTCGGCGCGCTGTTGCTGAAGGGTTGGCAAGGAGGCTTGAGGGACAGCGGCGGGCTGACTACTAGTATCGTTGTTGATTGGCTCATGGCTGACCTTTCAGATGCCGATGATACTGATTGTTGACTTGCCATGGGGCCGCGTTTTTCTGTCCGTCGATGGTTTGATGATCGATTGATGATTTGAAGTTGCGGAAGATTTTGGTTTGTTTGGGTTACGTCACTGGTCGCCGGGTAACCACGCCATAATCACGTGATTATCCACCTGATCTCCCGTGAGCAGACAAGCTTTTCTTAGCACAGGAGACGCAAACCGCAGGCGGTCTGCCCAGAAGAGCCTTGAGGAACGAAGTTAGAGACGAAAATCGGTCGACGTACCTTGAACAAATTTAATTATTTTGAGCTGATATGAATTTACGGATAGTTGAAGCAAGATCGGCAGCTCGGCTATTGTGGCGTCGTTGCAGGCTCGACTGTACGGAGTAGGTGGGGTGTGATTGGCATATCGAGATCATGAAATATATCTCCGGCTCTCTATAAAACCTCATGGAAACCTTAATAGCAACCCGGGCGGAGTTATATCACTGGCACTCACTCTCCCAAAAGCTTACGATTAGAAGCATTATAGTTAATTTATTTAATTGCAAGGAAGATACAGCATCTATAGTCCTCTCCCTTATTGTGAACATAGCGATGTGCCCGGTTCGGTTCCAATTTTCCTGCAATAATATCCCTGAAGGTCTGAATTTTACTCACGAGATTTCAAAGAGTCTCATCAGGTCTCTATCCTATGCCCGGCAAGATGATTCATACGCCTATTGTTTTCAATATACAGTGCTGCCTTTTTTGAAAGAACACAAACCGGCTTGTTGCGCAGCGTCCAATCCGTTTTGCGGAATTTGCAGATCACCCATCGCAACCGTTTTGCAGACTCTAATTTTCTTTCTTCACAAAGAGGGTGATCCCTACGTTGGGGTTCTTGTCAGCGGTGTGTGTGGGAAAGGCGAATGCGAAAGCCAGACGCAACAAGCCATCCAGGAGGAGATGTTTGAAGTTGGGGCAGGGGCTGAGGCTTGGGTGGGAGCTATAGTTTGCGCGGTGTGCGGAAAGATGGAAGGGATCAGGAAGTGCGGGCAGTGTAAAGCTGTGGCATACTGTGGCAAAGAACACCAGAAGGCAGACTGGAGACACACAGGGGAGCGTGTGTATCTCGGGACGAAGAAAGTGACTGAGCAGGGGAGTCACCTTATAAGAGTCGCCTTACAAGATCGAGAGTTATAGCTAGGTACAGGACAGTAGGGTGAAAGGGAGGAATAAATTCAAATGTAGAGGCGCCCGACACTATAGCAGTAACCACTGTCTACTCTCCATCGGTATATTTCTTGGGGGGGTGTTGTTGGATTGCGCAGGAATGCTGAGTGCACTTAATGAGAAAGTAGTTCTTATTGTGATTGTTCTTCTTGTAATCGAAGGACCTTTAAGACCTTATATCTTCGAGTGGTCCCTTCTAGGACTTGAGTCCTAGAAAGTCCTACGATCAAGTCCTACGATCTAAGTTTTAGGACTTCAAACCTTAACTTTAATCCTGAAGTTGAGGGGGAATCCTCAGTTCTTCCAACAACCTCCACACCCTGCCAAC
The DNA here is from genome assembly GCF_021365365.1 of Ilyonectria robusta. Lineage (NCBI taxonomy): Eukaryota > Fungi > Ascomycota > Sordariomycetes > Hypocreales > Nectriaceae > Ilyonectria > Ilyonectria robusta. Next base: position 305,880 of record NW_025764472.1, read on the forward strand.
AACCAACCCACTTCGTAACGCTACATCCCGCATCCGAAAGTTCAGAAGATATCACCGCTCGCCATTTTACGACATGGCAGTGGCACTCAATGAGATACCAGTGGAGGAACTAGAAACGGTCAACCCGTTCACATTGGCACCTTGGGCAGAACGGTTACAAACCATCGTTGCCGACAAGACAGAGACGACACAAGCAGATCTGGGCTGGGCAGTACGCATCGCAGTGAGCTGTTCAGCACGGAACGGAGTAGTAGGCGTCGGTGGGATCATCGAGATCCCTATATCGGTGCGAGGAGGACCGAGGCGTGAGCGATTTTCCTTCACGCTTGGCGTGAGAACAGAACAAAATCCGTTTTCTGGGGAATTGGCGGCGATGGCATATGCAGTCAGGCACTTACCTGACCTCAGGTACCGAAGCGTAGCACTGTTAACGAGCAACAAAGCTGCTGTGCTTACGCTGCGAAATCCTCGCCAGCAATCTGGTCAAGAGTATGTTGGATGTATATACGACTCCATTGAAGCATTAAAGTGTAACGGAAATGTGGTAACCGCCATATGGATACCCATCAGTGCTGAACATAAACTCTTGAAGACTGCTAAAGAAGAGGCGCGAGATGCAACCCGAGATGGTGCTATCCCGGCCCTGAAGTTTCCTAGAATGAGATCAACAACCCTTAACTTGGCTCTAAGGAACCAGGGCACTAACCAACGCCTGCCAGACAACGTCGGAAGGTTTTCAAAGAGAGTCGATGCTGCGTTACCAGGTAAGCACACTCGACAACTATACGACGGCTTGTCATGGAGAGAGGCCAGCGTACTGGCACAGCTCAGGACAGGTATGGCCAGATTGAATGGATATCTCTTCCGGATTACAGCAGTAGCATCAGCACAATGCGCATGTGGACAAGCGACAGAGACGGTCGAGCATTTCCTTTTCCGATGCAGAAAATGGATAGCACAGCGGGCTCAAATGTTGCAGTGCACCGAGACACAAAGAGGAAATCTCTCATTTTTCCTGGGAGGAAAGGCACCAGCAGACGACGCAAAATGGATGCCAAATATGCAAGCAGTCCACGCAACAATACGATTTGCAATAGCCACAGGTCGACTTGACAATACACAACGGTAAAACCAGATGGCAAAATCCCCTACTTACTTTCTTACTAACCTACCTTACACCCCTCCATCAAAAACCTCGTGCCATGGACAGCAGGCACCGATTCAGCCGCCGTAGATAGGACTCTGAACACTTGGAGAATAGCCTTCAAGTTTGCTTGCTAATAATATATACCCCACGAGACCCGCGGAAAGATTGAAAAGGAAGAAGCAAAAGCAGAAATTGGACGCTGTATGGGTTTTTACGAGATTATGACAAAGCTTGGGAAACGGAAATGTACAATAGCAACTAGTGCCCTATTGGTTATAAGCCACCGGGCGTAATAAATTGTGTGTGTGTGTGTGTGTAGTGGATCATTACGTAAGCTGAGCGCGGCAAAGTGGATGTAATAGAGATGGGCCACTTATATGTGGTCCACGTGGATATGCAGTGTAGTTGGTTCGAGCCTTGGGTGAAGAAAGCACCGATCGTTGCTGAGCTGCGAACATGGAATAATACAGTCGCTCCGAGATCGAGTGGCAGTATTGGAGACACCCAGATCCATGTGCAAGAAGAGTTAAAGTAAATAAAATTACTAGCGTCTATTAAGTGCAGTTACATTCGCCAAGGTAGTTGGACAGAAGATACATGAAGAATGCACTTCAACACCAGATGCTATAGAGGTTGAGAATGAATTAATGCTTCGACTCGTGGCAGGGAAAGTGCCAAAATAATGGTGCCAGTCAAGTATGAGCCTATGCAAGGCTGAACCACTGTCCAAACACATTGGTAGGGTCGTATTTCTTCTTGAGCGTCCTGAGACGGCCGAGGCTGGAGCCGTAAATGGCGCTAAGGCTTTCGTCGCCGTGGGCGAAGTTGATGTAACTGCATTGATTGACTTGTCAGCTTTTCATCCTTGGGGGAGATTCATCCATCATCATCAGAAATGACTCACGTAGGGTTGACGGTCGGGCTGGCGGAGAAGCTCCAGATGTCCCGGACCTTTGAGCCGAAGGTCAGGGCCGCAGTGTCGAGGGATGTGTCCTCATACCACGGGATCACGATGGCCTGAGCGAAGGCGTCGAAGCGCAGCTCGTCGTGCAGGGCGGCCTTGCCACGCCCGACGGACTGGGCCTTGGTGAGGTTGTAGCGCTCGATCAGGATGGCCGAGTTCTCGGCGCCGGGGAGCTTCTGGAAGTCGGTGTACAGGGACCAGATGCTGGACCAGGTCGACGCCTTCATGTTGTTGATGGTGGTGCTCAGGGCCGGCTTGCGGCCGCCACGGCCACAGAAGGGGTCGTTGGCCGCGTTCCAGCTCGTGTAGGGCGTTACGGCGCTGGAGTTGGTGAGCGGGTCGAGGGCGTACAGCGGTGCGTAGGCCTTGCGGCCGGACGCCTCAGTGCCGCCGCGGAGGAAGCCGGTGACGAGGACCATGGGCGTATTCTCGGCGTCGCCAGAGTTGGTGAGCACGAGGTAGACGACCTGCTGGGGCAGCAGAGGCAGGTCCTGGATGGCCTGGGCGACCTGGGCAATCTGCGAGGGGGCGAAGGTCATGGACATGATCCAAGACGTGCGGTCGGCTGTGGCGAAGGCGTTGACGGTTGCGTACGTCACGACGCCGAAGTTGGGGCCGGCGCCGCGGAGGGCCCAGAACAGATCCGGGTCGGAACTCGGGGTCACGGTGACGGCCTCGCCGGCGGGCGTGATGACGCGCATGGACAGGATGTTGTCGACGAAGAAGCCGCGCTCGCCCATGATGTTGCCGTAGCCGCCGCCGAGAGCTGCCCCAAGAGCGCCGACGCAGTTGCAGTTGCCCGTCTGCACGAGCACACCCGCGGCGTCGGCGGCGGCGATGACATCTCCGACGAGGGCGCCGCCGCCGACGAGGGCCGTCTTCTTGTCGGTGCTCACGACGACCTGGTTCAGGCCGGCCAGGTTGAGCATCACGCCGGTGCCGAGGTCCCACTGGCCGGCCGCCCAGCCGTTGCCGCCATTCTGGGCGAGGATGGGCACTTTGTTCTTGGCGCAGTATTTGACCACGGCCTTGAGGTCGCTTTCGCACGTCGCGTTGACCACGACGGCCGGCTGCGGCGCGTCGAACTCGCTCCACCGCTCCCGCGCGACCACGCCGACGCCAGAAGACGAAACGAGGCTCTTCAGGTCCGCGGCCACCGAGCGGGCGCTGATGTCGATCGCTGCCGCCGCTGCCACGCTGAGAAGCTGCAGGCCAACCACGAGGTTCCGCATGGTGAAGGCACCCATTGACTGCATCTCTTTCAAGGGCGAAAGGGGTTGGGTTGGTTGCAGTGGTGGACGGATGAGGACGTCAGGGGCGAAGTCGGGGACGAGGAAGGCCGAGGAATGCACCTTGGGCTTGACAGGACGCCACTGGATTCTTAATAAGGATCGGCCCGGACATGATCAAGGGACTATTCAAACATGTCCGACCAACTGTCGGGTTGCTCATGCATGCCGTGCCATCTTCCGGCCCCTGCATGCCATCTTACGCCCCTGTAGACACTAATGCAGAGTCCTACGTTAGTTTGCATCTCGCTGCCAGGCGCACCAAACGACTGAAGCAACCGGCGTTGCTATCTGCATTTGTCTTCCCCGCGTCTCTTCTCCAGCCCAGCTCCCTGGTTACCAGGGCCTGGGGTCGCTTGAAAACGGTGACCAAGGATACGGTAACGGTAACTATCAAGACCAGACCCGGGGCGCCACAATGATTATGTCCTCGGCTCCAACTTTGTAAGATGAAGAAGAAAATCCAGCCATGTTCCCGACGGCTCGCCAGTGCTTGCGCTGCTTACAGACTCTTCGGTCTAGTAATCTCCAGAGACAGGTGCACTAGTCCCAGTTTCCTTTCCTTGCTCGCCTCGCTCGGACGTAGACACAAAAATGGAAGCATTTTGAAGCATCACTTAAGACATAAATACCGAATACTGGCGTGACTCTGCGCTTCTTCGTGCTGCACAACAAGAACCCCGCCGCCGTCGCTGCCTCCACTACCTTCAGTTCTTCCACGCTCTAGACGTCTCGCTTCCTTCCCAGGGGCCATGCGGAAAATTCGGCTGGCCGCAGGTTGGTAGTGCTGGAGCTGTCGGAACTCTCGATCGTCTGCTGTATCGTCGTCTGTTTGACAATGTCTCTCCTAGCAAGCGCTCCCGACCCTGTTTCTCTGGCATCGTGGAGTTCCATCTCGTCCAGCTCCTCGTACGGCAGAGTGTTGGCAGTGGCCTTGTGACCGCCAGTCCGCCTTCCAGAGCCATATCTGTACTCGTAGGAGTCGGTCCCTGTAGTCACCGGCTTGGGGAACAAGTACTTCCAAATAGGCCGTAGGGTAGGCAGGCAGGCGCACACGACGGCCAAAGATAGCTCAATGTTCGTCCAGAAGAACACAGGCGCAGTGTAGTCTAGCGCTCCATGTCAGCAAGCGAGCATGGCGAGGATTGGCAAGGTGGGGGAGATCTTACAGATGACATCGTTGGGGTGGTTGATATACTCGGCCGCGATCGAGTACGTTGCGACGACACGAGTGACACTTACAGCGCATACCCTTCGTCTCCCATTAGCCGGTGATGCTCCATTACACACATACATATCCGCAGGGAACTTACGCAGCACCCAGACCCAGCATTACCAAGACGGCCATCTTCTTCTGCATCCGCATCTGCAACCCCATGACCATGGGAATGGGCAGGACGAGGATGGCGAAATCGGCAATGACATCGGTGTAGAGTAGCGAGAGGAACATGGGGACCGTGTCAACGCACGAGTTGTGGTAGTAGGGCTCGATGAAGACGGTGATGGGGAAGCAGGTGAAGAGGTGGGAGAAGAAGTAGCTAATGGTCCAGCAGATCACGTAGACGAGCGCGCCGTACACGCACCAGCGGAACTTGCGATTCGGGAAGAGGGACAGGTACAGCACAAGGATGGACGTTTTAATAAGACCCAAGCCGAGAACCGATATCATGTTGAGTGCGAACTTGGTCTATTCGGCGAGCACATGGTTAGCCCTCCTCTTCGTATACAGCTTCTGTGGCCAAGAACAAACAAGATGGGGAGGGGAGGGGAGGTTGAACTCGCCTGTTCAAAGAAGATCAATCCGGGATCGTCCATGATTGGAGATCCGTCGGCATTCAGCGGCTGGTGCTGTCCGAGGTGTCCATGGAATGCAGCTGTTCACACGGCTAGTACCATGCCTTCCAGGCAGAGGTGGCGCTCTAATTGAAGCAACAGAGGGCAGAAGAGTCAAAACTTACTAGCTAGCTGCAAGGCGCAACAAGTATTCGATACAAGCTTGTGATGTCGCGGTCAGCACGGGAATCAGATGTTCACAACGTCTGAAGTCGCCAGCCACCTACAAGTGCCGCTCCCGCCACGTAATCGTCCAATGTGAAACGCTTGACAAGCAACTTTGCCCAGATACGCAGCGCGTAAAAGAAAATGGGAAGGATCATGAATGCAATGGCCAGGCCGACCATCTGGCCTTTGGAGTAGTCATGCTTCATGGCTGCAGCCAACAGATCGCAACACTGATGGGTAATGAAGTCACCTCGCTGGAGGCGTAGGCAGTGTGGTGTGATCGGCAACCACGATGGACCTGGGGAAGGTCAAGTTGAGCGTTGAACAAGATAAAGATAGAATGGGGTGAGATGACGGGACCAGAGCGAGAGTGGATTATGTTGAGGGAGATGCCGTAAGATATTTTCGCAGACTCTAGACGGCTGGAGGAGCACTCCTGATTATTGCGATATCAGGTACATGTCGTGGCGTTGCCTGCTCTACGCGGAGAGAGTCATAGTTTGGTCGAAGCGTCCAGACCTTGACAGATAAGAGTCCTTCCCTCCCTCTTTTCCTCCAACATCCCAGCACCCTTACTCTACCGGCTAGGGGTCGCCTACAGTACTATGTACTGCACTGCTGCACTTACCCCTGTACAAGAACAGGGCAAGCTGGAGTGACATCAACACGATATACCGGGAAGCCTGTGTATTTGGCCAGTTTATCACAAGGTCCCCCGGCAAGAAGCCGGCGGCTTGTGGGGCCCATGGCATTGGAATGCCGGTACTGTATCTAAATAGCCAGGGTCGTAGATGTAATCTGTAGTAGGAAGGTGGCTAGGCCGGGGCGCCCGATTTATGCTTTCTTTCCGTCTCCGAGAATGGACATTGCCCCGCCAGAGCTGACTCGCGTCAAGGTAAGAGCAACAACTCTGGGACCCTCTCGCAAAAGCAAGCATGACATGGAAGTCTATGAATATCTAGGTAAAGTTGGTAGTATTGCATCGCCAAATCAAAGGGGTGGTGGTGAACTGCGCCTCCATCATAGTTAAACGGGTGCACCACAGGCAATGATTCCGAGTCATTCTGGCAAGCTGACGGTTCCTTGTAGGGCCTGAGTCTTTTCAAGGCATTTGATACATAGACAATCGTGGTACAATTTCCAGAATGGTTTGGAGAGTCAAGTCGGGAAAACGGGTAAGTTACGTGGTGAGCTCCGTGCGTGAGTTTGACAGCAATACGGGTCAGGAACGCGCTTATGCGGGCGCAACGCAGTGACTAGTACAAACCTGGTTGATGGCACGAAGACTGGGCGTAGCGGGGAAGTATTGCCGGATCATGTGCAGCCAAAGGGGCCGAGGGAAGTGTGACGACGGCTGTGTCGCGCAGGGTTCTCCGACGCAGTAAACGGAGTTCTACATATCGGGAGTCTTGCCCCGAGGAGTCGAAGTCTGTTGGTCTTTTTACCAAACGGGTAGAAATCTGTCTGGCCGGCTGCCGCAACGCCGGCACCGCCCCGGACCGAACCCTAAAGTGAACCATGCAACCCCGAAGCAGTGTGCCAGTATCAGACAGGTTTCGGCAGAGAGTTTTTCCTACATGTGCGTTATGCTAACCATACCATTATCACTCTCGAGGGGAAGGCTTGGGACTTGTACCGGCGCTGCTAGATTCCCCCACGTCGCACTCACGTCGACGGTTTAGCTAGAGGAAGGGTTTCGGCTCGCCGAGGACATCTTCGAAGCACCTGTCTTGTTCCCTCTAGCGTTCTCATCGCCTCAGGGGTATTATTACTGTTGAGATCCGTGGTTTAACGGATCAATGGCTATTCCGATCCATTGGTGGATGTCTTCTTGTCAATAGCTTCCGCTGGTTAGCGCTAGTCTTTTTCTCCTTCAATCAACATAACATGCTCATTTCAACAATTACACCAGGGAAACTATCTCGGCCCAAGCGCGCTTCTGTCCCCATATGTCGACTGTGATGCTGTCCTATTGCTGAGGCCATAACTGAGTAGGAATAAATTAACTACCTGTGCTTCTTCAGCCTTGCTATTGAAGACTTTAGCTTTGCTTAGGCAGTCTCTGTTAGATTGGATCATGTACAGAGCATCTGATCGGGTGGTCACGTGGTGACCACCCAGGGTCCGGCCGAGGGCTCGCCCCTGACCAACGCAGAGATAGCCTAGTCAAGAACAGGGACAATACACAGTGATCAACGGCAAAAGTCATATGAGTGCCACGCTAGCTTTCCGACAATAACCCCTGACCAACGCCGAGATAGCTCAGTCGAGAATACAGATAATACACAGTGATCAACGAAAAGGTCATATGAGTGCCACGCTAGCTTTCCGACAGATGTTGGCCAAAGGCTGTTGAAGTAGTTAGTGCCGTTGTACTCTCCGTACATGTAGTTCGAGGTTTCGACGCTTAGTCAATTGTGGGGCGTAAAAAGCCAATTAGATTGCTCGCATCAGGAATTTTAAATTCGCGGGTACCGCGAGCCTATGGGCTCCCGAAAGCACGGTCTTGATGAGTCAGGCGCGCCACCAGCCATAGGCCACTAGCCACTGATCGCCACAGCCCGCACTTCATCTCGCTAGATGTTGGGGTGATTGGTGGGGTAATGGCTAGTCCGGCGGTACAGTGGGTTGCTTGGGGGCCTGGAGACAGAGATAGTGGGGGCAAGGAGTTTTCAAGGCCTACATTTAACCCCGCATCTCCCAGGAATTGACTCTCTCTACAGATTAGTCCTCTTGGATTCGACACTAAAACGAGACCGCTCCAAGTCTAATCCTTTGCCATGGCCGAATCCAATGAGCAACCGACCTCTGCACCGGCTCCCAGTACCGCCTCTGAGCCAGTCGCTGAGCCAGTCGCTGAGCCAGTCATTGAGCCCGCCGACCAGATTACTGTCGTAAGGAGATCCGAATCCTAGCGTAAACACCGCTCTGAGCTGAAGTCTGAATCTCGCTACAGGATCCAGGTTTCCAGGACGGAGATAACGACTCCACTCTTGGTGATGATAGGTGCGCTCTCTGCCGAAGCCATCTGTTTGGAACCTGGAGGATTAGACTAATCCTCAATAGGCCCCTCTCCACAGCTTCGATAAGTGCAACGATTCTCGAGTATCGCAAGCTGCATGGAAGGACATACCATAACTTCAAGGCCGCTGAGTACTGGTATTGACGCCGTCGCTTACCCTGAGTAGTGAACTCGTGATTATCCAAGGGTGACTGACAAGCGGCCGCCAGGGGACCCAATGATGAACAGCAGAACGAAGGGCTCGACATAAAGTAGGTATCACAGCCACTCAAAAGCATTTCCCAAGGACAACCGCAGAGTAACACTTAGCAAGCCATCATATGCTGAATCTAGCTCTTGACAACGAACTCTTCCTCGCACCGCTGAAGAACCCGCAATCGGTTCTCGATATTGGCACAGGAACAGGCATCTGGGCCATGTGAGCCAACCATATTTGCTCTTTCTACACGCAGCACTAACTCTTGCGCCAGCGACTTCGCAGACGAGTTCCCCGAGGCCGAGGTGACAGGTATCGACCTCTCGCCAACCCAGCCAAGCTGGGTGCCGCCGAACTGCAAGTTCGAACTCGACGATGCCTCACAGGAGTGGACCTTCCCGGACAACACTTTCGACTACATCCACATCCGCTACCTGCTGGGGTGCTTCAAGGATTGGACTACGCTATACAAAGAGTGCTTCCGGTGCCTCAAGCCGGGCGGCTGGCTGGAGCATCTAGACTGCAGCACACTTGTGCAGTCAGATGACGGGTCCCTGCCGGCGGACAGCGTCTGGACGGAGTGGAGAGAGGCATTCGCCAGCATCAGCGAGAAGACGGGACAGACTTTCGAGGTGATTGATGACGACAAGTGGGTCAAGTGGATGGACGAAGCTGGCTTCAGTAACATCCAGACGAAAACCATCAAGACGCCCGTAGGCGGGTGGCCGGCAGACAAGAAGTGGAAGGAAGTTGGCCAATTCAACAGGCTGGCTCTTGAGACCGGCTTGGAAGGCTTTGGCCTTTATATGCTGACCAATGTCATGGGTTGGGAATACGCCGATGTGCAGGTGTGGTTGGCCAGAGTTCGAGAAGCACTGAGGAATAGGAGTTACCATGGTTATTCCACCTGGTGAGTGTCCCTTTTTGAGGCACGACAGAATCTGGTTTGAGACGCTAACATCCGGGAAGGGGAAGCGCATGGGCTCAGAAGCCCGAGGTTTAGCAAGCAGATGGCTGGCTAAAGAAGAAGTCGTTGACCGGGAGACACCATCGACACCACCACAGACGCAGTCTACGCAGACGAGACCTCAACCAGCTGCGACCCGATCAGATCCGCATAGAAAGTCAAGTCTGCAAGTCGATTGACCAAATGCGGGCTTTGATCAAAGAGCAAATCGTCAAGGTTTACCCCAACCCTCTCGCTTGCTTGATTTAGGCCATCAGAAAATTACGCCGCCAGACTATGATACCGTGTTTGTTTGCTGTGATACAATATGGTGGGTGTGATTGACAGTATTGTAATCCAAAAGCCGCTCCCCTGTGTCTTCTGGTGTAAGTGTGGTCTGGTGTAATGCTGCCTATCGGAGGGGTTGGAAACATGGCCGGCGAGGCGCCGAGAAGTAAGACCGACGCTGTCGTGCGCGAGTCTCAGGTAGGATCAAGGCGAAGGCAGGCACCATCATCACCTCAAGGACCATCTAGGCTATAACATAATGTAGAGCGAGGCTCGCGATCGAATCAATGATGGGCGAGAGGCTGGGATAAATGCATCATTGTGACCGGCCACAAAAATAGATGATAAATCACCGACCGCCTTGCCGCATGGAGATCGGCCGTGGCTACGGGCATCTTGGCGCATTAGGCAACAACCTCTTAACAAGACAGACTCTATTGATACGCACCCAACTCTCAATTCGTACGCACCCCCCCAACATTCAGCCACAATGCCTCCGACATCGCCCCGTGAGCTATGTCTCCGGCATTTCCAACAATGCGGTCCACAACCATGGAAAATAAGACAAGACTAGCCCTAACTTAATTGCAGCTACCTTTGGTGCTAAGGCAGTATCGAACTACCTTAATTGTTAAATTCCTCCCCGGGTAACTTCCTAATCCGTTGCAACAGTAATGCTATCCCCAACCTTTTCTTTTCCCGTTTCCTTTGCAGGCGACGACTCTGTTATTTCCGGGTTTTCTTCCACTTCAAGAGCAATATGCCGCTCAATTGGCTTGTTCGTATCTTCCTGTCTCTTTGCCTGTTGACGAGCAGCTTGAGTTGTTACTGAAACAGCAACTTTACGCCGTTTTCGCCGAGGTTGTTGGTCATGTAAGTCAGTTGCATCTTCCTCGTCAAGAGTTGGTCCCAGTTCGAACTGGGAGTAATTTCGACGCGCTGACCTCTGCACGCCACTTCGTGTTGAGCCTTGAGGGGCAAATTGTTGTTCTGGGATTGCACGTTCGTTGCCAAATGGTTCGCTATTTCGTGGTCGACCCTTAGGTATCCCCATTGGAGGACGTTTTATTTGAAGAAGAGGATCGTCAATGTCTCGTGATCGTTTGATATGCCAAAATGGATCCAAGTCTTCCTTCTTTAGTGGTTCGTCTTGAAAAGCCAACTCCAAGAGCCTGTGAGCACAAGGCAAGCCATACTGAGTTCTCGTAGAGCCTGTACAAGGTGGCAACATCTTCTTGGAGACCTCGCTTGATTCCATAAGCCTATGGATCTCGTCCAGCTGGTCTAATGCCCAACGAGTGACAGTTAAGGGCAACTGGCCAAGCCATTCTCTTCCCGAGAACTGGTTCCGAATAGTGGTATTTGCCAGCTGTATTTTGTCTTTATACAGCTGACGTTTATCGTCTGTCTGACTAGCCGTTGCTGCTTCAACATCAGGGAGGTCAGACCGAAGGGATAGGTGGTAGGTCTTTAGAGAATGATGGTTTGATTCGGCGGGTGCTGTAGTAATCAATCCGAAGTTTCGATAATAGCGAGTATAGCAGCAAGCCCATTCTCTCTTCAAGGGCAAGTATGTATCCTTGAGATATCTAAGAATTCGCTCCTGGTGTGGGAAGGTCTGTTGAATTTGCCTCCAAGCTTGATTGAAGTCTTCTTCCGATCTAGTATATACCATATATCTCCAGAGGAGGTACAGACCGGCACGAGTATTTAATACTCGTTTGGGAAGAGGACCAAGCTTTGCATTCTTCATGTCTTTGACTTTGGTATTCCCACGCTCCAGCTCTTGGACATCAGCTGCGTCTGCATTGTCTTGGTCATCGTCCAGATCAGAGTCCAGTGAGTCGTTGGCTTTCTTCCACCACTTCTTGATGTATAAGACCACGTTGCTGTTGATATGGAAGACACACAGCTGAAGTTGCGTATTGGGAAAGATTTGCCGGATTGCATTCCGCAATTGATCGTCCTTATCTGTAATAACGACCTCTGGGGGACTGATGATGCCTGCTCGTTGGAATCTAGATACCTGCTTGAGAAACCACTCAAAACTAGCAACTTACTCGTTATTGAGTAGACCATAACAGATAGGCATAGATGTCTTCTCTGAGGATACAGCCACAACAGTAACCAAAGGCATTTTATAGCAGTTGGTACTATATGTAGCATCAATCTGGAGACATGACGAGAATTGTTGCCACATTTTGCCACCTTTGTGATATCCCCAAGCGGCATTTCGAAAGCGGAATTCGTCCCCAATCCAGTCTAGCCCCCATATCCAGACTTTCTTCGACTCAGAGAGCGTCCGTACAAAGTCGTTGGCAGGGCCGTAGCCCTGACGTTTGGTCTGGTTGACTTTCCATCGCCAGTTGTAAATATCGGTTCTGCGAATAGGAATCTTTGGACCACTTTTGACAGAGTTGCTTATGAACGGATCGACAGGAAATCGTCTTGTCAAGACAGAGATCTACCAGAAGATTCATTTGTTCCTCTGTTAACCTTCTCCAATAGTAGTGCTCGGTAAGATTTTTCGATCGGCCGTGATCTCGATGAAGAGGACTGACAATTCTCATGGACCATTCGTAATTGTTGGTCTGGAGAGATTGAACGATAATCTTGAACGGGCAGTTGGCGGCCAACTTTGTTGTAGTCGTATTCCGTATTTTGGCAGTGGATTCCCTTGGATTGTACCGACTCTTATCACAAACAAGCTCATATTTTATCGTTCTTGTCTTCGCCTTATCCTTTTGACTTCGTAACGTAATGAGACCCATCCGATTCTCAATACAGAACTCCTTTAGGGCATCAAAGAGTCCGTCAGAAGACTCATAGGTTGTTGTCAGAAGTGGAGAGTCCGAGGGAAAGACTACCTCCCAAGGCTGACCGTCCCAGTCGTCAGGGCCGTGGAAATCGTCACAGTCATCGGAATCGCTACATTCATCCGCTGATTCGACTGGTAGCGCTTCACGGGGTTCAGGAAGCCCTGGAGGGAGCGCCGGAGGCGGCATCGGAACGGCCATGGCGATAGCTTATTGTTAGGTCACACAATGATGCTGGGTGAAGCTGTTTTACTCCATCTACTTCTTGTTCTTTTGCTATTCTCCTTTGAACAGGATTCTAATGCTCTATATAGTTAGCCTCTTTGAACAAAGTGTAGAGGTCAGAGATCTAGGACTTTTGAGTCCTACAAAGTCTACCATCTAGGACTCGGTCCTATAAGGACTACTGGAGCACCTGCAGCAAGCTGGCAATTGATTATCTTCTCAACATTGCTTAATTCGTTGTTGTTAACAGTCGGGAAAATACTGCACACGAGATATCATTGTCGGCGAATTGCAAGGTTGGCGACATCGGGAGGCATTGTGGCTAGTATGTGGCTGAATGTGGGGGGGTGCGTACGAATTGAGAGTTGGGTGCGTATCAATAGAGTCTGTCAAGATTAATTACAGTCAATAACAAGAACAGCCTTTTTTTATTTTTATGAAGTGCATTCAGCATCCCTACATGATCCAACAACAGAATCCAACAACAAAACGTCTCCGCGGCCGCCTTCCTTATCACCCTCAGAATCCTGAGCATCGGAGATTGTACCCGTTGCTGCCGGGTCGATATAGCAACACTAGAGTCGATAATTAGACAATCGAACACCTCCCGAAGCGGAATGCTTACTTCTGAAGGGACTATTAGAGCGCTCCTGTCCCAGGATCGCAAACATTCCAAGAGATTCAAAGTTTCAATATTCATAGATCCTCGCTGGTCAGTTACCGTAAGTTTGGCTTTGGAGAAGAGTCGCTCTGTCTCAGTAGACATAGGCGCAATCGACAGAATGTCGATGGCCATCAAGGATAAGTTAGGGAATCGCCTTCGCTGGGCCGATTCTAGCCACCATTTCAACGGATCCGGTACCATCAGCACAGGCTCGCGGCAGTACACTTCGTACTCGTCATCATCCATGTTGAAAATCGTAGCCTTCTGCTCTTTCATCCACATTTTGTACCCATTTGGTCGTCCTGTAGATGGCCCTTGTGCCGAGCTTGGTCAAAAAACAGCGCAGAAGGGGGTGGTTGACTTGTACGTTTCCCTCCAAAGTTCCCCCACGCGAGCTTTAGCTTTCTCAATCCACTCATTCCTGTCCTCCCACGTCTTTTCCATGTAAACCCACTTGAGAGAAGGATGTAATACTGTTGCTGCTGAATAGACCGGTGAATCTTCCGTCAGTTCATAGTAGTCGGCCAGTTTGGCCCAGGCCGCCTCCATCATTGTAGCCAAGTAGGGTTGGGTGGTGGCCTCCTTGGAGGCCTCGATGTGATGCAGGAGATAATCCATGGTAGGCAGAACGTCAGATATGGAGTCTCCCATGCCTTCGTTGGCCATTGTAGCATCGTGAAATGGCTCAAGAAATTTGTGTGTCTCGGCCAAAGTTACCCAGTCAGAGGAAGTCAGCACATCCCCTTGCTGGGCCGGCTCTTGCGCACAAAATATGGTGATGGCTTGCCGGACTTTAGGCCTGAGTGCCCACTCAACCATTTTGTACCACGAATTCCAACGAGTGTCGTTGTCGCGCCGTAACCTCAGACCGTCGCTGAGAGCAGTAAACGTTTGAAGTCGCTGGGGGGTCCACATGATGTAGACCACGATATTATGAAGTTTTCCTATCGCCCCTCGCTTTCTCCATTGCTCAACCTCCTCGTCGGACGGCCCACGGTAGGAATCTATTGTGGGTGGTCGCTTTCCTATGAGGAACTCCATCACGGCCAGATTAATGATGTGACCGAAACAACGAAGTCGGTGTGGAAGAGGGTCGTAGAAAACATCGAACTCGTGTTCCAAGTCGTCGGAGATTTTGTCGATCATGGTGTTCATGTTGGTGGCATTATCCATCATGAAGTATCCAACTTTCGATGCGATTCCATATTCTCGTATGAACTCCATGATGGCTTCTGCCATGTTCTCGCCGCTGTGTTGTCCTTCCAGCTCCTTTATCCTCACCACGAGGGACTGCAGGCCATGATCTTCAGTAACGAATTGAACTGTGAATCCTATTACGCCCAAACAATTTGGCGATGTCCAGTTGTCGGGAACAATGTGGATCGAGGAAAGTGCATTTTGCAGAGCTCGCTTCACAAACTCCTTTTTGTTGTCGTAGCCCCATTGTAAGTCGTTTTTAACCGTATCGCCAGACCTCGGGAGGAAGTCATCCGCAGCCGGACAAATGTACCGGATAAAGTCGCGAAAGGCAGGCTGTTCAACATGAGCAAAGGGAAGACTGCAGGCGACGGTGTAGCGGCAGTACAGCTCGCGCAGGGTGGCTTGGTCAAGTGCATCTGCCTCTGCCGTCGCCTTGCGTTTCTTGGCGGAGTGTAGAGTTTCATTCGCCAGGAATGCAGTGATGTCTCCAAGACGATTTTGCGTGACTTCCCGCCGGATTTCTTGTCTTCCAGAGACCAGAATCTTGTGCTCCTTGCGCAAATGATTGACGATGGTGGACGATCCACCTGAGTAGTTGTATTTCTTCTCTCTTTTCTTGTCGAAGCAGGGTTGGCAATGCCACCATTTCGTTCCGTTGGAATCGACCCAGGCTACCGGAGTACTCTTGCCTGCTTCTATTCGGCAGTACTCCCAAACAGGAGATGTCCTTGGGCGGGACATGCTAGGAGTTGACGAAGACGATGGTGTCAGCGCACGGGTGGCCACTGTAAGTTCAGAATCGTCCAGGTGGCTGCACTGGCTGGCGCTGCCAATAGCACTGGCAGTCTCGGAGAAATCCATGATAGAAGACATGATTCGGGGGATGGCAAGTAGACAGCAGGGGTGGTGATGACAGAGCACGGTGGGAGAGAATTGTCTGGCGACTTCGATGGTGGTGCGCACAGAGATTATGTAGCAGACGACTTTCTCTCTGACCATTCTGGACTCTTGAGAGTGGATGAGTACAAATACCCAGACATGATTTTCGGTAGTCGTTCGGGCCAAGCCCACAGGGTGCGCAATCAACTATCCACTTCCAATCGTTGGACGCGTTGGATCCTGCATCTGTGGCCCAACTCATCTGAGATCTCACTCCCCGTGCTCGGCAACCAACCGATTTCTCCTTCTGGGGGCCACCGTGAAACTGTCCGCCTGGCGCCCACAACTTGGGCCCACCTTCGACTTCCCAGTTTGGCTCTGCTCACAGCCCGCTGACCAATGACCAGCCGCTGAGGGCCAGCATCCCGTCATGCTTCACGAAAAACTTTGGATCGTCGTTGCACTGTTCCACCAGCGCCGGTTTCGCGCTCTTCTCGCGACAGCTTGGTGTCTGATTAGAATTGATTCTTGAGTTCGTTATTCGGCTTGCGCACGTAAGGTTGACAGGGGCTCGGAAGTTGAGCATCCACGTGAAGGTATGCGGGGGATCTGCGAAGTCGCTGGCACATCGGTCCAGGGGTGTATATTGGCTTGGGCGCAGGTCCACAAGACCAGCGGACTCCCGTCTTCGTCGATAAAAACGATATGACATGTATCTCTTGACTGTAAATCGACGACTCGGGAATATATCTCTAATCATATTGGAATTGATACCAGACGGATGCTCTCAGCACAGAAGATTCAGTGACTATATCGTAACCAGTATGAAATATGATTCTTACGCAGAGAGCAGCCGTGTTTACTAGCATCTCAAGTGATTTGCCGAGGTGCGTGTTACGCGAGCGAACCTACCCTACATGCGCCGGATAGGGGATACTTTGCATGCCACCTACCTGTAATGGCGGGGCTGGTATCTCTTAACGCCACCGGGCGGGTTTTCGCCGCTCAGATAACATGCACTTCATCATCTCTCACGTTGCAGATATTCTTCCTGGAAATCGGCCAGGTAGCCCATTCAAAGCTATAAAGTAGGTTGCTGTTGAACAGGTCGAAATATGTAATTCTGGGATCTTGTTAGGCCGATGGTTTCAGTTGCATGATACTTGGTTTGCCATAGATTAACGCAGTGCTGGGCTGTACCGGCTAACATATCTTAGCAGTGCATCGAAATTTTTACCAAACGCGTGTCACGCGTTGGATCGCGTAGTTGTTGAATTGGCACTCTGCAGCAGGCCACAGATTTGGAAAGACGCTGCCTGAGTCACCCCGAATCTTGGACAGACTATTAGTCAGACTGTTAGTCTGCGATCCTCGGACTGGACTACTGGTCGGTCTGGTAGAAGTCAGACTGAACCATCAGTCCAGTCCGAGAGACGTAGACTGGACCGTCAGTCTAGTCCAAGAGACGCGGACTGGACCGTCAGTCCAATCCGAGAGACGCAGACTGGACCAATAGTCCACGGACTATTGGTCTGGACTGCAGTTTGGACTAATAGTCCAGTTTTTGGTCTGGACTATTAGGAGCGCTGAAAGAGATGAATGCAGTTGCAAAGGCAACCAACAAGTTGCGAGCGAGAAGCATCATGTATACTTCGAATGAAACGAGTCTAGATAAGGAACGAACAGAAAAGAATGATTTAGACTGGAAAGATTTTACATGCTGTTAGAGGTTCAGTAACTCTTATGGTGAATGGTGTGAAAAGATAGGGATCGGCCAAAGTTAAAATAAGCGTCAGGAGCCGCGCATTAACGGTCGGTCTAACGATCATGCCGGCTGACGACGACTTTGTAACACCAGTAGATCATATCGGCCAACCTCAAGAAAGAGCGAGAAATGACAAAAATAGTTTTGAACTGGTTATGGGTTTCCAGGAACACAAGTTCTACTCTTACACCACCACAGTTATCAGAACCTTTTAGAGTGTCATGGTCTCTCCACCCAATCAGAGCCTAGCCCGACGTGATCATTTTCTAAATTTGGTTATACGAAATGAAACAGTCAATCCGTTCCATGTTTCTGCCGAAAAGGATGATGCCGGGAATTGTTCCGGGAGGCCGGTTTGTTCCAGGCAAAACTGGCGACAGACCCAAGAATGGCCGCTTCTTTGGGGTCTCCGGTAGTTGAAGCCCAATGGAGAACCTACCCAATAAGGCATTACCGGCGCTGGTTGTGTCCACCACCTTTGGGGAAGCTGTGTCGTGGAAGGCAGCGAGCCACTGTGTCCCAGCTTTTGTCAAGGTCACACAGCCATGCTCGCCACAACGTACAACGATGATATCCTGACCTTCGTGCCCGATACCTGCATCTAGAAAGCGCCGGGAGTACTCTTCTATGGATCCTCTCGAAAAACACTATGTGCTGTCTTGCCTGCCTAGCCTATCCTAGACTCTGGTGCGACAATCCATGTATTCAACAAGCTCGAACGCTTTACAAGATACCGATCAGCCAAGGCAGACGACTTCCTCATCGCAGGAGAAAACCAGGTTCTAATACAAGGATACGGTCAGGTTGATATTCAGACTAAGGGACTTAATGGTTCTAGGACTATTAGTCTAGCTGATGCAGCCTATTGCCCTGACTTCCCTTGCAACCTAGTATCTCTACGGAAGCTGTTACGGAAGGGCTATTGGTGGGACACACGTCCAGCCTTCAACTGTCTCCGTACAGCTAACGGATCTATCCTTTGCTATCTATCTGATCAATATGACCAGTTTGTTATTGAAAGCATTCCATTTAATCAAATGATAGATGCAGAGACTGCCTTCCTATCTCGACACAAGCATAACTCATCGACCTGACCGAGAGCAGAAAAACAAGATGCCCGAAGATAGCACCTACGCCTTGGTCATCCAGGTCCTGATACCTTGGAACGGCTAGTCAGGAAAGTAACAGGAGCCCGGATCAAAGGGATCCCAACAGCTAAATGCGATGACTGCGGCATATCGAAGATGAAACGTCAGATTAGCCGGAGACCTAGGGACCTAGAAAACGGACCTGGCCTAAGACTGGCAATTGACTTCCATGACTTCGAAAAGGGTCCGGAAGGGAGGGATCTAAATGGACACATCAGCCTGTTATTGATAACAGACCGCTATTCAGGTTACATCTGGGACTATTACTTGAAAAGCCGACAACACAAGGATCTTATCCCTGTTTTACGACCGAGTGCTACGGTATGCTTCTCATGACAACTTCAAACACCAAGACAAGTCAAGTCACATAATGACTGCGAAAGAGGTCAAATGTCAACTTAAAAAGATTTGTTCATTGTTTGGCTGCTCTTCAAACCAGGCAAAGGAGCGACGCGAATTGAAACGACATCGCTTCTCACGACAATACTCTAACACAATGGGAAATAGCCGCCAGGCTTGATGCAAAGTACATGAGCGAGCCCGCCCACCAAATGAGACTTCGACAATGGCTGAATAGAAAGATACAAGGAGACATATAACGCCGTAGTCCGCAGATTTTGATCCAAGCCAACCGCCTAAGACAAAAACAGAGATAAGAGAAACGGTTGTGAGATGAATTAGGTGCATAAGATGGAGATAGACCGTTTCAACAGTCACCATGCGCGAAGGAAGAGAGGAATGCTGTTGCCGGGCTTCATTTTACGTCACTGGAATGGCACGCAATTGACGATCAGACGCTGTCTGAGATACTCAGCGAGTACCGCCCAAGAGCGCTGATCCTGGCACCCGATGGCCGGTGCATCAGGGACTCGGGGTGCTTGGAGACGACTCCCGTCTCATGGGTGACGCCGCCGTTGTCGCTTCGGCTCTCCTCGAAGTCCTCCTTGTCGTCCTCGACAATCTTGGTGGGGATCTCGTCCCGAAGGTTATACTGCTGGGACGCTCGCTCCGGAGTCGTAGCCGTAGAGGCAGAGGACATGGCTGTGCTGCTCCGGTTGGGAATGAGATCCGGGGTGGGAGGGATACTGGACACCCTCCCGGAGCCCGCCTGGAGGAGGCTGTCGTCACTGGTCTCGGACGTAGCGGCGGAGTTGCCGTCATCGCTCTGGGCGATAGAGAGGCTAGAATTCCGTCTACTCCCCCTCAACTCCGCATCTTGTGCTAACTGGAGACCCTCAACAGCAGCCTGGCACTGCTCGGCAATGTTTCGCACAATGTGTGCGATAGCGTCCGTCTTGTCCTTGAGGTGACGGTCGGCGACGTCAATGAAGCTCGACGACGAGTATCGCTTGCTTCGGGGGTTGGGGCTGACAGACAGGCGGCCATCGCGCTCACCTTCCTCGTTGAGGTGGTCGTCGCCATCATCGTAGCCCTCCTCAATCTCGTGGGCCAGGTTATTGGGCTTGGTAAGAGACTGGATAAGGTGCTCCATATGATGGCTCTGACCGCCAATGAGGCTGCGCAGGTGCAGACCAACCCGGCGTGCCTCGTCGCGCTGTCGCAGGATGGTCATGTTGGTGTGCTGAAGCTGAGAGAGCTCCTTCTTGTTCCTCTTGCGCTCGCGCTCAAGCTCCTCAGCAATCTCGTGCTGTAAGACAAGAGCCTCGAGAGCATCGTCGCGCTGCTTCTCGGTGCCAGTGAGACAAACTGAGAGACGAGCATTGTCATCCTTCTGCTGGTCAATGAGACCCACAAGGCGGCGGTTCTCCCTCTTGTGGTTCTCAACCTTGACCTTGAGATCCTGGGTCTCCTTGGTAAGCTGCTCAGCAAACGCCTGGAACTTGAGGAACTGCTGCTTCCAGATCTCGAGTTCCTCCACGAGGTAGTTGTTGCGTTTGGTGACCTTGCTGAGCTCAGTATCCATGCGGCCCTTGAGGTTGATAAAGTCCTGCCAGGCCTCCAGAGCATCTCGCGAGTACTGGGTTCTCTCACGGACAATCTCGTTGAGGTGACGCATCGAGACCTTGGTCATGAGGGGCTTCTTGACGGATCCACCAAAGACGGCCTTGAGGCCAGTGTTGCGGCCGAGCTTCTCGCAGACATGGTCCATGACAGCCATGACGGCGTCCTGGTTCCACCATTCGGGGTCCTGGATGGACTCGACTTCGCCGCGCATGACGATGATCTGACCCGCGGGGACAAGCTTGCCGCCACCGTAAGCGGATCGGAGGTGCTGAGGAACACCCGAAGGAGTGACATCGCCGTTGAGAGCCTGTGTCAGTCGGGTAACGAACTTATTGCGCTGACCGGGAGTCAGGGCCGTGGGGGGGCTGGAAGTCAGGACAAAGTTGCGATCAAGGTCCACAACCAGGGCATCGGTGGGAGCCGTGAAGAGAGAGCGGCACTCCACCGTGATACCCAGGATGTAAGGGCCGGGCTCCTGGACGAGCTTCTTGGCGTGGCGGGCGTGAACAACGGGGACGTAAAGGCCGCCCCACTCGTAAACTCGGACGCAGTATCGAACGGTCTCGGCGGCCATGGTGAGCATGGCAGGGTAATGACTGACGAAGATGATACGGCGGGTGGGAGAGATGGCAGCCTCGATGACACCGACAATGTTGGGAATCGACAGACAGTTGAAGAGGGGCCACATGGCGAAGTTCTGGAAGCCTGTCGGGGAGGAGGGGAATTGGTAGCAGAGAGCGTAGTCTTTCATGTCGATGCGGACAAGGTCGTTGAGACGGGGAGCAGGGAAGCTGAGGATGCGGGTGACCTCCTCGTCGTGGAACAAGTTGGTGGACTTGTTCCAGTGAATCCACATTCCTCGGAGATAGTCACCAAGGAGGTTGTACAGAGGATATCGCGAGAGGAAGGACAGGCAGTAAGGGATCCAGTAGGTCTCATCGGGGTTGTCGTAGTAGTCGTTCTCGGTCCTCTTGCGAAGGTCACGTATGGTCTCGGCCCTCTTCTCGTCCCCTCGCGACCACACACGGAGGCAAATGCCGTAGAGAGTGTGAGAAGAGTCTTGCTGAAGAACGTAGGCGTGGTGAACGCAGTGAGGCTGGCTTCGGCCAGTGCAGATCTCGACATCGTGGGGGAAGCAGGCCTATAGGACAGGATAGCCTCTGGTTAGCAAAACTGTTTCTTGAAGAAGGACTGAGTAGTACGAACCCTCATGGCGGCATGAAGAGCACGGGCAATTTCATTGTCTTGCTCAAGACGCGGGCTGCTGCCCAAGATCTCTGGAAGCCAGAACTGGCCGACGGCACCCTTCATGTGGCCGATCTTGCCCTGAGCTGGGGGAGGAGCCTTGACCCATTGGGAGGGTTCACGGCCAACACCGCAGACTATGTAGGCATGAGTAAGAGTCTTGGGGGTGCGCTGCTGAGGCTTGAGGTTGAGGGTGGAAGGAATGGGCTGAGTGATGCGCGAGTGCACCGAAGATGTCCCGCTGGGAATCAGGAGGTTCTGGTCAGCGCCCTGGTCGCGGGTGCTGGGCCTGCCATCGCGGTCGCTAGTCCGAGGACGGGTGAATGAGAGATGAGTGCTCAGGGAGGGAGGCATGGTTGTGGCTGAGAGGATCAAATCCTCGTTGTCGTCGTCGATTCGAGGTATGAGATCGTCGTCGTCGTGAAGAGAGAGAAAATGCTGGTGTCTGTGCAGTTCTCTCGTAGGGAGTTGACCGCCTAGCTGTCTTGGTCAGTCCTCCGTTTCCTGTTCCCCTTGCGTAGGTCTAATGTTCTCGCTCGAGGTCTCGTTCCTCTCTCAGTTGGTCATCCAAGACTCGACTCGATCGGCCTTGGGAGAGAGAACAAGGGAAGAAAGAGAAAGAGTCAAAGTAAAGAATAAGGGGAAGAAGGAAAGGTGAAGGGGGAAAAGTGAAGAGGTGGTGGGAAGTTTGAAGTTGAGGGGGAGTGAAGTAGAGTAGGAGTAAGAGCCAAGAGGAAGCAAAGAAGCGAGACAAGATGCGGCACCAGTCAAGGAAGGAATGGAGAAAAGGCACCACCGAATCTGTAGGTACCTCGGAAGTACGTACTTTTTCAGTTGAGCTGCTAAACTACTCCGAAAGCACGCAGAAAGGGACCAGAAGCAACAGACAGACGAGCAATGGACAGGCTTGGCGGGCGAAAAGATGAGACGGACAGCGGGATAAGCAAAAAAGAAGGATGGGGCCAGGGGCCTTGTTCCCTGTTCCCTCTCTTGGGATCGGCTAGTTAAGTACAGTTGTCCATTTCAAAAGTTCTGTCCTAAGCTAGAGGCGCCACATCCCTTTATCCTTGTCGGGTACCTGAGGTACATACTGGACAAGCCAGTACCCTGGAGGCATCCGCTACATCCCCTATCGCTTCAGGGGCGGTAGGTACTGGAGGCCAAGGGTTAGTGATTGATAGTGTGCTATAGTCTCTGGGCTTTAGGGGTTTATGGGAGGAGAAAAGTACTCTATGTATTTATCCTCGATCTGATTGGTTGCCTTAATATTGTTGCTTTTTCCTTGGACAAAACTTTTGAAATGGTCCTCCGTAAGGTTTGCTGTATTTTAATGAGGTATATGGGCTGCAAAGGCAATGAAAGGTGATAGCTTGTATCGATGTATCTCGGCTAAGAACTCGCAAGCCTATTGGCTGGAGATTTAGCTATGACTTTCTCGAAGGACAGAACTTTTGAGATGTGCCTGCGTAATAAGTCTCAAATTCCTTCCATTCTTCATCCCGATCTCTGTCTCTCTTGAGTCTTGTTCTTTTTGTCTCGCTCTCCCGTAGCCCCGTAGCGTGGCCACTTACAGGGGGGGACAAGTCCACTAGCGGGGGCGTCACTCCCCACACTCCGGAAACCCTGGCCCAAAAGATTGTAGTGCCCGTCTTGGCCAATCGCAACTCAGGGATGCAAGCTCTGGTCCCCAACGTGGGAAATTGTCTCTGCCGATGATGCAGGGACGTGAGTTGGTTTTAAATGGGCTCAAGGTTCTCGATGGCGCATCTTTGTGCAAGATGATGAAGAAAGAAAAAGCGAAGTGCATTTTACATGGAACAAAAGAGGCGTTACTTACTGTTGTCGCTCGACGGCGGGCTGCGTCGAGGACAAGTGAGTGCCAGGAGCTGGACTCGGTCTTGCCAGGAGGCATTCGATATGCTCAAAAACAGTTTCACTTCAGCCCCAATCCTCAGACACTTCGACACCGCGAAAGAAGTGTTTGTCGAATGCGATGCATCCGATTTCGTGTCTTCGGGTATCCTCTCCCAGGAAGACGATCAGGGAGTACTACATCCAGTGGCTTTCATGCAGCGCTCCTAATACTGGTGGGCGCCTCTAATCCGGCCCCCCCGTGTTGGTCGCTCCGCTCCCACGGGGGGGTCACTGACTAACAAAAGGTGCCCTTGACTCACAAAGACCTCTAAATAAATGATGTGGCCACTAATTATTAAGTACCTTATGGTCCAGAATTTTTTTTGGAGCAGGGTTAGGGTTAGAGTGAAGAGAAGTGACTTCATACTTCTAACAAATTGGCGTCACTCAGAAGTATCTGATTTTGCGAATCAAAGGCACCTTTTGCTAGTCAGTGACCTCCCCGTGGGAGCGGAGCGACCAACACGGGGGGGCCGGATTAGAGGCGCCCACCAGTAGTCCAGACCATTTGGACTATTAATCCAGACTACACCGTCACCCGCGGCAACGTTGCTATCAATTCAAAAGCAAAAATAAGAGCATCCGATTGGCCAATTTTTATTCCACCAGTTAGAATGCGATATTAATTGCTTTTGAATTGAATTGATACAGCGTTACGAGTGTAGTCTGGACTAATAGTCCAAATGGTCTGGACTATTAAGAGCGCTGCTTTCATGTCCAAAAAGTACGACCCCGCCGAGTGTAACTACGAGATCTACGACAAAGAACTTTTAGCCATTGTACGCTGCTTTGAATGTTGGAGACCCGAACTCCAAGGCGCACACCACCAGATTACAGTCATTACCGACCATGCCAATCAGGGTAGCGATCAACGCAATCCACTCAACCTCAGCCTTCAATTGAGTGAGTTGACTGCTTAATAAGCTTTTCTTCCGTTGAGTTGATCAGCCCAGGTCCTATATTGAGTTGGTTGGGGTTGCGTTTATGGTTGACCAGCGCCCCATACCGCGTAGTCCTACCTTCGTCGCCAGTTTGGTACCCAACGACCCAACGCAAGCCTACTCCCACCAGAGATGCTCATCAATCCACCAGATCAACGCGTTGATCAATATATTGACATCAATCCACGTCAATATCAATCCACGGCTGGGTAGCTGACATAATCTATCAATCCACACAATCCTCTCGATGGATATTGATTGATGATCGTTGACACTAGACATGGGACCCTTGCCAGGCTTGGCAATGTTAGATCCAGATATCTTCTCCCGAGTAAAACATAAGTCATTGTTAACATGCACTAACACCAAGTAAAATAATGGCTGAATCACTTGAATCGCGTTGCGTTGCGTCGCGTCAGAAAGCCCCTACTTGCTACGCTTTCTTTCGTAATAAATCTAATACTACTGTGTGATGGGCAGGGACGAGAGACACTAGAAACCCACAACCCACCCAAAAGGCAGATTGGTGATGACCGCGGTAGTGATGTGTCTGAAAGGGCGGATAGGGTCGGGATCAGGAATAGGATAAATGGGTCAATTGAATAGAAAAGACGGCTACCTCATCTGGTACCATTTGATCAAATGGATCACTGAGAGATATCATAAGAGTAGGCCAAAAGACTGTAAATTGAGCTCAAGACTGATTGTGACTGATGACGTTGCTTGCTTGATGCTTGATGCTTGATGCTTGATGCTTGATGCTTGATGCTTGATGCTTGATGCTTGATGCTTGATGCTTGATGCTTTAGCTACCAGTATCAGAGCTTCTCTTTTATGGTCCCAATGGGTCAGGCCACTGGTCCCAATCCGGTACGGCCTTTCCTGTTGAAGGAAGCCGCAGCAATCTTGGCCATAGTCGCGGCAAGGATCTGATCAAATGACCAATATCCCCAAAGACAGCAAAAATCCCTGACTCAATGGTTTCTTCTCTGACTTCAATAACCGAAGCAGCCTCCGATTCTGGCCCTGACTCCCCCGAAGAGCTATGGTTCACCATAACATGCTTCTGTTCGCTTCCTTTTTCTGGATTGGCTTCTCCAGAGGCTAGAGCCTCGCTCAGAGTCATGAAACATTTATTGGGATTCGGAATAGCCTTCCTCTTCTTCCCTCTCTTCAGACGTGCCAGTTCCTCCTCCATGCCAGCAATTCTTATGGCATGCGCCATTAACGTCTGTTGTTGAGTCTCAAAGCCTTTGGCTATCACGTTATACCGTCTCCGTGTCTTTGGTGTTTTGTTTAGCCCAAGATCGCGAATCTGGCGGCTGGTTTTTTGTGTATCATCTGAGCCAAAATACTGCGCCCGCTCCGGAGTCCTTTTTGGGCTGTCATTCCGCCTATCCTCTTGGATTTCTGGGTGCCGTAGAGCTTTGGCTCGCGAAATTGGCCAATTGCCAGTAACTCTCCAGCCGGAGAGTATATTCTTCTTCGTCATTCCCACTTCACGAGCCTTGGCGTAGGCTCTGATGAAATTGACCTTATCCATCGGAACAGAATCAGTTAGGGCAGCGAACTCTTCCAACTCTCGTCGATATGCAGCTTTGGAGGCGTTAAATACTCCATTGTCCAATGGCTGAAGGCCGTGAGAGCAGTGTGCTGGAAGGTAGCAACAGTAAATGTTGTTCACAAAAGAATGTAGCAATCTATTCGTCCTTCGCTCGGTTAGCAGCGACCTTTGGATAGGTAAACAAAGACAGTACCATTGCATGGCTCCCGTGGCCGTCTAGAATGATTAATCTGGCATCAGACTCATCGGCAGGCTTAGTTTGGGGCAAATAGACTCTTTCAAGCCATTCAACACCAATGTGGTCATCAGCAGTGATCGGAATGGTCTGGTCTGTCTTGGTCTCGGTCTGGTCTAGACCGCCAAGACTTGGTCTGGTCTGGAGATTTCTCGAGACCATGGTCCGACCGGTCCGACCGGTCCGACCATTAACTGCTATAAATAGATCGGGGTGGCTGAATCTTAGCCTAATGCAGTTAGAACATTCACGGATAAGGATAAGGATAAGGATAAAGATTAGTAATGAACCCCTGAGATCTCGCTTCGCTCTGGATCTGTTTGCGATCTCACCTATGTCAGATGAGTGCGAACGGCTTTTTAGTAGCGCAAAGCTTACTATAGTTGATCGCCGTGGTAAGCTGAAGGTAGATATTATAGAGGCTTTTGAGTGTCTCCGGGCCTGGTATGGAAAGCCCCAGGTTGAGGATAACAGTGATAGTGAGAATAATGAGAATGACAACGAATAGGTCGATAGCTATTAGTAAAATACATTTCCTGTCTTCCACTACTTCAGCCGCATTCTTGGCGGTCTTGTATTTGTTTGTATTTTTATTTCGCCTGGGGACACACACCATAGGGCTAATGCGCTAAGCTGTTTACGTTTATTGGCGGTCTTCTTGGTCGGACCGGTCTGGTCGGACCGGTTATTACGTAAGCAACTGGTCTGGTCTGGTCTAGGGGTCCAGACCAGACCAGACCAGACCATTCCGATCACTGGTCATCAGTCCACCCCTTAGGTGAAGTTATGTAATGCCAGTTCGCTATCTTCTTGAATTCGTGAAGGAACCACTGTTTTTGGAGTTCCTTTCCCTTGAATATTATGCCAGGAGTCAAGGAACGGCCGTCCGCAGTGATAGCTTCGATAAACGAAGTCCAATTTCGAGTTTGTGGTCCCTTGAGAAGAGCCTTTCGCTTTGGGTCCGCGCTTCCGACCACCAGGCTATCCAACCCTAACGAAGAGAGTCTAGTTAGTCAAATTTCAAAAATAAAGAGAAAAGAGAAATGGAGGCTTGCCAAAACCGATCATGATGCCTCCTTCGTCAACGTTAACAATGTTCTCAGGCCGAATCCAGCCGTACTGGCCCTCCCTGATATCGAAGTACCAATGAACCGCCTTAGGCGTGAAGGATTCAAACCTATTAGCTTCCTGACGTCTACCGATCTTAGTCTTAAGGTCTCGGTGGCGCTCGATGAATCTGGCTACCCAGTTGCGTCCTAATTCTGGTTGTTCGCCTTGCTGTCTTAACAAGCTCATGACGCAAGCGCGAATCTGATTGTGGGACGGAGCATATCCCAGAGACTCCTGACTGTAACGGGCCAGGCCCTGCTGGACAAGGCAGTGCCTTGTCCTCTTGCTGGTCTGAGCGCTGTTGCTCTAGTGACGACTTGGTCTATTTGATGAAGGATTTTCGATCCTTTAATCTTTCTTTCTTTCTTCCTTCCTCAGCTCGTATGTAAAACGCATGAGGACTATATAGCTGTAATTTACACTATTAGAACCCTTCACACTGACGAAGAATCCAGAAAGCCAATTTATCTTCCTGATTCTTGGATAAACGCTGGCCAGGCTGAATTTGCTCTTTCATAGCCGTCAGACCATTAAATCTGTCGATCAGAGTCCTTCGAGGCACTCCCCATCTCTGAGCCGATTGAAAGGGTGAACAGCCGTTATCGGTGATATCCAATATAGCCTCGGCCATGTCGTCTTCTGTATATTTCCAATGAGGCCACAATGAAGGCATTTTATTGCGTTGTAAGAGACTGGCATGAGAAATGTTGGGAAAGAGCGGTGAGGAATTTAGTGATTAAGATGGCGATATTTCCTTACAATGGCTTGCATACATCACGTGCCCCACGCAACTGCACGAGACCAGAAAAATGAATTCCAATCAATTTTATATCTATGAGAAGTGACCGCTTGTCAATAACTTCTATTTTGGCCAAATTCTGTATAAATGAAATAGTTGAGTTTTGGTGGTGGTTTTTTTTTTTTGCCTAGCGAAAGGGTGGGGTTGGCGAAAGGGTGGTGGTGCATGGTACCCAAACGGTCAGGACCAGAGTTGGACATCGAACGAATGGGAATCGAATCGATAGATTCATTCGATGCCAAGTCTTACGAATGTCGAATCGAATTTCTTGGCATTCGTTTCGATGTTGAATCTGCGGCGCGCCCGTTCGATTCGCATCGAATCGAATGTGACATGTCCCGTTCGATGTTCGAATGCATCGATTCGAATGTGGGGCATCCCATTCGACATTCGAACCGAACAGGTCACAATATGATTCGACATCGAATCGATCGCCCCCACTCGTTCGATCGAAAATCGATCGATTCGGTCGAACAGAGAGACGCGAGGTGCGAATCATGACCAGGGGGTGGATTCAGCGCGATTCGCAGACGCGTTAAGAGGCCCCTGGCGCGCTCTTCGACGCGACAAGCGCAACGCGATCAACGCCCACAGCAAGTTCATCTTAATGCTAAGATGTGTTAGCAAGTACATAGCATGACCCTAAAAGCCCATAGCATGCTAGGTACCCTGCAACTATATGAACCGATGATCGGACGGCCCAGGACATGGCGCATCTCTTGGACGAGGGGGCGCAATCTTCGAACGTCGGGTCGCTGGGGAAGCCGCCCGGGACGAAGGGCGCCGGAGCCGGGCACCGGCTGGAAGTACGGGGTCTCGGTCTGGATCATACTCAGGAAGACCTCTTCGGCGTTGGAGAACTGATATTGGTAGAGGACATTATGCTCTGATGCCGCGCCCCAGAGCCCAAGTCGGTCTTTGTCTCTCGACTAGGATACCGCGACCGACGTAGATGGTAGCCCATGCCTCTCGGCCAATCTCATCAGATTCCTTCTCACCTTTCCTGGCCGCTTCCACTGCCAGCGGGATTGTTAACCATGAAAATCGCAACATCAACTATCCTGTTCTGCCGCCGGTTTGGTACGGGTTCAGCCCTGATTCCATTCCACATCTTGTCGAATAACAGGGCCAGGCTGATCAACGGACTCGGTTACCATCCTTGTCGTGCTTGTCGTAGATGGCTGTGTATCCGCGCGCGGGGCCTTGGCAATCTTGACCAACTTTCCGAGGATAGCGAACTCCAACTTCAGCTTGATACTGTAAACCATCGGCTTGATTGTGACTTGGACTGCGTAGTAACCCGCATATTGAATGCCGATGACGGATGCGTCCAGGACGACTATGATGACGTTGATGATGAGGAGCTGCCGTAAGATGATCTGGGACTGACGGCCGGGGCGAAGCCTGAGCATTTTAACGGTTTCCCAAATGTATATCGTTGATAATATTATCTCCTGCACGCAGAATACGATCAGCTGTATTCGCTCCATGGTATCATATCCTTTGACAAAGGGCGCAGGGGGGTTTGGCGAATTCGTGCAGAACTGGAGGACCGAAGTAGGGATATGAAGGACGATGGCGTCGATCATAATCATCCACAGAGCAGCCCGTAGGATCTTTTCGCTGTGGGCGACCAGGTGAAGCCGCGACCATAGAACCATAGATTGACCTGTCACCATTCCAACCCAGCTCACATCCACTATGGCGATATTGAGAAAGCCGATCCGAGAGAGGTGGAACAATTTCAAGAGAAAGGCAAGGGCGTGTAGAATAATACTGAAAGAGGCGACAAGTAAACACCAGAAATAACGCCCTCTGTATCTTTTGAATGTTGCAAAAATAAGCACGAGAAGTTCCAGAGAGTTGTAGAACGCGACCGCGATGAAGGCGGCAAACATGCACAGCTGCGCAATACTACCGCCTGTATACGCTCCCGTAAGGCCTCCGGAATCGGCAGAGGGCGACATGGTGATGGATGCAGTGAATGAGAACTAAGAAGACAGAAGGAAGGTCATCCCTATCTTATTTGTAAGACGAATTCGGGGCTCTCGAAGGGAACAGCACACTCGAGAAGATGTGGCTTATGGCACAAGGTTTGGGCAATTGCTGCGTAACACACCGCCAGTCGAATCAACTCAAAACGGTGGCGCGCGTTGGTACGGAGTAGTGGAGGGGCCGCCGAATTGCCAAGCGTGGCGTTAAGCATCATTGGTGCCGCCATGCCTAGAGACCTACGACAGCCCAGTCAAATGCAAGAAGTTGCAAACCGCAAGCGGTGTGCCCAAAATTACAGAGCCAGTCCGATAACAGCACAATCGGCCACGGTTCGGCAGTTATGCATAGCACGTTGAACCGTTCCTCAGTCCGCGGCAGCGGTCCGTCGACAAGCGTCCGGTTCGGTCCGTCGACATCGTTCTAAGAGGCAGGGAGGCAGCTAGCTAGTCGAGTCGTTCACGCTCAACAAGAGGCAGAGCATCACCCTCCGATTTATATACCGCCAATTCGACCGGGTACGTCGCGACCAGCAAAGGACACCTCAGCTCTACTAATTCGTCGGCGGCGAGGGCAGCACCGGGAAATTACGGGTCTAAGAATGCGACGGCGCGCGGAGTCCGGCGCTCGGATATCGACGGGTTCGTAGCGTCCGCCTCGGAATGGCTCGGGACAGTCAAATGACAGGGATTAATGCGCTAAGCAAGGGTTAAGAGACGTCGTCTCTGGACTAAGATCTGAATTCCCTTTTCTGATAACAAATCCTCCTTCACTACTCTTCTATGTCTATGGTAAGGCCGGGCAGCCCTGGTAAGAAAATGCCAGCTTTGAGCTACACGTACCCTACATGGTTTTAGGCCTTGATGTTGCTTATATCTGGACCGGGAGGCTCTGCATATGCCACTGGCTCAAGGGAGATGATGGTGTTCCTTATCAAGAAGAGAAAGTCTTCCTGCAAGACCTCTAGACATCATCAAATACTTCGAAGCGCAGCACAGACTGCTGCACTTGGGGAGAAAGACAAGTCTTACAAGCTCAACCTAGGAATGTGTGCACGGACCGCTACCCCTAGGGGCAGAGACGGGTTCACAACTGAACCGTCAACCTCCTTCTTCCTCTCATTCTCACTCTAATTCTCACTCTCCTACCAAGCTCCATCTATTCACCCTCTGCCTGCGGATCATCCCCTGGCAAAGTGCCGAATGCCGTAATCACTCACACGTCAGCTAGCACACCCCGCAATATGGCGGGATCGCGGAACCAATGATGGTCTCCGTGGTGCACCATTGTTCGACCAAGTGTCTAGTCTGCTGAAGTATTGGGCCAAGTCCGTAGCGTGGCTTGTCTGTGCGCCGGAGCATTACTCGATTTTAAGTTAATCCCCACGACAAAAGCGATTTTAGTGCTATCCTGGCTGGATAGATGCTGTCGATCATGATGTTTGCCGTTGCCCGTATTCCCCTGTTGGCCTCATCAGAGACTCCTCCGGCTGATCCGTGCACCCAGGACCCCCGATGAAAGTGAGAGTCACAAGGATAATGCCACATTGGGACACAAGTTGCCGACTGAGACCAAGTGCGGGAGCGCGTTTGATTTGCCGCACTTACCTTTAATCACACACACACAAAAAAAATTTATCTCTAGATATATATATATATATATATATTTTTTGGGGGTATGCCCGTATGCTTGGGAAAGCCTTGTCCAGGGCAATGTAAGGGGCCGTATCAACACTTGAGGCTAACACATTGCTTTCCCGCTGGGAAATACCGCAGAATAGGTGGGTGGCTCCAGCCCGAACTTCTGTCAGTTGCTGAAGAGTGAGATCGCCTACCCCAAAAGCCAGCTGACGCCACCGAGTGTCAGCCCCGCGTAGCCCGGACAACCAAGAATGATATGGGTTGACGGAGAAACATGCCCATTTATGGCACGGATGAACATGACAGAAAGGTACCTTCTTGCAAAGGGGCTTCAGCGGAAGAATTCGGCGGTAGAAATGGCCTCGGCTTTTCTGCGCGGAAA
This sequence comes from Ilyonectria robusta, assembly GCF_021365365.1. Classification (NCBI taxonomy): domain Eukaryota; kingdom Fungi; phylum Ascomycota; class Sordariomycetes; order Hypocreales; family Nectriaceae; genus Ilyonectria; species Ilyonectria robusta. The sequence continues at coordinate 338,217 of NW_025764472.1, forward strand.
TTCGAGCTGCGTACTATGGCATAGAGACGACGGCAACGGCTTGATCTCCACATAACATAACGAAAGTTGATGGCCGAGGATTCTCATCAGTGCTAGAAACACTGTCTTCTCGCCACAGTTCGTCACTAACCCAAGACCATGCCCGGCACCCAGCGGCCCAACAGCAGAATGCGGTGGAACGGACAGTAGCGCAAACACAAACTTCACCCCCTGCACGGGAAGCTCCGCCGGGGCGATGTACCGGCCTTCCACAAGCCACAAAGTGGCATCCAAAAGGCATCATGTAAGGAGAGCGTCGATCACACTGTAGCAGCCCCAGTACCCGCTTCCCCGCACTGCGCCCTCCTGGAATGCGAACGGAACAGCGCCACCTGGCTCGCCCCTTTCAACTTTTGTCCTCTGAATGCTTCATCCCTGAAGCGACCGTGACGCACGATATTACGACTCATGACCCACCCACAAGGTTTTCGTCTCTCAAGCGCTAAGAGCAGAAGATGTCACGCTTGCATGACGTCTGAATATCAGCGGCTCGCGGCGCGTTAGGATTGATTCGTGGAGTAGCTATTCTAGCAAATGACTTTTCGCAACGCCTGTCTAAAGACATTGATTCTTTCGCGCCGCGGAAATCTGGAACTACACCGACACCCTGGCGCTCATCGCTCTCTCCATAGCAATGGTCGGCGGTTTGCTCATTCTTAATTTTCTTCTCGACGACGGGGGCTACCAGGCTGGAGACTGCACATTAGGTGCTGAAATGTACAGAGGAAGGACCCGACGAGATGTTATGCTAACTTGAAGGTATCGTCAGATCTACTAGGAATCGCATCCAATCCCGCGACACTCAACCACTCAGCCTCCAACCCTAGAGCGCTAGTCCTATAGTGATGATTCAACCTGAAAGTCATTCAGCATTCTATGTTGATCACTTAGCCCGGGTTACGCCACACTTCCCTCCCCGGAGTTTCCCAGAAATACAAGTTTGCTTTAGCGTGGCGCCAAACGCTCCGCCACTCCACAAGCAACGTCCGTGCCACATCCAGACCAGTCTTCGGCAAGGCCGTGTTCTCTGGAAGCTTGCTGAAGCTCGATGAAGCTCGAGAAGCTTTCTAACCGGAGTCGCCTTCAGGTACCGAAGCCCCCTGTGCTGTTAATAGTGGGCGATATTCAGGCAGGGGGGAGGAAGGCTTGAATTCCAGCCAATCTGCGCAGAGGCCGGGCATGCTTGCGGGCGTCACGACGTACTCAAGTCAGTGCTTTGTCACTAGATCCGTACGAGGGCTGGACTTTAGCTCCTGTGGCTTAAGCTATTGACTGGCGGCTGATCATACACCAATACCATAGGCAAGGATACCTATCTTAATCATTATCATCCTTCATTTATATTGTGATGCCTCTTCTGAATGGAACCAGAATCTGGCTAACTTATGGTCATTCTAAGTTGATGTCAACCCATACTTGGTTCATAATGATCACACTTCTCTCTCCCCATTTTGTCCCCCAAGAGGTCACCGAAGATGACCTTGCTCTTGCTTCGCTGGCCTGGGGCTTCACGATTGGCTTTGGATGGCTCACCACCTGGACAGCCACGAAACAAACAAAACGTATTTACGAGAGACGCGGCCTTCTCGTATTCCGCAGTGCCTATATCTGGATGATCTGGCTCGAGATTCTTGTATGCCTCATCTTCAGCATTATCTGTTGGTTGCACTTGAAAGGCATAATTCCCCCGAGGTAAGCGTTGATCCCCTGTGTGTTAGATGATTCCTCCTCGCACAGCCCACGTTTCCTATGGGTGCAATAGGTCAAACATATCTGGATAGTCAAGGTAATGCTGGAAATGCTGACCCTGCTGGTAATCGAACATGGCGACATGGCAATCGGCACCTGCTGGTAAGGGCTGTTGAGAGTGCGAGGAGGAATCTCTTGGTGATGTAATGTTTGAAGGAGATACTAAAGATTGAATCATCTAGTTTCGCGTTCTACTTTTGCATTCGTAAGCAGTCTATAAGCACCCTAAGTCGCCAAGAGAACGATAATAACCTCTGTAGTTACTACATGGGCACTTCAAGTAAGTATGCTCCACTTACCCTTCCGAAGTTTATCAATGATTCTAACCATTTTAGGTTCAATTTCTTCTCCAAATTATTATTAATCGTTGCTCTATCCTTCTCACAGACCCGGTAACGGCATACCGTCTTAAGGTCGGTGTTGCGGTCTTAATCACAGCCGTTAATATCTCGGTCTATAATATTTGGATCCCCGCCCGTCTCCAGATCTCAGAGAGATATATCTGGATCAACGAGTGGTGGGACCGTGTCGAGAAGGCGATCTACCTTCTTGTCGACGGAGCACTCAATTTCTATTTCATTCGCGTTGTTCAACAGAACCTAGTGGCAAATGGCCTAACCAAGTATAAGAGTCTGGTCAAGTTCAATATGTGCATCGTTGGATTCTCCCTCAGCATGGATGTCCTTATTATCTCTATGATGAGCTTGCATAACACGTTCGTGTAAGTCAACTCCATTATATTTCCCTACATCGCATGAACCGACAAACTTTCAAGACGAGGAAAAGCGGAATAGATAATGGGAGACACTGCTAACTATGAATTCAGTTACATGCAGTTTCATCCCTTCGCCTACATAGTCAAGCTCAAGATCGAGATGTCAATGGCAGACTTGATAGGGAAAATTGCAAGACAGCGACAATGTGGTGTCATCTCTAATGGCACTTTTGGCGACCTTGAGACAACGCAACAGGGAACCGTTCCAAGTAAAAGCCTCACGACCACGTATAGTAGGACAAGAGTCTCCACGGAGGGAATTCGTACTGTTCGCGGAGTTGATGCAGTATCTATCGAGTTGCAGGAAGGACCAGATGGGTCAGCTGCCTTCAATGGCCGGTCAAAGACGAACAGGGACACGGGGTTTCTTGGCCAATCCTCATCTTCAAGCTTGCAACTGGGCGAGGCTATTTATACTACGGAAGACAATCGCATCGACGTCGACGCTGCGACAAGCAATCATGGGGAAAGCACATGTAGTGTTGCAGATAGCTTCGACGAGAACGGATCGGCAAGGAAGGATGACGATGATGAAAGACCGCTGAGGTACTAGCGGATGGAAGATAAGAAGTAAATGATGATGTGGACATGCGCGAATCGTCTTCTTCCAGACCCCGCGAGCCGATACCGTCGTAATCGTGCTGCAGCTCCGAGTCCGAGCAGCCTTCGTCTAGATCTGACTCTTCAGGACGTTTGCCGTATGAAACTTCAATAACTCGAGGTTTTGGCCACGTGTACTCCCTATATTTGCAGGCGTATCGCGGCTGGCTGCTGGGAAAACTTGAGAAAGGTGTTGATCGAGCACGTACCCCCTACCCCTACCGAGGCTCGCCGCCAACCGATGGACGGGCCGACAGGGGCCAGATGACTGATGGGAATGGCGATGGGAATTTTTGGAATGGGACGCAGTTCGATCGCGCTCGTCTGAGGCGGCGTACGAAGAACGGAAGCTCAAGATAGCAGACTCGATCAGATCGCGGCGTGAAGATGAGGAATGCGACAGAAGTAACCGTGAAGAATGGGAGGCAATAAGTAATCTCTGGTGGACGGATCAATACCAGTACTGTCTTCAAAAGGCGCAGCGCGAGCGGAGGATGAGGAACCTCGATCTTCGACAACAGGGTCGGACCCAAGAGCAAATCGACCCCATGGAGCGAGAAGAAGCTGGAAATCAAGAGGAACCTATAGCGGTACATCTCGCCTACGATGCTGCAGCTCGGGAGCGACGACAGAGAGAGCCACCGACGACATCCAGTACCCAATGACCATACTCCCCGATCGCTTACTCCATAAAGGAGCTTTCCGTGGCTGTCATAGCGGCAAGAATCTTGTTGCTCGGAAAGGTCATCTTTCTACTAAGCCTGTCTGGTCTTGGACTCCTCTCCTTTCTCTGCACCTTTTTTTCTAAGGATTGGATTGGATTTTATTCCGCCCCGGGGGACACACCCCATAGGGCCATTGCGCTAAGCTATTTACGTTTCGTACAGTGTTTCCATAATCACCCGGAGCCCCACAATTTCACTTTTTACTGACTGGTCCAATCTGGTGTATATGCCGTGACAGACCTGCTTGAAGGCCAATTTCTCCAAGTGTTCAGCATCCTATCCTCAGCAGCTGAAGCACGGTCCGTCAAAATGAGACTGTATGATGTTAGTAGGATTTGATCTGAATAGTTAGTGTGCCTGAGGCTTCTGGTCCATGTCAAGCCTCCCTGTTGCAATGGCGAATTTGATTGTTGCCCGTACTGCCTGCATGTTTGGCGCCCATTTGTCCCCGTCAGATGCTGCCTTTCCTCCCAAGAAGAACGAGAGGTGTCCCATCTTTGTCTGTGAGCATCGCAGCATGCCTTCCCGTTGCGCGGTCCATTTTGTGCAGCGGAATAGGAAGTGTTCCACTGTCTCTGATGCTTGCCCGCATTCGCAAGTGTCCGATTCCATTGCTCCTATCTTGCAGAGAAAGCTGTTAAGTCTCGCCATTCCGGTGCGGAGCTGCGACAGTAAGTCTGCTTCCTTCCTCTTCAGCGGGTCATATAGAGTACGAGTATGCTTGCCTGGCAGTGCCGTGTCTATCTGCTTCGAGAATTTCCCGACTCTTTCTGGTAGTGTTCCTGTTCGCCGCTGCTTGGTTATCGCTAGTCTTATCCTTGTGGATCTTGCTAGATGTGGTGGCACATCTGGTCTGCATTCTCCTTCTGTGGCCTTCCGGGCTGCTGCTTTGGCTTTTGGTCCCAGCGCGAAATCCTCTTCTCCTGTTGGAACCCACATCATCCGGAGAGAGTGGTCCTCGTCTTCAAGACGCTTGATATGGTCGTAGATTTGCCGTATGATCTGTTGGCCGGATTGTTGTCGTGGCCGCCGTATGGCTTCTAGTGCGGAGCGGCTGCTCGTCATGACGGTCATATCCCGCCGGCAGAGTCCAGACGGCATACATCTCAATACCATCTCTATAGCGCCTAGCTCGGCGATGTATAGGTTCAGCTCCTCCCTCGACCCGAGAGTGATGGAGTAGCTGGCCACTACCTCGCCAGCATTGTTGATCGCCGTATCTTGTACGACACCTCCCATGCCTACCATGCCCCCTCTCTGCGAGGAGCAGGTGGCAATGACTATGCCATCTACCCCCTTTGCTGCTTCCACCGCTTTCTCCCGGTTAGGGTTGCACGACATTAGTGTACGGCCTCTCCATGGCGGTAGCGCGTACTCCTGAATGATCTCCATTCCTTTAGTGGTTGTCTCCCCTTGTGCCTGAGCAATCCTCTGCATCGGCGACACGAATCGGCGACACGCTTTCACTTTCAGTGTAGCCAACGGGTGTGTCCTGGGAAGGGTCCGGAGGTTGATCCAAAACCTTGTTGCCGCTTGCGCATGCCGTTCTTGCACCGATTGGATGCTAGCTTCGGCCTCTGCCACCGCCGTTGCGACGGTCCGGAAAGCTCCCGTGATCGCCTGTGCTCCGACCATCTGTGCCTTGTCCAGCCAAGCAGCTTCTCTAATGCCACATGAGTGCGCCCACACGCTGGACGCATAGTCCATGGTGGGAGCTACTGTTGCTACGAACAGTTGTCTCGCCGTCCGCGGTGACAGCATTTTCAGTCTTCTCAAACACATAGCAGCCGAGAGCCCCTTTGCGGCAGCTCTAGCTATGTGTTCCTTGTACCGCAGTTTCGCGTCCATGACCACTCCCAGGATCTTGGCGCTCGCCTTGGGCTTGACTGCTTCCCCTTTGATCATGAACGGTGTGTCGCTAGTACTCGCGGCGTTTCGCGTGAAATGCACGATGGCCGTTTTGTCTCCTTCGAACGTCGCGCCGCTCCGACTTTCCCAGCCCAGTGCTTCGTCTATAATTGATTGGATGCCGGCTCGGTTCTCCTCTGCTGTTGGTCCCACTACCCAGGCCGAGTAGTCGTCCACGAATGCCATCGAACCACCTCTTGCGTTGATTCTTCTCTGCACCAGATCTGCATTAAAGAACAGGAACAACACCGGCGACAGCGGTGACCCTTGCGGGAGACCTGCCTGTGGCAACTCCCGTAGTTGTGACGTGTGCCCATTTACCATCACAGCGGCCGTTCGCCCAGAGCAGAAGGCATCAATCCATCTCACCAGTCCACCAGGTATGCCTCTCGCCTTCAGCCTCTCTAGTAGTCACTCTTTGAACACTCCGTTGTAGGCGCCTTTGACGTCGAAACTGATCAGACTGAGCACCCTGCCAGCCCTCCATGCCTTGTAGATCAGCTCCTGCAGCAGTATCAGTGCTTGTTCAGCTGACCTTCGCTTCCTTGCCCCGAAGTGGTTTGCGGGTAGCAGTCCATAGCTCTCCACTACATAGGATATCCGCTCTGCAATGACTGCCTCGAGTATCTTGCCCAGTGTTGATAGCAGCGATATCGGTCTCCAGGCCTTAGCCACTGTGTAGTCTCCTTTGTCTGGCTTCTTCAGCGGGATGATCTTCGCGCTCCTTCATTGGTGGGGTACCGCACCATCCCTGAGGGATGTGTCGAAGAGGTGCAAGACACGGTATCTAACCACTGGCCAAAGCTGTTTCCACACTATTGCTGGCAGACCATCGTCTCCAGGCGCTTTCCAAGGTTTCGCTGCTAGCAATTTTTCCTCAACTTCCTCCATGGTGAGGTCTGGCATGTGAACTTCCCTCCGATGCGGTCGGTCGCCTTCATCTTCAATCCTGGCCGGCAACGGCGGGAAGAACGAGCTGAGCAGCTCCTCTGCCTGCTCCACCCTATCTTCCGTGGTGGAGCCGTCTTGTCTCTTCAAAGGGGGCACCCTATCGTCCATGATGTCCTTTCCAGGTTTCAAATATTTGGCTATCTTCTGCTAGGAACTCGTCCCAATGCAGTTTCTTCTGTTTCCGGATGGCATCATGGTACTCCTTGGATGCTTCCTTGGCCCGTCTTTCCAGGTCGGGCCTCCCCTGACCTGCTCGCCGCTGTGCCCTAGCCTGATTTCGCTAGAACGTGTACACCCGCCGAAGTCTTGTCAAATCCTTCGTCCACCAGCGCTTCGCGTACGATACTGGTTGTGCTCGGGGCGTCAGCTCGTGGATCGCCTCGAGGACGACTCTCATAAACTGATCTGTCTGCTCCTGCACGCCGACGGTCCAGGGAAGCTCTCGGAGATTGTCCTCCACCCTGGTTCTGATTGCTGTCCATGGTGCGTTCTTGAACAACAGTCTTTCCGTGACAATCCGTTCAGGCATCGCGACATCGAACGTTGTTTGGATTGCCCGGTGGTCCGATCCGTGTTCTGTCGGGTGTATGGAGCACTCCACCATTTCGTTCGTCACCTCCGCCGTCGCCAGCACCAGGTCGATTGTGCTTTCCTTGTCGGGGCCTTGCCATGTCTTCGTGCCTCTCGGGAGGAGGCTGCAAAGACTGTGTTCGTTCATGAGGTCGATGATCGGATCGGCCTCGCCTTGCCTTGCCAATGGCACGTCATCTCCTCCCCATAGCCGGTCGTGTTGATTAAAATCTCCAGCAAGTATGACGTCCAGTACCATCCCTGTCCTACCCCTAAGGTCGAGGATCACCTGGTGCAGGGTATGGCATATATTTCGAAGAGCCTGGGGCTTACGTCCCGGCACATATACTGACACGACTAATATTGTTCGGTCCGGGAGTCGTATGGTGGCTGCTAAGTCCGGGGACTGTATTGGTAGCTGCTCGGCCTCCAAGTCCCTATTCACCCACAACATGCTCCGGATTGCCCATCTGCCATCCCTCCAAATCATGGGGACCATTTTGATCCATCGGGGGTGCCCCATAGGGACTGTTAATAGTTTACCGTCGCTTTTCCATGCCTGTGGTTCTTGAATTGCCACAACTGCAAAATTTTGGAGTCGCTCGTCATTCATTAGGCTTTCGTGTACTGTATCCTGTTTTCTCACATTCAGTTGGATTACCTGAAACATCCTACTCATGCCGAGTAGGGTAGAGTTTCGGGCAGCTTCTGCTGAACGACTCGTGCGGTCCGCCACAGGGTACACACTTAGGTACCTGCGTCTGGCACTCGCTATGATGGCCTTCGGCGGCGCACCTTGCACATACCCGATTCTTGCTGCACGAGAATGCCTTATGGCCGAGCTCCTGGCAGTTATAGCATTGTATCGGTCCTGTTCTCCGCTCAAACGCGCTGGTATATGCCGATTCACCAGCTGCAAGAAAGTAGCGTTCCTGTAGGAGTCTCCTGGCTTCCATTGCTCCAGGAAGGACCTTGCCTTCCTGGTCGAGAACGGCGGTACGGTTTATATTGTCAACTTTGACTGGGTACAGTTGGTCGCGAAGGACTCTCGCACCTGGAGCCTTCTTGACCTCAATAATGGTCTTGATTTTCTTCAGTTCTTCCTCGTTCCTACCGATGACCCTCAGGCGGTTGGTATTTTGTCCATCTCTAGTCACGGCAACACATCGCCAACTAGGTTGGTCGCTAGACGTTCGCAATTCCTGTTCAATGGCCCTGCGAAGCACTGCTGGTGTAGTATCTCCGATATGATCCTTGGGCACCCTGGATGTGTCTACTGTACAGAACACCGGTTCTGGGGTTGTCGATCGAATCGTGGATAGAGTTTGAGTGGTAATACTAACAGGCGTCATTCTGGCAGCATCCGCATATGTCTGGCTAGGCGATCGTGCTGCATGAGCCTCGGTCACGGTATCCAACTGTAGTCGAGTGCGCTCCAGCTCGCTGCAAACCTGGGTAAGCTGCTCTCGCACCTGCGATAGTTCCTGTGTCATCAGGGCCGTGGTCCTAGCGACTTCTTCAGCTATTCGGTCGCTAAGCTTGGTGAACTCGAGCTGGAACTCTGTCTTCATGATTTCCATTTTCTTATTGAAGTCTTGTTCCAGGAGTTGCTTCAGGTCCTGGACCGCCTCGATCACACTGTCGGCCGCCTTAGGCGTGGTCCTTTTCTTGGCTCGATTGTTGCTGGGCACCCCCTCACTGCTCTCCTCCTCCTCCCATTCCATATCACGTTCTTGTTGCTCCGATTCCATGCCCTCGTCGTTCTGGCTCGTTTGCGCTGGGGACGATGATGTTCCTCGTCCGGAACGTCCGGTTCGCGTTCCATCATGATGACGTCTGAAGCGGGGTTCGCTGCACCAGACATCCGCCAAAGGCCTGAATCTCCGCCAAGCGGCTACCAGGAATTCCAAAAGATATAAAGATCAAAAATGAGATTTCGAGAAATTATTCGTGTCTCCCGGGTTGTGTCTCGTCGGTCGTGGTGTTGTCTGAATCAAGGAATGCACTCACATTGCCGTTCAGGAACCGAAGGTTGATGATGAAAGTGCCCCATTTGTAATAAGGTGAGGAGACAATAGGGGCTTTTCTAATCAAAAGCAAAAGCCCGTGCATGGCAACAGAGCATTGCGGCTAAACTTCGCCAGTTTAGATCCACTAACTGCATGAGGAAATGTAATGGTCGACCCTGAATTGGACTATTCCATAACAGGAAATGTAATGCTCACCGATTGTCAACTTCAACAGCATGTCGCGACGGTAGTATAGATGGAAAAAAAGTGAAACTGCTTGTTTATTATGTTTTTTAAACAGTAAAGCATATATTCAATCTACATTGGACCATAAAAACTGGTTGTGGCCTTGAAAGCCTAAGCGCTGATTTCCCTCTGGATTCTCAAAGATGCTGTGGCGGGTGGGCGCCAAGCCATTCCTCCATCCGTGATGTGTGGTTCTGGTCGGGGTCTGAGTTGGGAGACATGGCTGTACTTGGGGTAGTGTTGGCACTACAAAAGCGAACCAGGGCGCATCTGATGGTTGCGTCGATATATAAGAGGCTCAGGCAATATGAGGAGCCATGGGACGGCCTGCGGGCCAGGTGTGGAGGTGGGATTGCGGGGAAGAGGTTGCAGAGGTACATCTCTTGTGAGCAGCGGTCGTCAACCTGGGGTACAGCCAACACCAGAGGGGATGCTGGGGGTAGGGCGTGGACGGAGGCAAGAATGGACGAATGTGGCTGGCGCCCTTGCCAGCCAACCGACCCGATCATGGTTGGATGTGGATCGTAGGGACCGGAACTAGAAAGGGGATGCTGCCTGTCCATCTTCATGTTAAATACTGTATATAGGATAGCTCGGACCGATTCTGTGGGGGGAAACTCGTACGATCGTGTGTGGCTCGAAAATGGAGCCGCTAAATTGGCTTGGAAGCGCGCCTTTCCAGCCTCGCAATAGAGAGCGATGAGGGCCATCATGCCCCTCTTCACCGATTTGGAAATGCCGTCATAGTTGGTGAATTTTGGAGTCAGAATGACATCACTCTCTGCAGTATCCCAAGGAAATGAAGGCAGACAACACTGCATACCCCAAAAAGAAAGTCAAAGGGATCAAAGATCGGCGCATACTGACGTCATGGTAGCGTTCTTCTGGACCTCGTGCCAGAACCGTAACAGAGTCGAGATTCGACCCCCTCCTTTTTCAAGCAAGGATCAATTTTGAGCCCCGGCAGTGCCAGGGTGCATTTCGAAGGGTCGAGTTCTGTCAGGCCGCGCCTGGTGAACCCTGCTCTATTACCCTACAACACCCGGTTTCGGCCGTCTTGAATCCAGCATTCTGTGAAGTGATTGGAAGGAGAATTCGATTGCCCTGAGAAATTATCTGGCTATACCTGCAGAATCTTGGTTGGAATTCTGTAATTGGGCGGCATCCGACCGGATCATCAGAGGCCGAAATGTCGGGCCCGGAGCGGGTGAGTCGCACCAAACGGTTTTCACCCCGCGACACACTCACTCAATTCCGAACCCCTCCTTTCGTAGGTCACCCCCAGATTTCCTAGATTTTTATCCTTGGTTATCCTTGCTTCGCCAGCTTTTCAGCTCTACAGCTGTCACTTTTCCAGGTACCCTTTGACAGCAAATCAATTGCCCTAACCCATTCCTTCTCCATTTTCTTTTGTTCTACTCTTATCATACTCTTATCCCTGTGGATTAGGAGCGATGTTGCTGCCAATGACATAATTTCCATGGAAGCTCATGACTCCACATTCCTCCTGCAATTCTTTATTCTAACCTCCATTCATCCATCAACAACCTTCATACGGCTACCGCCAACTTTACCCTCCGAGGTCGGACAAGTTTCCGAGGACATTTTGCAGGATTCACCAGCAAGGGAAAGAAGGACAGCACTGTTTCACAGGGCAGAAAAAAAGTTGAATGAGGGAGGCATTCGGAGGATATTTATAATCATGTACTGCCGTCATAGCCGACGCTGACCTTAACCCCTCCGCAGCCACACACAACTCGCCGCGATCATGGCTCCTCACCTCAGCCCTGTCGCCTCTTGCCGTCCGCCTCATCCGGACGCTGCTCGCTCACGGCGACTACGTCGTCGCCTGTTTACCGCCCCACGAGATCGACCATGAAGACCGCAGCGCCGAGTTCCGGGAGCTTGTCAACGAGTGCAAGAGCACGCGAAAGGACCGCGAGGGCTGGAAGGATCGCATCCGCGGTATTCGCTATGATGGCATCGTCATGGGGAGCTGCGGCGCCGCTGTCGCTGAGGCTGTTCAAGTCTATGGCCGTATTGATATTTTGCTGTGCTGCAAATCCGAAGGTGTGTTTTCAATCTCCGCGGCTCTCGAGGCTTACCCCTGTCACATGTCTCACTCTATAATATCGTCTCCTGAGACGACAATGAGTTTTGCTAACTAGCTTTCTACTGAAGCTGTGGTTGGGACGGTAGAGGAGCTATCAACGACTCCTTTCACCCAGAACCTCGTCCGTGATCAGTTCGAATCCATCTTCTTCTCCCAGGTCAACTTCATCAGAGCTGCCCTCCCCCAGCTCCGTTCTCAGCATACCGGACACATCATCGTCCTCACAAGCACTGGCGGTCACATTGGCACTCCTGGCATGTCAATATACACAGCCGCCACCTGGGCCCTTGAGGGCTTCTGCGACTCCCTCGCCTACGAGATTGCGCCCTTCAACATCAAAGTCACCATAGTGCAGCCGAACAAGGAGATACAATCCTTGACGAATCGCCTCACCTTTGCTCCTCAGATGCCCGCTTACGATCAAGGGCCCGAGTCAGTGCCAAGTATACGCGACATCCTCACCAACGTCCTCAACACTCACCCAGATACGGCTCTTCCTTTCCCACTGTCTCCACCTGAATCAGGACCTTCACCAATGTCACCCGCCAGCTCAGCCATTGAGCCAGATGTTGTTCCCGGCGAGATTTTGCATCGATATCCGAAGCTGCCCCCAGGCGCGGCAGACAAGCTTGTCATGGAGACGGTGCATGCCCTGTCAGCTATTGGCGGGCATGAGAACCCCCCAGCGCGACACATTGTTGGTCATAAGGGTGCCATTGCGGTGAAGGAGAAGCTCAAGACCGTGACGGAGGAGCTTGAGGATTTCGTGGAGGCGAGTTTATCGGTCGATATCTTTGAAAGTGAATTGCAAGCGGAGGCGAGGGATGGTAAGGCGCCAGAGCAGAGCCCTCAGGGACCGCCTTCGTCGACTGGCAGAAGGCCGTAGGGGTTTGGATAGGATGAGGTTGCTTATGATGTGAGGGAGCGATCACGTTTAACGGCGGATGACGACGACAACCCGCAAGTTGAGCATCGAAGAGGGCCTTACTCTTCCGAATCACGGTCGCTAGGATTATGGATTCGTCTGGTTCTACGACTATGGAACTATTTGTTGGTTGCTTGGGTTGGGAATAGAATCGGGTCTCACGTATCGCGACAACTTGGATATACCCAACATCGCCTCGGCCGGCCCGAGCTCTTTATATGCCCAGCAATTTTTGACGCTCAATTATGACTGAAGCATTCAAAGTAGTCGAAGGTCTCCTAAACCTAATTCTATATAACCATACAGACCATACAGAAAGGTGTTAGGTGATACTGATACGTTATCCTCGGGTAGGCGATTATTACCCCTATGACCCCGAAGCATGGGCGGGACATCGCTGGTTTGGGGGCATCGGCTCGCAAAAAGTTGGCTCCGGCCCCCGACGCGAACGGCGCTGTCTTTATCCAATCGTGGAGTGGCGAAGCACTAAGGCTCAGGCAGCAATGACTCCCACCGCCATGGAACACGAGTATATCATTCCCGGGGCTCTCCCATTGAGTATCTATTCTCTTGCTCAAGACGCGGAGGCGAGCTACCGCCCTTATATACCACATATTGTCACCAACACCCAGCCCGTCCAAATCCCTATTCCCTTTTCAATAAATCAGTTATTCCCGGTTTCCTTCGATATGACCCCCTTCGTCATCAACGTGACCGGCCGCTCAGAGATCCCCCACCCCGCCGAGCGCGCCCTGATCAACGTTCATGTCGCCAGCTCAGGCACCGATAAAGCCACTGTTTCGTCGCAAGTCATTTCGACCGCCAAAACCATCGAATCCCTCCTGCGCGAGCTCTCACCGCAAGCCGATTCCCCTGACGCCAAACAAGCTTCTGCCCTCCCGCACTGGTCCAAGACCTCCCTGTCTTTTACATCGCACGTCCCCTACGGCCCCCATGGGGGCCAAAAACCGTGACAATACGACGCTAGAATCGGCTTTGATATCCGCCTCAAGGAGTTTAAAGCCGTGGGTAGCTTTGGAACGAAGCTTTCCGCTCTGCCGCACGTAGAAGTTAATAATATTCTTTGGATATTGACACCCACGACGGAGAAATCATATGGTGCGCAGTTGCGAAAGGAAGAAGCGAGGGATGCGCGGCAGAAAGCGCTGGATTATTGCGAGGTGCTGGGTTGTACGAATCTGAGGCCTGTGGTGCTGAGCGATGATGGGAGATTGCCGCCTGTTATGGCGCACATGACGAACCACAATCCGCAGCAACGGCAGATGGGACTTATGTCGCAGCAGGGGCAGGGGCAGGCGCAGGTTGCACAGTGCATGGTGGGAGGACCTGCTGGATCAGGAAGTTACGGTGGCAGTCAAGGAACGAGGAACGAGGGTGAATTGGAGTTTACGCCGCAAGAGGTTAAGATGAGTATGGAGGTTATGGTGCAGTTTCATGCTGAGTAAGAACCCTGAAAATTGTGTGACTACACTTGATTTTAGTCATGGAGTTAACTGAGTGCTGACGAGCATGATATAATTAGCCCCTGTGTCACCGCATCGCCCTCAAAGAGGATGAGGCAGGAAGTGTCGGATATGGAGATTTGCTCGTTTCCCGAGAGCAATGTGACGATGGACACCCTCCGATGCAGAAGAGAATGGCTATGTAGACCCCTGAATGATCAAAGTGAGCCTACCGCCCTTGATGCTTGTGATGCTATCACCCCTTGCTCGGCGTGCTCATGCCATTGTCCTCCTTTCAACTCCACTCGGCATCTCCGTAACTTGCTCGGTTATCTTGGTAACTCCCACAGCGTCTCCATCAATTTCTTCGACGACTCAGCCCACTCTTTCTTCCAGTTCTCGTGTATAGAGTGCCATTTGTGCGAAGGGTGGAGCACGATAGCTGCAATAGACTCTGGAGACGGTGCCGTGGATCGATAGGAATGTATTTTGGTCGGTTTCGAGAAATGCATATATTTAGCCATCTTGATTGAAGGGGAGTATTCTTCAACGGATTTAATGATCCGAGGGGCGATGTTGTCTTCGTTGAGCTCTGGCCGCCTAGCCCTGGCAAGGCACATGATGCCACACCCATATGCGACTAAAACCATCGTAATATTGATAGCCTATAGATTAAATGATCATCATCAGAGATGAGCGAGAAAAGAATGAGGAGAGAAATTAGACGATGGGACCCCTTAAAGAAAGCAGGGAGCAGGGGTCTGAATCGAGGACCCTGTCCCAAAACTGGCCCTAGTCTGGTGGACCAGATATAGATATGGGATCCACAATACCACGTCTATGGGAAGAAATGCATAGTCTACAATAAACCTCAAGACCTCACAAACCAAACTGGACAGTCGCAACACTCCATAACTTTACAAACCCCACGCTCCTGCCCGTCTCTTCCCAAGAGCCAGGGGGACATGAGATCGAAGCAGGGGAGCGCATGGGAGACATCATGAAGATGCCAGGGCGAGCCGAAAGGTTGATGTTTGGCAAGTTACTGGCCGAGATTCGTATGGCTTTCGAATGTTATCGTTCAATGAAGGCCGAGACGGGTTCTCAAAGGCCGCAAACACCTCTTCCGATGTCGCCCCTTTGATGCTGCTGTCAAGGTCGCGAGCTCCGCGCAGTCTTGACGTCACGTCTGGGTCGTGCCCAGCCGGCCGGACACGGTTTCATTGACAACCTAAGGCATCCAAAGCTACGGTACATATTGTGCTACCTCCGTTCCGGCGATACCCGCCACTCGTGCATCTCGAACTCGATCGTTTTGCTGATGCCATCACCGGGAGTGGCGGCACCCTTCCGCGCATGATCGCCGCCAACTACCTCGGTCTTCGTGACCGCAATGGCCGCGGCCCCGTCGATGATGAATTCCTGGGAGCTGGCGCCGTCGCTGGACGGCTTCCCCCGGCCAGAGGCCTCGACGCTCCGCTCGACGTTCCGCATGGAGAGCATGTCGATGTCGTCGTCGTGGTCGCTGACGGCTTTCTGCGTTGCTGAGTGGTGCAGTTTCCTGGACCTCGCCGTTGTCGCCGAGTGGTGTACCGCCGCAGCGCCGCGACTTTGCGATCCCGTGCCGCCGACAATGTTGTGGCTTCCCGTGCTGCTTCATGGGCGAAGACGAGGCGCGAGGCGAGGATGTCTATGCTGTTTGATTGGGGGGTCAATAGGGTGGTAATTCTTGGTGTTGGTGTTTCCAAAGAAAAAAGAAAAAAAAAGGGCCCGGAGGGGGGGAATAAAACTTACAACATTACGATGAGAAACAGACACTCCAGCGTGTACGCAAACCGATCCAGCTGGCCCGCCACCCCCTCTGCGCTCTGCGCCGTGTTCTGGAACGAGTACGTCACAGCGCGCATGACGCCAATGAGGGCCAGCGTGGCGAGGCGGATCTCCGTGCTGCGCATGAGGTAGCGGAACAGCTCGCCGCGCCCCAGCGTGGTCGTGACGGACGTGCGGCGTGCCGTGCGGAATGTCCTCAGCAGGAAAACGGCACTCGCACATTCGACCACCGCGATGGCCATGAAGTATCCCACGTGCAGGTGGTCGACGGTCCGCTGCAGGGATGGGGAGTGGTTGTCGTCGAGGATGAAGCGCACGCGGACCACCATGATGCCGAGGCGGACGGCCGTGATGACGAGAACCACCGCCCAGAAGAGCGACATGAACATGGTGCGCTCAACGCCGCGGAGGACACGGGCCAGGATCGCGTAGCTGTAGAAGGAGAGTCCAGCTTCTTGAATCTGTGGGGAGCGGGCCGAGCAGGCCATTGCGTTAGCCGAATTGCAACATCGCCGGTTTGGATTGGCACAGGATAGGACGGGAACGGAAGCAGGGTTGCATTAAGATGGAAGGACGGGAGAGGGAAACAAAGCCGGCTCCCCTTTACCCGGACCGCAGCGTCGCACTCACCAGCCAAGCCAGATCCGCGAACGCGGAAGCGACAGTCGTGTTGACGGCGGGGTAGGCAGCGTAAAAGGCGTAGTAACACAAGCCGTTGGCCAGCGCACACGCGGCGGAGACGACAAGCGGCACGAGGACGACGACCGAGAACCCGCCCGTGATGCCGGCGACCATGAGGCCGACAAGGACGTTGTTGAGCCCGATGGTGCTGAGGATGGCCCAGCTCAGCTCGAAATATGCCGGTATTGCGGTTGATGCCATGGTGTTGCACTGACGAGTTCGGGTGGTTAATCAGCGTCGATGGCAGGGAAGCCCTTTAGGCTTTGCACCGTCGCCGCTGTTAGGTATCAGCCAGATGTCATTGTTATCACAGGGAGAGAAATTTTGGAGATGATCCTCCCGGTCGGGACAGAGACAGTATTTAGTCTTAAGGGTTCGGGGTAGAGAGACCTAGGACCGGGATCACTGCCTCCGCTGACCTACGGTGCCGGGGAAATGTGGGGAGGAGGCGGCGAAGACGGAGAGCCGTTCTGATTGTTGAGACCGGGATGTGGATACTATGTAGTGAGCTGTGCTCCTCACCCAGATATGTAACTTACACCTTTTTAATATGATCTGCAACCTTTTCGTTTTATCACTGATCCAACGTCGTACCCCATGACTAGCCAATTTCACCTACCGGGTGGAAAGTTCCGGTGTTTCATACCTTGCAAAGTGGCTTGCCGCTAGTTAGTTCTCTTGCGTTGATCATAGCTGCTATTGGTGTTCTGCACATCGGCTCTTGGGGTTGTTGGGAGGAAGTAAGACGAAGCTTCCCGAAGGTAACCTGGCCGTTCACCAGAACCTGCTCTAACGTTAGTGCGCATTATGGTAACCCCACCTAATACCTCGGTTTGTGCTGCGTGGTCACCAGACAAGTGAGCATCCCTCAAGTATTTACAGTGCCGGTACCGGTACCAAAACCGAGCTCCACACCTGCCAAGCCATGACACAAACGCGACCCCAACCGCGTTTGGACCATGGCTAGCCACAACGGATCCCAGCAGCTGGGTACGCTCGTTGCGGAGCCATGCACGCAGGAGATCTTAAAGGCAATCATATAGGGCTGCTACGTGGATGTTGGTGGGGGGTCCCCAATAGCCTGGCGGACCTGGAGGTCCAATTGCTGCAATAGGAGGGTTCTAGAATCACTTTCTCTCCTGGAACTTCAACTCCAAGACCAGCAGCGCTGGCTCCCAGGGGTGGAGATATGAATTGGCCTCCGCGAGCCAAAACTCCCATACCATCTAGGTAAAAGACGAATGCTGCTGGGACTTGTCACTATGTCGACAGACTTAGATACCAAAGTTGTAAAGGTTGCATGGGGACCAAAAGGCCAACTTAGATGACATCACGCCCATCGATGGTTGGCCATGCCAAAACTCTATCTTGGTGTACTCCGTAGCAACATTTAGACCTAAGTTCTCAAAGGAGGGTGCACAACTGTCGCGTGACTTACTGCTATGCTTGGAAAGCTCCGCAGCCCGAACTCGTAGCATAGCAGTTCAGCAGTACCACAATTCACGACATAATGGCATCATGCTTGTCGAGACGCCTCATCAAAGATCTACATCTGTTGTCGAGGGGCTCTAAAAAAGGCGTCACGATGCCTCTCCTCATCTCCTCTCCGCATTATTTCGCATGTTCGCGTTGGAGAATTCCAGTGTGAGGGTAACCATGAGAAGTCAAGCACTCCTTTTCGTTATTCTGCTCGCGCTCCCCTCCTTGGGAAAATGAAAGATGAAATCCACCTTCAATGGTCGATCTGCGAACCAAACCCACAGATCGTGCTCCAGAAGCTTAACGAAGAGGGTCGCGGTCCGCATAAGCAAAGTCCGATTACTTACTACGACACCGACCGCCCCATTTATGCCCAGCAAGGGCTCATGTTCCGGACGAAAACCAGGAAGGGTCAAGAGACCTCCTTGATCAAGGTCCGTTTCCCAAAGGTAGTTTCGAATGTCCCAGAAACAGCAGACTGCGTTTGGGATCGTTACGGCGACAAGACCTCCTACACCTGCGCAAAGCTATCCCCTATACGTGGGACGAGCCTCTGGAGTGATGAACAAGTCCGCTTCGCTGAGCATTACCGGAGTATTGACTGGAAGGATATTGTTGCATTTGGCCCGTACTTAAATACGAAATGGAAGCTGAGGATCAAAGGATATAAGGCGGTGTTCGACGATGTTGTAGCCCGGTCGCACCACCTGATGGAGATTGAGGTGAAGGTGTCCACATCCGAGGGCGATGACGTTTATCAGATGGTCACCAAGTACCTGAGAAATCGCGGAGTGGCGCTTTGTTACTATCAGGAACCAAAGACTCTGAGGCTCTTCCGCGCCTTGGGTGTTAGAGAATAGCGGAGGTTGAATATCTTTAGTTGTCTACCCGTTGATTCATGTGGAGCAAGCTCCATGGCGAACCAACTTGCAAGTTAAGTTGGCCACAAAAATCTGGAACAGTCACAAAAGTCTGGAACAATATCAGATTGGTGTGTAAATTGGTGCGTCATTATTAACCGAAGAAGAGCCGAAGGGAATTTAAGATTTCGATTTTAGCTGCGAAAGACTTTCTATGAGGTCATAGGTACTTCTTGCACTAACGTTTTTACCCCTCTTTTGCTGCTAAAACTGATGCTGTTCCAGGTTTTTATGGCTAACTTAGCTTGCCAAGTTGGCTCGCCTTGGAGCTTGCTCCACACATGAGCCAACGGGTACTGCACCAATTATCGCCAATAGTATGATAAATTACACCAAAATTGGCCCGTGCACGCGTCCTTGTCACTCATCCCACATGTAATTTATCAAATTACACATGTCGCCAAGATTTCGCTCGCTCGTTCTACATACAGCCGAGAAGTTGGCCAAAGAAAATGGTAGCTAGAGTTGTCCAATACATACTTGATTCTCAAATGGGTGAACGATATTCAAGCCTGGACTGCCAAACGCTTAGGCAAAGGAGCTTAAAGCAGCTTCTTGACCAGAAATAACATTTGGGATCTGATTTGCATATTCACATGATCAGGGCCCGTTTTCGGACTCTGGCTAGCCTGTATTCTTTGGTATCAGTCGACCTCATTCTTGGTTGCACCTCCCAAAATGTGGCATTATAAACTTCGTCACAGTGGTCCACCAGTCACTTACGGCACCGTTCCCCACGTCATCTTCCTACTTCTCCCATCGCGTGTCTCTCCCAAAAACGCCGTTCGAACCATTCACGCCAAAAACTGCCAAATTCCCAGTCAATGATGGCATTGATCTTCAGCGTTCTTACGTTGTGTTGCCCCAGATCGTTATGGCAAAAAAAGGTACTCTCCCTTCTGCTTCCGCGGTCGCCAGCAACTATCAGATTTCCACGGCTGCGATGGAGCTGCCGGCCTTGCATGAATCCGAGCCGTCCTTGCAGCTGAATTTGGTCCCGTGCTCACCTGGCACCTGCTCCCAAGTCCCAGGGACTCAAGTCATGGCGCCGCCGCCGTCCCCAATCGAAGTCGCCGCTGTCCGCTGCACCTGCCCTTTATTCCCCGGATCCCCGACCTGTCCATTCACCACTTCTGCTTGCCTTGCATTTTCTCTTAATGCACTCCTCCTCAGCGACGACTCTACCTCGCTTGAATTCCCCATGGTGATGCAGCTTCATCCACCGACGGCGTCGCGATAGCTCACCTCCGACCCGAATCCTGTTTTCCCGAGAGGGCAACGCACCTTCTGACGACGCCATGACGACCATGTCCATCTTCCAGTCGCAACGACGCTTGGTCGTCTTCGCTTCCACCGCCTTCTTTGTCGTGAGCGTCTACCTCTGCACTACACGACTATTGGCCATGGATTTCAACCGCGAGTCCGTCTCCTCAAGTTACGAGGACGTCGAAGCCGAGCTCTCCAAGGCCGATCTCCCCATGTCTAGCGGCTCCTACAACCGGCCACCGTTCAAGGGCATTACCGTCTTGGCCGCGCTTCCCGACGAGTATGTCCCTACCACGGAGAATCAGAGGAGGATGATCGTGATCGGAGACGTCCACGGCATGATCGACCCGCTCAACACCCTCCTCAAAGAGACCGGGTTCGACAGCACAAAAGACCACATCGTGTCAGTAGGCGACATGGTCAACAAGGGTCCCGATTCTGCCGGCGTCGTCAAACGCCTCATGGACCTTAACGCCAGCGCCGTCCGCGGGAACCACGAAGACCGCGTGCTATTGGCGTGGGCAGGCTATAATACTATGGAAGGTGTCGCGGCCGACTTGGCAACGAAAGACACAGAGGTGCCTGGAGGCGAGTCCAGCGATCTGAAAACAGCACGGAGCCTTTCGTCAGAGCAGCTGGACTGGCTCAAGAGCCTACCCGTCATCCTCACCGTTGACCCGCTCAACCTGTACATTGTCCACGCAGGGCTTGTCCCGGGGATCGAACTTGAGCGGCAAGTCCCCTGGGCCGTAATGAACATGCGAACGCTCACCTACCCTACCGAGGATTTCCGCAGAAAGGAAGTAGAGAAGAAGAAGGAAGAGGAGCGAAAGAAGCAAGAAGAGGAAGAAAAGAACAAGAACTCCCGTCGCGACGAGGCCGAGCCTGACGCCGCCACCGAAGACATTGTCATCGAGAAAACCATACCCGACCACGACGTCTGGATCCCCATCGACAGCCACGACGGCGACGAGTGGACCGACCTCTGGAACCGCGAGCAGAAGCGCGTCCCCAAGTCCCATCGCCGCACCATCGTCTACGGCCACGACTCCAAGTGCGGCTACAAGGAGGATTCCTACACCTTCGGCCTCGACTCCGGGTGCGTGAAAGGAGGTGCTCTGTCCATCATCCAGGCGGTCGAAGGGGGTTGGACGCACACCACCGTGCAGGTGCCGTGTGAAGAGTCGTGAGCTTGGCGGGGGTGTGAGTAGAGCTGGATAGACAGACAGCGCATTGTATGGGCTACGACGGATTTTCGGGAAGGGAAGAGATAGACCCCAACCGGCGCATCCTGAGACGGACTCCTCCTCAAAATGTGCCTCGTGTATGGGCGGATCAAACCAACGTCGTAGAGTTCTCGGGGCAGTGTACCACACTTTCTTCTTCGGCTTTCGACGCAATTCCTCGAGTTACTTGGTTGGTGAAGAGGTGGTCTCGATGGCTGAGCCATCGACGCGAGTGATAACGAGGCCCATGTCCCTTGACTCTTCTGGCTGCCACCCCTCGCTTAGCATGATCGTACTGATGTTCTCCTCAGCCTCTCCATGACGCGATCTGACTGGCGTGCTGAGGCATAATTCCTGGTTCTTAAGTCTGCCTTGCCTATACTTGTGGAGGTGCAGCGAGTGATACCAGCTCTAGACAATATGTCAAACACACATGGGGGGAGGGGATCCAGCGATCGAGCAGGATGAGTTAAGTAGGGCAACCTGGTCAGCTTGTTAGACAAAATATGCCAAGGCATCCTCACAAAAGTACTCTATTTGTCTGTATCATCCTACAAATCCATTCCTATCTCTATTGCAAGGATCTCTTTCAAGTCTTCTAGAATATGTGGAAAGCTATGTCCGAACTCCGACGGAACCTTAACGCAAACCTTGACGATAGGATCATCAGAGTTGCTGACAGTGGTATACTTCAAATCCCATCCCTTGCTGTACATTGAGGACTTAATGCGATTGATTGAGTGTAAAGAGGTGTCAAAGGAAATCTTGTACTTCTCCTCTCGAACAAGCCTCTCTTCCCGCATGATTTTCAACGGCCCTTCGACAAAGGAGCCCGCCTTCCATGGTGTAGGTAGCGAGTCTCTGAAGGGCCTTTCTTTCAAACGCTTTACTGCTAAATATATTAGATTTATCACGGTAGATGAAAGGGCTCTCGTACCTGCTTGTCGCTTTTCACCTTCTATTCGCCTCTTTCTTGTGTCCGATGCTTCGTCGGAGGCATCCGCGTCTTCTGCTTGCCGAATACCAGGAAGAATTTAAGTTGCCAATTCGTCTCCATCGATGAATGACTCTTTCAAGACTTGCTTAGAAGCAGGCAGGGTGGCAATAAGACGCTGCTGAGCGCTCATGATATCGATCATACGAACGTGTGACGTGTCCGAAGCGGCCATTTTCGGTGACACAAAATTTTAGCACCGTCGTCAAGGCCATTATAGTTTCGTCAATCGTCGTTGAATAACTCGGTATGATGGCCGGATGCTGTCTCATCTCGTCATCCTTGTTTGCCGCGCGGTCGATCGCCCATCGTATGTAGTGTGGAACGCGGCTCTCAGCTCTGGAGAGAGGCGGTTGCGCATAAGATCTATGCCGCACAGCATTGTGCGCGAGAAGGCCATCGTCAACTCCGCGACGGGAGCGGCAAGCTCCTCGGAACTACGGCCGTGGCCGAACGCGACATGATAGCGGCCCTCAAGCCACCGGGCGAGACGCTTCTTCCTCCGCTCTCACCACGATGGGAGCCCTTCGAGTCGTTGGGCGTCCGGGGTAGAGAATAGGGACCTGTCAGGAGCCAGGCTAAGCAATTTCAGGCTTCGGCCTTCCACTAGCATCGCTATCGAGAATTGCCGAAACACAGCCTGTCTGGCGAGCGAGACCTCTTGCACCACCCACTTTCGGCGGAACCACGGCCGTGCCAGCGGCATCCAGTCATGGTCCAGGACGTTTGGCTTGCCCTCTTCCCGTAGCCGCAGCGAGTCGCGGCGCAGGGCCTGCGACGTGGCCGCCATCTCGGCCGCGTTCTCAGGGTCGAAGTCGGGAAGCAGCTGGAGCGCCTGCCGGATCGAGGCGGCCACGCCGGGCGGCACGGACCCGTACACGGGGTCGTCGGCGATGCCGAGCCAGACCAGCACGCACATCGCCTGCGAGTAGATGTCCGGCATCAGCAGCGCCTGGTCGCTCTTCTCGGCCGCGTCGGCCTGGTTGATGCGGACGGCGTCGGCCCAGAGGACGCGGGGCTGATCCGAATGGCGGAAGTGCACGAGCCCGGTGAAGAGACTGCTGGTGATGGAGAGGGTGGTGCTGTTGCATGTCACTTGAC
This sequence comes from Ilyonectria robusta, assembly GCF_021365365.1. Classification (NCBI taxonomy): domain Eukaryota; kingdom Fungi; phylum Ascomycota; class Sordariomycetes; order Hypocreales; family Nectriaceae; genus Ilyonectria; species Ilyonectria robusta. Next base: position 361,787 of record NW_025764472.1, read on the forward strand.
GCTGGTCCTGCGCATTGCCCCAGCAGTACGAGATAAACTCGAAGTCGGGGGTGGCGTCTAGGGCAGTGGTCACAAGAGATAGGTGGACGGGATCGGTTTCGTTGCCCGGATGGACGTGCATTAGGCGGAGTTCGTGGGGCCGTTATGGCCGTGTTTTCGTAGGTAGTGTTCGGAGCCATGTTTGATGGTGGCTGGAACGACTTCGAGATGAAGAGACCACCAGTTGTTGAGATTCAGCTGGAATCCTCCGCGCTGACGTTGCTCTCCCGTGGGTCCATTTTCGTCCTGCGACCAGCGACGATGAAACGACGGCCGGGCAGCCGATCCAGCAGTGACGTGTCCACTGACGCATCTTTGCATGAAGGAACTCTCAACGCATAAGACGGGAAGATTTTCTCGCCGACCGACATATCCACTGCTGAGCCAAGATGCCTCTGTCCTCGCGGCTGCACTTAACTAACGGTCGTAGTACCGCTGCACTACGGCAATCCTTCGTGGACCCCACAAACTGCAGTCGCAATGGCCGTGAGTATAAGATGGAGACTGCCCGCAAACTCACCTTCAAGCATGAACGCCAAGACGTCGTCATTACCCCAGCGCATCCTTATCTTGGAAAGACTCCTTGGATAACCGCCGTACATTGTGTAACTCAACAGATGAACAGCATGCCCAAAATCTCTACTCGCGTCGCTGGAGCGACAGATGCCAGTACAATTGCCACCCTTGTTCATGGCCTCCTCGATGAGCTCTGGGGCGGAGGTGGTCCCGACGTCGAGACGCTCGCTCGCACCGCGGCGACGGTAATTGGCGATCCGGGTGTGACTGCAGCAATTGCCTACGCCGACGACCAGCCAGTCGGCGTCATAACCCTGAACGAGTGCACTGCCATCTACGCGGGCGGCAAGTTCGGCGAGATCTCGGAATTATACGTCTGCCCGCACATGAGGTCGCAGAGCGTGGCACCCCACCTTATTGAACTTGCGCTATCACACGCTCGGCTGCGAGGATGGAAGCGCCTGGAAGTTGGGACACCAAGTCAACCAAAATGGAGCCGCACACTAAACTTCTATCTACGCAACGGCTTTCGAGAGCTCGGGCCTAGACTATGTCGTGATGTCTGAGCGATGCCACCAGGTCTAGTCCCCTACAGAGGACTCGATAGGACAAGAATATTTGGGTCAAGCTGGTGGCGGGGCAGGGTGGTCAATCCAAGCTCGGTACGCAGACGGAATAATAGACGCAGGAAGGAACTTCCGGAATGTGGAGGAAAACATACGTCTCCCCTGTGCATACGTAACCATATTGGATCCCCTTACCCACCATAGAAGAGCTGGGTCACGACAGCGGCGGTAAGCCGTTTCGCCGCGAATGCAAATCCCTCACCATCCTGGTTGATTACATCGCGATCTGGTTCGATCTCTGATACCAACCCTGTGATAACTTCGTCCCGACTCAACTTGTGTGGTGGCTTATACTCGATCGCAACCGTTGGAATATTTCGATCGTCAGAGGTACAGTAAATGCAGAACTGATCCGCTCGATTGCCCTTCCCCCGCGCCTTTCGACGGTGAGCGGCTCGGTTGGGGGGTCTGGGGAGTTGCGTCGTTGTTGCTCCACTGCCGTCGGTGCCTATAGACATTTGCTCTATGGACTCAGAAAGTGACTCATCGGCGTTACCAAGATTCATGTGGCTCTCGAATGTTATCATTCCGTGAAGGCTGAGACGACTCCTTAGCGACAGATCGTTATACGTCTCGTCCACCAGCTTCTGGACCGCGCTTTCCACGACATCACGCTGGGAGTTGCGGAATCCAAGCTCGCTACTAACTAGATAAAACAGGGACCTTACGTATTCCAGTTGGTATCAGGACGGAAAGGCGACAGGACATGACGAATCCGACTGGCTGAATCTATCCTCGACGAATCATCCCATGGACCACGTTCCTAACGAGACAAGAAGATGTCTGGGATCAGCTCTCTTTCAGTCCCTTGTTTTGTTCCCGAGTGGGATTTCAGGGGCCGACCAATTCGTTTGACTTACTGCCTCGCCGCAGAAGCCGCTGAAACTCGGCATGGCCCGGTTCCATTAGTATGATCCCAGGACTCGATCGATCATTTCGCCAGATAGACCAAGGTATCTGGCAGGATCGAGCAGCTTTTCCGGAACGGCTCGGTCCAGGACAGAAGAAATCTCCTGTGTCTCCATCAACAGATCGAGCAATGGCCGTCCGCTGACGATGGCTCGTCGGCTGATTTTATATACCAGGTTATGGGCTCGCTGCCGGTCGAGATGAGGTGCCAGTCCCATCATCACGGCTTCAGCACAGATTAGACCATTGGTGATGTCCAAATTGGAACGCATGCGTGTGGTGTCCACCTCCAGGCCCGTGAGGAGCGCCTGTGCCTGCTGCAAGGAACCAGAGCTCAACAAGAAGATCTCGGGCACGGCAATCCATTCAGATTCCCAGGGGCCGGTGGAGCGCTCGTGATCCTCGACCATGGCGTCCAGAAGGGCCGCCACCAGTTGGCGTACCATAACCGTGCAGGCGTGGATGTAGTTGCAGGATATCGGATTACGCTTCTGCGGCATGGTGCTGCTGGAGCCGCGATCTTTAGTGTAGGGCTCGAAGGCCTTACAGACCTCGGTTTGCATTAGCAGCTTCATATCTGTCGCAATCTTGCCCAGAGTCCCGGTAACCAGTCCCAAGAAGCAGCCGACCTCTGCAATGCGGTCGCGTGCGGTGTGCCAGGCAATTTCTGGTTGGCCCAATCCGAGTTCCGCCATTAGCCCTTCTTGAACTCTGAGTCCAGCGTCGCCCAGCGAAGCGAGCGTACCAGCAGCACCGCCAAACTCGCCTACTGTAGGTTGCTACGCCCTGCCATTAGCGTATCGCGGTAACGGCGAGCGAGGCCAGCCAGAGAATCGACTATTGCTTTCAGGTCCTGCTCGACTAGAGCGAGTGCCTCTCGGATCTGCATGATGGTGGCCGTATCGGTGATATCCTGGGTGGTCGCTCCCAATGACAATATTCCCCAAAACCATCCGAGCAGACATCTACCAGCTGCTGGACTACTGGCAGGACGGGATAGCCGATCAACTCCGTTTGGATCTTCAGCTTCGCCATATCATTACTGTCGAGTGTGCACTTGGCTGCGATCTCATTGGCAGCGTGTTGGGGAATGAGACCAATTTTGGCCTGCACTTGCGCCAGTGCCGCCTCAATATCAAGGTAACATTGCAAACGGTGCTCGTCCGTGAAGACCCGGCGCATCGCCTCCGAGCTGAAGATGTCGCGGAATATTGCAGAGTCGATTGCTGTGGATGCCATTGGTATTTTCCTCTTGCCTTGACTATCCTGGATCATTCCACCGTCGCCACATCCAGTAAATGAACTATTAAAGGCCGCAAAGCGTGATCAAATAGAATTACGTCATTTGCGCTTCATTGGAAAGTGGGACAACTCGATCCAATACGGAATGTCAATGTCAGTACGGTAGAGTCGTGCATGTGAATCAACCCTTCTAAGTAGCCCGTGATTATCAAGCACCTAACTTGGTGTAAATGGCACCTACAAAAGTGGCTGAACCCCACCGGAGGTCCGATTCCGCAACACACATCAAAATTACTATAAGAGCTGCAGTGCGCAACCAATCTTCCTGTTCTGAATGATCTACCTAGATACCTCTGACCACAATAGAAGGGCCACTATCTGGGATGTCTTCAATGACGTCATTATCATCGTCATTGAGGTCATCGTCAAATCCTCCCGCCTCCATTTCCTGTGCAATTCGATACAGTATTTCTTCCACCTCAGGGCGAAGTGACTCGCTTGGTGCATCAGTTTCTGACCATTGTGAGAATTCCTGCAGAGCCACACTCTGGTCAAATGGCACCTGTGATCTCTCTTGAATAGGAAGCGTAGAGACTTCCTCTGGTGTTGTGTTGTCATCGTCTTCAGCCAGGTCGTCATCAACGTCCAGAGTGCGTAATCAACCAATTCAACTCAACTGGTACCTCCTCGCAGTTGGATTGACATCCGGCCAAGTATATTTCAGTTGGATTGAAGTTGGAGGAGGCTGCTCTCAATTGGATTGCAGTTGGTTGTTCCGACCAACGGATATCTCCGATCTTCACGTCTTAACGCCGATCCCACTCAGTGATGTAATTAATCAGGGCGATTAATTAGCGATTCAATGAATCTGAATCCTTGGTTGGGATTATTTATCTGAATCAAGGCTGGCCAAGATTAATTAAGTTGAGTCGTGCTATTTCAAGAACCCCTTTTTGCTAGTTATATAACTTTATCACGTGAAATCCGGTAATTTCTTTCTGATTTCCTTACCTTCCCCTTTACCCACCAAAAATTCTATGACAACTAGAGGTGACCAAGAATCACACAAAAATCTACTAGCCTAGGTCCAGCGACCTGACCACAATCTCATCTCGTAGGGACGATTGAGTAGCCGGAAGGAAGTTATCGCCGGATGGTGTTGGTGTTGCTGAGGGCCAGCTAGCCCGGCCCCCCCTTCCGCATCTGCCTCATGTTCCCCTTCCCCTTGTATTTGTAGCTGTTCGTGATCGAGTTGATAACGGCGTTGAAGCCTGCGTCTGTGACGGCGTTGAAGCCCGTGATGGCGTTGGAAAAATCGTCAATCGGCGTGAAATTATCGTCATCGATGAAGAGAGACTCGGTTTCGCTATTCATCATAAAACGTTGATGAAAATAATGATATTGGGGGTGTCATTGAGGAGTGATGTTGACACGTAGGACAGGGTGATGTAAAGGGGAAGGAAATGTAGTTGCGGGAGGGATTTTGTCGGACACATAGATAATTCACAGGCCAAGTTGAAAGTTCATAAGATTGAGGGAAACAGCTGGATTGAGCGCAAATAAGGCCTTGTAGGGCACCTTGAATTGACTGATAGTGATAATGTGATGTCTGTCTAGGTCTGCCTGTTGAGATCCGTTGTTTGACGGATCAATGGCTATTCCGATCCATTGGTGGCTGGGATGTGGATGTCTTCTTGTCAATAGCTTCCGCTGGTTAGCGCTAGTTTTCTTCTTCAATTAATACAACATGCTCATTTCAACAGAGACTCCTGTATCTTCCGAAAGTCCTTTTGTTTGATTCATTTTGTTTCGACATACTATGAAATGGCAAAGGTCCTACCCCGCCGTAGTCAAGATGTACGACGTAATAGCGCTCATTCGCTCGCTGGTGAGCTTCAAGGATATCCTCAATAGCTCCCGCGCGACTTCAGGATCCTTCGCCTGAATCCTGGCCAAATGTTCCCGATCCATAAGCCAGACCACACAATCTCTTCCCACGACAGCTGTTGCTGTCCGATCTGTGTCCGAGAAGAAAGGCAGTTCGCCACATGTCGTTCCCGCTAGGATGCTCTCACACAGCCATCCCTGGGGAAGGTCGTACTCGGCGCGGACGATGCCTCGTTCCACAAGGTAAAACCCATTGGCTTGCTCTCCGCGCCGGGAGATGACAGTGCCGGCAGGGTACTCCCGGCGGGTAAAGTATGTGGTCGCCGGGAACCAAAAGCCCTCGTTCTTGTCGCTCAGGCCCTGGAAGATCTGCAGCATGAGCCTGAGAGGCTCCTTGAAGCTTTGCCACTTGGTTGGGTGCTGGATATCGATACTGCTGAGAGCGTCATGAGCCGCCTCGACGAGATAGTTCCGACGAGGCGAGAAGAACGGCGGGTCGAAGGACGACAGAGCCGAGGACTTCGCCGCAGGGACATCCAGATTTTGGACGGAAAGCCGCTTCAGGGAATTCAATTCCTCCTGCCTAGCATAGAGAGTCTTGAGGAGCTCGTTTTCGCAGCTTTCCAATGCAGAGTTGAGATTGGGGAGCATCAACACCTCGATCCCATCGCTCCCTAGCCCAACAGCTCTCAGATTTCGCCCAAGCTGGCTTTCGGCGTCCACGCCGCTTAGGACGAGAACAACGTACTTATTATCGAGCAACCGGCTGACGGTATTGAAAGCCTCGCCGGCAGAGTAATCGAGCCCAGTGACGTGCCACAAATCCAAAATCAGAAACTTGATGGGCTGCTTGAAAAAGGCGTCATCCTCCAAGAGGTCTCGAATCTTCTCCTCCACACTCACAATGGTGCCAAAGAAGAGGTACCCTGTAAGTTTCACGATATAAATCTGCCGGCCGACTTCATGCAGATAATGATGCTGCGAGGGATTGCGCCTCACTGTGGATGTGACAATGTCGCCGGAATAGCTTGCACGAATTGCCGACACCCGGGACGTCTGCAGGATTAGCGACACAAAGGCCAGTAGAATACCGACCCCGATGCCCACCACGAAGTCATGAATGCCCATGACAAGGACAACCACGACGACAGTAAGATACTCGGCCAGCTTCAGCTTTTTGCGAGGGAGCCACAGCGCCTCCAGCAGCAGCTCAAAGCCGAGATCGAAGATCAGGGTGCCCACCATCATTACAGGAATGAACCCAATAAGTGATGGACCCACGACCATAACTCCGAAGGTTGCTGCTGCTAGCATGTAGCCCGCAAGCCGAGAATTCCCGCCTGATCGCATGAAGAAGACGGTGTTGGCGTAGACCAGATAATTCTGAATGCTGCCGAAGCAACCAGACAGGAAGTTGGAATAGCCGTGAAGCCTCAGCTCTTTATCGAGATCGGCATGGTCCTCGCCGCAATTGAGAACCAAGGCAGGGACGTTGATCGGAATGTGGAGAATACCGAAGAAGGTCAAAGCTAGCATTGCGGGAATGGTCTCAATAACAGCATCCCAACGCACAAGTTTGAACTCTGATGCAGTTGTCAGCAGCGTCATTAAAAGAAAGGTGATTCTCATGAGCCCGAGAGACTTACTGTAGAGCGTGTAGAAGTACCACCACGGCTCACCAGAGGGTGGGCCTTGAAAGATCCATCCATGGTCGCGCAACACGTCCACATCCAAGACGTCGATTGCGAGTACAAAGAAGTAGAGGGTCAGTGGAATCGCCAGAACGTACAGAGGCAAGAAGAACTTGGATGTGATCTTGGACTGGCCATAGAAGAGGACAATAGCCAACACAAGGGGGGTGACCCAGAGCATGACGGTCGCCGAGTCTGCCAGCTTCTTCAGCGTGTCGAGGTCATACTGAAGACTACCATCGAGACGAGCCGAAACCTCGAATCCAGTGGCGATCAAGAACCATCCAACACCGCCGATGCAGCCAATCAAGATGTGCCTGGGGATGAACCCCACCATGTATCTAACCTTGAACCGTCCCATGAGAAAGAAGACGAGGCCGGTTATCATAGAGCTGACGGAATATGACACAATAGTGGTGGCAATCACTGCATCGGGTTTGTCTGCGCCAACAGTGTCGGTGATCGTCGCTGCCATGTTGTGGAAGAAAGGAACGACTTCGATCTGTGCCATGTTAATCGACGGGGGTGCTGAATCCAGGGCGGAGGATACTGACCAGCTCAGAACCCACTGAGCCTTTGAAGATGCTCCCCGATGAGAAGGTGATCTGGGACACAATGGTGCTGACATAGAAGACCGAGATTCCGGCGGAACCGAGATGAGCAAAGATGGGCTTCCCCAGAGGAAAAATGATCATGCCTACAGCCGTCGGCGATGGATGAGAGCCTCTAGGAACAGACAGACATACCGTAGCATAAAGCATCCAGGATGTTGAGCAGGAGGCCCACTGCCACGACAGGCAGGCAAGAGACGGGCGCGACCACAGCGCCGTGCCACAATGCCTTGCGATCCCAGCGACGAGGGTTGACGGCCACTGCAACGCCATGGGCCATCCGCTCTTCCATCTTGTGGCCGGCTTCCACCAAACCACTTATCCATGGACGCTTTGTTTGAGACTTTTGTTGTCCCTCGAGGTCCCCTGTATAGCATCGCCTGCCGCCCGAAGCCACCGTAGATAACAATGGCATCTGCTCCGAGGCCTCGTTCGTGTGGTGGCTGTCCCGCTGTTGCCCAACGAGGGTCTGGTCGTTGTCACTGACTTCGCCATTATCGGGGCTGTGGAGGTGATCTTGGGCAATCGACTGGGGAGGTGACCTCTTGAGTAGATTCGCTAGCACCGAGCGGCCAGCGGGCGCTTCGGTTTCGTGCTCCTGGGCTTCTGGCGATGGGGGCTCAGAAACCTCAACAATCGTCGCCGAGTTGCGCGCATGCTCGCCAGTGGACGTATCATCGCTAGCATCGGACCCCACACCTTCATGGTAAGAAGATCTCGCCCGTTGCAGGAATGCAGGACTCGACTGGGCCTGTCCGTCTGAGAGCAGGTAGCTCGCAAGCTCCGCCGTGTCTTCCCCCACACTTCGCGCATTCTGTACCCTGTCGACAGGCACTGTCCCAGTGTTAGCAGAGCTCAGGAAGCACGGGCCTATACATGGACGTGGGGAAGCCCAGGGCGAAGGTGATGGATCATGGATGCACATACACAAGCTCTCTCGTACGGAGCCGTGGATGAAGGACCGGATCGGCTCCCGGTGGCCAGGGGCGGAGCTGATGGAGGATGGCCGTGCTGAAGCAATTGGATGCTGGGATCCGTGGGAGGTACTGGAGCTAGAAACAGCATCCCCGGCTTGCGACTGCGACAGGTCGCGCCGTGAGGACGAGCTCAATGCCCTCCTCCTCCACGGAATAAAGCCCAGCGGCGAAGACATGGCTATACACCTAACCCACAGGCCACAGAGCTCCTCGAGGGCGGATGCAGTCGGATGGATCTTAATATCGCATGAGAGCGATGAAGGGAGACGACGAGAAGCATTCAAGGCGTTCGGATCACGGATGGCGAGGATTCTTGGGGAATGGAGTGACGAAACTCAATGACCAAACCAAGTGGGTCATGAGTCTTGCGGGCGCAGGCTTCCCTGGCTTCCTTGGCCTCTCCGGCTCCGATGGCTCCAAAGCCTCCAATGGATCGGTCGAGGTAAACGTTGCTCGTTAGAAGTCCCTTCCAGAAGTCCAGATGGCTCCAGTGCAACTCAGGCTAGGCCGGCGACATCAAAGAAAAAATTGAGACGGCAGCGGCCTCTGCTCGAGTGTGAGTTTGTTGACATGACGTCGTATCGACGCGTAGCTGATGGGTTGAAAGTAAAATAGAAAGAGAGAGAGAGAAGCGTGCTAGCTTAAGGTTTTCTCGGCAGTCTAAAATTCGCATTTTTTCACCTATCCAGGCCAGAGCCTGGAGGTGGCCATGTCATTTGTCGATGCTCTGGTCAGCATGGGCGATGTCTTCATGGAGAGAAGGAAAAGGAGGGGAGCCGAGTAGGGTGTTGTTGGCGGCCGAGTAGGTTTTGGAGTTGTTGGCATTGAGGTCATTGAAGATATCGCGGGCACTGGGTGCGCCGACGTGGGCGGTGCGCTGGACCGAATGCATGTGGCCGTTGGTGCTGCCGGCCAGCCATGCGTCGGGCCTTCGCGGGAAGCGGAAATCGTGCTCTGTTATTGTTGGGTTCATGGCGTCTAGGGGAGTCGAGATGGTGATGGGAGTCGCTATGGTGGTTGAGGGCATGATGTGGAGGGAGCGAGAGAGAGGGAGAGTGGTGAGTGAGAGGCTGACCCAGACGCTGGAAGGAAAGATCCCCCCCACGCTTGGGCAAGGCGGGCTTTCGGTTGGAGGGCAGGAGGGTGGGAGGTGGCTCTGCGTCTGCGCTGCGTCTGCGCTGTGTCTGCTTCTACGTGCGCCCCCGTAGCGGCAGCGGATGCGCTGCTACTTGGTGCTGCCGGCTGCTGTTGGGTGCTGTTCTGTAGTGGGGCTGCCCACTGAAGCCGCTGCGCTCGGGTACCTTGTGCTGATTCAAAGAGGTGGTGACCGATCCGGGTGGTCCAGAGAGGTTAGTTGAGTTCCGTTCTCAGGGTGCGCGAGGCGTCAGGACGAGGGGTGATCCCCATCAGAATACGAGCTTAGTTTAATCACCAAAAGAAAGGCTGCATTGAGGGACATGTCGTTTGGGGAGAGGACGTTCCCATACTGCAGGCCCGCCGTGATGAATGACCACTTCGACCGCAAGCATCTTGGGGCGATGGGTGAGAAGGCGCGCAACAGCCAGATCAGTTGTGAGCACCTGAAATGCAAGGAGCAGGGGCTGGAGCTGGAGGAACTGGACCATTTCCGGAACCACGTACAACGTGTCCACGGCGTCAGGTTTCGGCCTGGGAACCTTTTTCGTCGGTTTATTAGGTTTGTCTGGCTGCCGGTCGGGACGGGGTGTTGGTGGAGTGTGATTAAAGGTGAGAGCTTATCCCTTGGCTGTCAGGAGGCTTCCGCAGCATTTTCAGGGCGAGGGAACGGCGCGTCAAGCGATGGTGGGCTGAGGACTAGCCATTGAGATTATACACCTCGCTCTAGAAAGGGATTGCCTGCCAGGATTGCCGAATTCTTCTGCTACAAACTTCACGCTGCGATTCTAGGGCTCATTGTGAGTTGCCCTAGAAACCCACACAGCTTAGCGACATACATCTGCCGGTTAACTCCGTATATTGGGCGATATTTGCCATGCGATTGAGACTGAAATACAACCCCAGGCAGCTCACTGTGCAATATCCCGCGTGGGGGAAAAGTCAATTTGAGAGCAAGAAAGCAAGGTCTGCAGCTGCACATCGACGTTTCAATGAAAGGACGCCTCGTTATGATATTGTGACGACGTTTTTCATCATGACCTGACGTGGTTGAAAATACCTGACGCCAATGTCCGTTTGAAGCCTCCGAGCATGTCACAGCAACCCTGCCATCCGGCGTCCCCGGCTCATGTAGCTTGCAAGTTGGGAGAAGCGGGCACTAGTGCCATGTAAATAGGCACCCCAAGGGGATATGATCCTCCACACAAGCGCTAACTCAGGGCTTGGAGCACCTGTGATCGGCAGACTTTGACTATCTAGGCTCTGATGCTACGCTGCATTGCTTCCCTTGGGTCGTATTTACCCCGCAAAGATCGGTCATCAACATCACGCTGAGAGCCTCCTTAGAGTTCAGCTTCCCCGCCTCCCGTTGTTACCCTCAGCCGCAGCCAATGCCCAATAGGATCTACATCCACAGCCGAGCGCTGACAGGATATGTTCTTCGTCTTCATTGGCCAATGTAGCCTTGGTGAGAGACGTAAGCCCAAGTTTAACAACAGCTACGTGGTTCGAGATCAGAATCGACCCACGCGTATCCTACACAGGTTTCGTTGTCCTTTTTTCTTGATACATCTCCACTCACCCTCCTCATGTTACACAATTGACTCTCCACTCCTAATAGGCCTCTCGATATCCCTGCAGCATTCCCGGCCGGTGATTCCAACTTCATCCGAGGTTACAGTTTCCCAACGACATGCTGCAGCATTTTCACACAGATGACGAACTGATATTGATAAACTGCACATGTCTTCGTATCTGCCGGGGAAAATTACGCCTTATGTGGTCATCATTTTGCGAGGGAGGCCGAGGTAGATGCATTGCGGGCAACACTCGGGGTGGCAACAGTTGCAACGGATCACGGAGATAGTTAGACTCCTCCTGCCTGAGTTTCATCCACATGTCTGCCCTAAGAGTTCAGGGTATCATCTATGTACTCCTTGGACTAGATACATCGAGTATTGAACGGTGGTATTGGTCATTAGAACTTCGTCAAGTGCAAGGTCCGCGACAACACCCGGAAGGGTCGTTCTGTCAGATGTTGCAACATGTCTCAGCCATGCCATTGTTGGTGTAGTACAATGATAAGTCCTTGGCCCGATTCACTCCCTAACAAAACCGAGCATGATTTTCTGTCACCGAAGAGGCTCGACCTCAATTCCAGTGCAGGTTCCCAGCCACGGAATACAACTGCCGACCATCATGTGAGAATATTGGAGCCATGCGAGGTTGCGTTCATGCCGACGTTCTCCGCATTCACGACGTTCAATATAAAAACAAATGGGTAATACGAGTCGCCAAAGCAGTATATATAACCGGCCTGAATCCCTTCTCACTCTGCTTTCTACACCAGAACTCAATCCATCATCCACCTACAATCCTACAAACTTTTCAAGCTCAATTCATCGCTCTAGCAACTTTTCGGAACTCTTCCAAAACTGTTCAACATGGGTGACATCCGAAGCCCCTCTTCCGAATCCAGGGACACCAAAGTGCTCAACATCGACCCATACGCGCTTGTTGAAGCCCTCCTCGGCCAGAGAATCGAAAAACCAGCCTCGGACAGCCTCAACATGGGCTACGATGACTTCGACATGAAACTTGACTCGGAGATGTCCTCCGGGGGAGGAGCAGGGAACTTGCGCCCCGACTCGCCACCCAAGGATATTCAAGTCGGCGCCATCAACCCCTACGCCCTTGTCGAGGCTCTCATCGGCCGCAACATTGACAGGCAGAACATGGGCTCGGAGAGGATTCTCTCCAATGTCTTGCAGACAGACTATGACGAGCTCTTTGACATGAAGCACGGCTCTGTCCTGTTCGCTGGCCTGAAGCTCAACGAGAAGGAGAGAAAGGCCGTGAAGCTGTCCGAGAAGGAAATGAAGATCCTTAATGAACGGGACATCATGACTCCTGATCTCTCAGAGATACGCAAGGTCGAAGATCTTGAGAAGGTCGGACTCAAGGACCTCGAGAAGACACCCGTCAAAGCTGCTCGCATGCAGAATGGCAAGTTACATATGGTTCTTCAGGCCCCGTCCCTTGGCCGAAAGCTCTCCAACCGCGAGGTTTCCATGTGTGTCAACGAGCTTGTCACCCCCTTCAGGATGCAGAAGGGCCAGTGGTCGCCGCCAAACGGCTCGTGGCGCGACATGTATGACTACTTCTTCCAGCGGGTCAACGAGCGCCTTATCGGCAACCTCACCATGTTCGAGATTGGTGAAAGGAAGAAGACGCTGCACAGCTTCGATGACCCGACACAGGGCTGCCTTGGAAACAGCTGGCTGATTGCCGCTCTGTTCTCAGTCTTCTGGTCCGACCCATTGGTTATCAACCGCGCTACCCGCGTCCACCAGACCAAGGAGGAGAAGAAGCGCCTCTCCATCAAGTTCCACGACAAGGGCGGTGACAACAATGCCCGCACCGAAACTGTTGAGGTCGACTACGAGATCCCCATCAACAACTCCAACAACATGCCGATGTACTGCAGCGCCAGCGACTGTGCTGACATCTGGCCATCGCTGTACGAGAAGGCCTTTGCCAAGTGGGTTACTGGCAGCTCATCGGAGCACCCGGACATCACCCAGCTGTACTCTGGTGATCCTGTTAAGGCCATGGCCCAGATCAACGGCCGAGAGCCTCACTACTACGTGACCGAGAACCACGCTGCCAACGACATGTTGGGCCTGGTGCGAGCCAACTGCATGAACTTCAAGACCATCAACCCGATGACGGCCTGGACCTACGCCACCGGCGGCAACTTCCGTGGCAGCAACATTGTTGCCAACCATGCCTACTCCATTCTCGGTTACACCGTCCTTGGCGACAACCAGTACATTGTGCTGCGCAACCCATGGGGTGTTACGGAGCCCATTGGATTGACCAGCTACCCTGGACTCCTCGAGCGTGTCGACCCCAACTTGTGGCACCCAGCTGCCCTGCTCGACCACGGCGGCCTTCTTGCCATTGAGGCTCAGGCCTTCAAGCACTGCTTCGCCTGCCTTGGTGTTACCAAATAAGTCTCGAAATGCTGCGGAGATGGTTTCAGTCCCTTCTTTCTGCGTTGATATTTATCCCGGCAAATGATAGGAAGTCACTCCTTCTACAGTACTCGGAACTGAACGCAAGTTTTCCAGGCGCCACAGCTTCAATCTATCTGAGGATGGATAAGTGGGACCTATGATGGGACATTCCTTATTGATCCGGCCAGCGGAACCAAAAGTCTTAACAAAACTGCCTTGTGTCAATGGAGGAAAACATTAAGTTCTAAGTTGGATTGAAACATGAGCAAGGATGTGGATAATCGCATTCGCTGGGTGTACAGGACTACTACGTAGTCAGCTAACGGTGTGAAAGGGTGGATGAAAGGGCATTTTCTCAAGGTCAGTGACTTTCTTTCGCCCCTGGTCGCGCATGGTGTCGGCGCAGTTTTATCACTGTTTCCTCACAACGCCCGGTCTCCTACCGGAACTGCCAGTTTTCTGCCCCGATTTGTACACGCCGACACCCTCGAGCAATTTTTGGTTGTCCATTGGCCTTGGAGTGACCTGAGCTGGAAAGTTTTTTTTTTCCCCGCGAGTAGTGAGCTCTCAAGATCAGGGGGGAAAACTGTGGGGGCTTTGTAAGAGTAAACTTTATTGAAATTTCCACCCCCTTTTTATAAGGCAGTAAAATGAATTCATCCGCCTGACCTATTGATCTTCAAATTCATTGATTGACAAGCGATTTATTCACAGGGAGATAGAAGCACATTTCAATCTTCATGCTGCTGCAACCAAAAAAAATCTGACGGCCCTCTGGTTAGGGCGCCAAGTCTAGCCACAATGACACCTATTCCAAATAGCGAGGCTCGAGCAATTGTTATTTTGGCCGTCCCGACAGAAGATGCCTTGACCAACATCGTCAGCGAGGAAAAAAAAGTTCGGGGACGACGCACGAATTCGCACCACACATGAGCGACACCACGAGATCTCATGGGTGTCGTGCATCATTCATTCTTGTCCAATACATTTGGTTGATAAGGCAAAGCACAGCGTCTTTCCAATAGATCAACCAAAGGGCCCTAACAAAGACCCCTTTCTTGCGGACGAGCTTCGGCACTGGTCACCACAAAGGACCGGTCGTCACTGGGGATACGTGATGCTAGTACCGAATGTCCAGGAAGAATGCCTCAGGCACCCACTACAGTTTTACAACTGCCGAGACGAGCACTGTGAAGTCCATATGCGAGGAAAAGTCTGCAACTGGCATGAGGCACTGGAAGCTACGCAAAGGCGCGAAGAGATGCGTATCAAAGTTCCTCTGTCTGCAGCCGGTCACGGACGAGCCTGAGCACATCGACGTCGGGATCATTTCGTCTAGGTAGCTGTAGCCTTTCTGCAATAGACCGGTACGCCTCTTCAAATCTCGGCTTCGAACTCGCATGCACCCAGAAAACGCTGGTCTGCGGTGATGTGTCGTGGATGTGGCGCGCGAATTGAATGGCAACCTGCGATTTCCTTTGGTCTGTCAGGGGAATGCCGACCCTCCAAAGAAGCTCATGGAGCACAGTAGCACGAACCCAAACCCGCCCATGCCTACGAGGGCCATGCGACCGACGCAGCGTGTGTATTGTTCCTTTATCCACGCCATAACATTCGGTCGATCGACGAAGTCGGGGTCTCGGTCGAAAGGCACGCCGAAGCAGGGTTTGCGAGCAATCGATGTGTCTCCTTCGGGTTGGAGCGAGACGCCTTCAAGCCTCTCCCGTATGTCGAGCAAGATTGTACTGCGAAAAATGATGGCGTCAGCCCGCTCCATCGTGCCCAAAACCTCTGGTCGATGCACTGACTCACGTCTGGTCGATTTGCAGACATAGCATGATAGTCTGTTCATAGCGTTCTAGGTTAGAGACGATCGCGCTAACTTCTTTTCTATCGAACGGCCACTTGAGGGCACGAAGTCCGAAACGACGCATCGCCTGACGGGCATTACCCGGATCCAGCCTGCTCTGCAACTGGGCCAGCTCTGATGTGCAGGCATCAACAGAGTCGACCAGTCTTCGCGACGTGGCGAGCGCTTGACTACTCGGGTCAACAAGAAGATGCCGAACTCCTTGGAGGGTTGTGCCTAGGTCGTATAACCGGCATCGGAGGCGTGTGATGTCGGCCCTAGCATTGCCGACGGCGGTGGAGTAATCGAGGCAGAGGACGGCGACTTTGGCGGACAGGTCGATGATTGCGATGACGCTTGCGGCGAGTCCCACCGCCTCGGCCATGGTACGCGAAAACGTACTGATAGTCAGGGAAGTAGTTTTCGAGGTAGTCAAGCTTGCGCTTCAACAGCCCGAGATGATGAGGGAGGGGATCTAGCAACAGTACTAAGGTGAGTGCCCAACGAGGCTGTGGCGTGGCTGAGTTGTCGACGCAGACTTCCGCCGAGGAGGCAGAAGCTCTTTTGTGCATTTCGCAGTGATTGGCCCGACACAGTACATCGCTATTTTGGGAGAGAGGCAACGGCTGATATGAAAATGAGCATAAGAATCTCTTCCATGGAGGCGCTCGCTCCCGTCGATGTCCACGGTCAGCGGTCTCCTAGCGCTACTACTCCGTGGGCGGCTGGAGTGTGTGACACGTGTAGGACGATCGTCAAGACCTGTCCCGGATTAGTGGGCGAGTGGCGGGTCGCTGGGCCCTGGACTCGTCCTGGCTACCAATCAGCCGAACCAGAGAAGGACTGCGTATCAGTAGAAGATGACCAAGCTCTCCGGGTGGGCCTAACCTAAATATCCTCTCGGATGTCTGTGGCCCACCACTGACTCGCTTATATGGTCCTATCCGAGAGATGGCGAGGCAAGCCACTTTGGGCCAGAGCGAGGACGTGGTCCTATCCGAGAGATGGCGAGGCAAGCCGCTTTGGGCCAGAGCGAGGACGTCGCGGTACACCGCCCTGCGGCTGCTCCTTTGGACCAATCCCTGCTGCTGCCGGGGAGCCACGTCGTCTTGTTGAAGGTGAATCGACTTTATTCCGATCGACACCACCAACATGCCCATGCTTGCGAGCAGGACCGCTGGGCAAGGGTGCGTGTCTGGGAGCGAGTATGGCGATGGACACCAAAGAACCCAACCCTAAGGGGCGGGCGGCTGATACATGGGCGCCCGGGCGTGTAAATAACATTGGGCGCCTGCGCCGCCTGGTTAAGCGCAGACCAAGTACGTAGCATACAGCACGTCATCGCTGTACCTGGAACCGCCTGTAAAGATGCTGTCAAGCGAAGGCCCAACCAATTATACGCAAGAGCCAGCCGCGCAGGGGTATCCCACTCAGAAATCATGCAGCAGCCTGACTTAGGGCTCACTACAGGATCCCAATTCAGAGGTTCTTCTAAAGTGAAAGTGAATTTGGACGGCTAGACAAGTCAGCAAATGTGAAAGGTACAGAGCACACATTGCCCGCACACCGTCCGCGTGGACCGCAGTTGGTGTGAGTGTCCGATGCAGCTACTGACTAGCTACGACCGAGCGGTGCCTGAATTTGGGTAAGCAAGTGGTTTCAGCAGCATCCTTCAGCAGATCCCAACTCGGTAGGTCTAAGACGGTCTGCACATTGAGCTCGCTCAGCCTTAGAATCCTCACCGCGGAAGCCAAACATAACCTTCAACACTCAAAAAACGTCCCCGTCTTCGTGTCCGTGACCGAAACTGTAGGTATAAGTTGGGTCGTGCTCCTCCTGTAATCCCTTGGTCTCCCAAATATGCCCATCACCTTTTTCATAGTCATACCTCCTCGCTCCAGCCCAGCCCTATCCATTAATAAGAGCAGATTTGGGGTATCTCAACCTTTACTATGTCTCCATCATCAGGCCAAAAACCGCAGTTTAAGTGAACAGAACCCCTTTTAGTCCTTTTACGCCTCCTTTCAAAGTTCCTCCCGTCTGTCATATCGATATCTCGCATCCTGCTGACCCTTGCCTTCATCCTTCTAGTTCCGGACGAACCATTTCCGTACCGATCGATCATAGTTTTTCCGTCCGCTGGTTCAGGGAGGATCCTCCGCACCAACGAGCCCCACCTGGCTTCCGGAAGTCTCTATCAGTCGATGAGTCGAAGAAGAGGATGGAGAATATTCTTAAAGAGCTAGGTTTTCCACCAAAAAGTAACAAGCTCTAAGGCAGGATGTCTAGTGGGAAGTTCGCATTAGGCATTGGGTTTTACACTACTCAGCGCAACAGCAAGAGTGCGCGTCCATATCGTGCCGCCACACAGCAGCTCACCAGTTTTCTTGGGCATTGTTTAATGGACGCTCGATGGATTGGGCAGGTCACGCGAACCAATCAACAGCCTTGAGAGCATGACCCCTGAGATAGCCACACTATGATAGCCACATTGAGATAGCCGCGTCGAGACCCCTAATTTAAGCCACGGCGAGTTGGCCAAGACGAGCAGATGTTGCTTACGTTGCAGCAGTCTCCATGTCTTAAAAACTTCTATTGAGGTGTGTCGTGTGCTCAACCGGTCAAGATGTGCAGTGATGATCTTAAGGTTCTTATATCAATTCGCCGCCGACCGACAAACGTCCTTATCACTTAGCCGCTGAGCGGACGTTTTCTGTTTGCCTCCGAGATTGCCTGCGGCGTTCTGTTCTCCACGATCGGGGGCTTGCCGATCGCTTGATAGTGCTATAGCGCGACAGCCGTTAGCCGACTATGTGAGGGCGTTACGATCAGAGGGCTCAGCCTCAGCAACGTGACGGCATGAGATGGCTCGGGCTGTCGGAGGTCTCAGGAAGCTGAAAAACAGCTTCCTACTTACACAAAGCCGGACCCTTGGCCCGGCATGGTGATGTGGGGTGCCTCGCGTTATGTCCCACACGCAGCCACTCAAGGCGAGGCTGTTTGTGAGGCGTACAGGCCAACGCGCCGCCGTTCTAGGGGCTTGAGTGCCCTCACCCAAGTCGTCCGCCCACACTGGGGTAGTTGATTGGGACGGAACACGCTGAGCAGGCGATTCAGGTGACTCAGTGCTTCCAGGCGTGAACATCACCCAACGATTAGCTGCTTGCACAGCAGTCAAGTTATCCGGCTGAATATCGTTGGTCGGCGATCAGGTGTTCCGAGTGAGCGACTTAATGGTTGGCTGCTAGCATCCCGGAGAAATGAGTCGCCGACCCGTCATGCGTGCATCAAACATGCCTCCCCAATCGATCAACGTTTCGCAGCGACATGAATATCCCCCCCAACTTCCCCTCTCGATCTCGGCTCTCGACGATGGGTCACTCATGGCGAGACCGCAAAATCGAAAGCGGCAGCGCGCCGACGGGCCCTCGCAGCACGACAACCCACCAGCTCTCAACAGCGAATGAACCGACTCAGATGGACCCAAAGTGCAGCAAGTAGTTACCTCGAGTTCTTGAACCACAAGGCCCGGACCTGGCAGGTAGTAAAGCACCGAATGCCAATTGGACGTCGAAGAAGCAAAGGGTACACAAGTCCCCAAGATCTGACACTGGGCCCGACAAGACACATTTTCTCCGGCATCCCAGAGAGTGACATTGGCTAGCCAGGGCCGTCCTCACCTCACGGCACCGGCAACGCACCGTAGCGTCTCATCTCGGCCGCCCTGTCTTAAGGAACCCGGCGACAGCATCCCTAGCAGCAGGGGGGCTTGCTTTCTCCCCGTTTCCACCCCGCTCGAACACTACCCACTATGTCGGCATTCGGAGACTTTTTCCGTTCGGGGGATTGAGAGATGGGAGGAGAGCAAAAGAAGGACATCGTGCTTCGTTGCAGTGTCATCCGTTGGAGGAGCCGTGCTGGAGTGACAACACGCTAGCACCACGGGGCGGTGATAGTGGCAGCGCCGCTCATCATCCCCGCGGCCGTCGATTGGCCGGCCGCTGGGGCGGGACACAACACGGTTGGATCTCGGCACGAGGGGCGGATCAAACGGTTGTCCCCGCACTAGACCAGCCCGAACAAGACGCGGCTCAGGGACTCAGGGGCACCCAAGACTTGCTCGAGACGACCTTGTGCCTGACTGGCCGCAAAGCGTAATGCCCCAGACTCTCTCAGGTTCCGGCAGAAGGAGAGGCTCTTTGGGAGACTTACCTGGCAAGTATTGACGTCAACGTCAGTTAGGCTTGTCCTTCTTGACCTGTCTCTTACTCAAACATTATGCCATTGTTTTTCGGCACATCTGCCAACACAGCCAAAATGCTGCTGCTACGCTAATCATCGCTAAGGGGAAAAAGGCGGAGGGGATCTGCTTAAGTGAGACAATTTAAATAACTCTGCCCTCCCTTTCTTCCACATGCACCTGCATTCCCTCATGCCGCAGCGCTTTGCCGGTGCTTCAGTCAGGACATGCTACTGGCAGTGGAGCCATCAGCGGATGTAAACGTCGTTGGCGAAGTAGGTTCGGCCCTGGCCATTGCCTGCGCCAGAAGAGCCACAGACATCTTCGTGCGCCGAAAGAATCGCGGTCCTCCTCGATCTGATTGAGCTGTGATTCTCGAGACAAGTCTCGCGCTATCTGTGGCATAGCAGGGGCTGGTCCATCTATCTGTGGCATAGCAGGGGCTGGTCCATCGGGGGTAGGAGGGATTCGACTCGTACGCGAGACCATCGATTTGGGCCGTTCTTCTGAAAAAGCATGTTCGACCTCAGTTCTCAGACCCAGGCCGGCGGGATTCCGTTCGAGTGAATCACATGGTTCTGACCCCGAGTCTTGAGACATGGAACGGAAGTAATTTGACCGGCCCTGGACGATCAGGGGACTCTCCACCGTCAATGGCGGTAGCCTGCTGAATCTGTTGCCCTCCTTGGTGCTCTCTTGCAACTGTTTCGCGAGGATGCGGCTCTGCAGGACAAATGCGTCCAGCGGGGAGAATTCAGGGGGTACCTCTCCGGTGACATGCAGGCGGGGCGACCGCAAGGGCCGTGGCGAAGTCGAGCCGGTCGAGTTCTGTGAATTGGGCCGCAGGTCCAACAAATTTGGGGGCATCGCCATAGTTCCTTTGTTTTTGTAGCGCTAAGCGTCGTAGCCGCTTGATCCCATTCAGACAGTGGCGATGGATGAGGTTTCCAGAAAACCAGGTTCTCACAAGGTCTCGAGTGAGCTCGAATTTGACATTGGCTCGAAGGTGTCTCGGTCGGGTGTATTGTCGCCCACCTTGTTGGCTGTTGCCAGGAGCTCAGGGAGTCGATGAGCGAATGGGGCGACAATTTCCTACGAGTGTTGCGATGGTGAGGCGTGCCGCGCATAAAGCGATGAGGTCAGGTCGGACCCATCTAAACACAAGCAGCTAGATAGAGCTACCACCAATGTGAGAATGGTTCGAGATGGTCAGTTAAGAGTGATGTTGCCGTGATGGTCGTGCAAGAGTTCGCATGCGCTGGCAAACGAGGTCCAGATTGGGAGCGAGGTGCCTGGAAAGATCGGCCACAGTAGCGGGCGTGGATTGTTGGGCGCATTTGTTGTGCCCCCAATGTTGAGCCCCTAGGAATGTTACAAGGACTTGTGGCGGCGTCAACTCCCCGAATTCGACTATTTGTGGGCCAAAGAAAGGAAGCCATTGAGAGCATGCAGGAGGTCATTGCTGCAGAGCGTCCGGGCATACCACTTATCATCAAGGATTCATGGCAATACCCAGAACGCGATGAAGAAGGCGAATTACTATGCAAGGCGACTGCTAAAGGTGTGGTCAACGTGGCTCGATATTATCACCATGAGACGGTCCAAATCCACAGGTATTGGACGCCATACTGTTGTCGATCACATTGCCAACTGGCGCGTTTCGAGGACAGTATTGTATGAAGCGTCGCACGCAGCATGGTGCGATGAGCGTTAACGAGCGTCGAGTGCGAACGCGCACAAGACGCGTCGCGCCGTCAGCACACCAACCCAGCTATAATCCTGCTGACGTAGACAAATCAGCTACTAAAATCTCAATTTGTCTGAACGCGAACAGCAATGCAAATCGCGAGGGCACTCCGCAGCAATGGATTCCATTGTCGTGGCATGAGGCCAGCAGGCGCGGATCGCTGGAGTGTGATGCGTGAGAATGCTGGTGGTACGTTCAATTACCCTCATCCTCCCATTGAACTTTTGGCGTAGTGCAGGATTCGCGATGTTTAATGGGTACTTGGCAGACGCCGGTCGCATTTTTTGCATTTTTCGCAGACGCAAAGGGCCGCAGGCCGCGGCCGAGGGGCTGCTGGGGTCAGGCTGGAGGGGTGGAAGGCCTCAATGTTTTCAGCGAATCAGGCTTGCGATGTCTCAAAGAACGAAACCCGCTGTGCGACGCTTGGGCCGACTTCTGCGTTGTGCCTTTGCTTTGATATCACACTTGACGAACGCCGACGCTTGGAAGAAGCAGTGAGCGCGAAGAGGCGGCAATGGCTGACAGCGCGCTCCATTCCCTCCTTGGCTTGACGACCCAGCTGGACGGTGATCCCGCAAAGGCGACCCTCGAAGCGGATGCATGTTGTACATTCAACAGGATCCCGCGTCCGTGGCTTGTAGTTTTGCTGCCTTTGCGTAGGTGCAAGTTTCAGCCACAATGTCCAGTTGTGGGTGCCACTGTTGCCCGGTCCATCGAGAGCAGGGAGCCTGGGAAACAGGTGCGTATACTCCGTATAGAAGTCGTAGCTAGCGCCAGCACTTTCACATCCAATATCCGGAGCATGCAGGCGCGCATCCCCGGGCTGCGCCTCTTGCGCGCGACGCCAAACTGCAAAACGAGCGCTGGCAACATATTCTCTGTAGTTTTGAAGGTACGAAAGTGATTACCTCTACTGTACATGTGCTGTAGTCTATGAGTTGTGAGTTGATTTTGTAAATCCATTCTCGCCGGCCGGTGGGGCCCGGAAGGGGTTCCGCGTCGGCGGTCCCTCGCTCCCCCACGATGGCTTGAGCCCACCCCGACATCTTTTGCCACCTTTTGACACCAAAAGCTCAGACACACCGAGCTCAAGTATCCGTCCGGTCCATAAGCGCCCTTTGCCATCCTTGCGCCTCGTCGGCAGCGAACTATGGGACAAACCACAGACTCCGAAACCCATGACGGGACTAATCATCTACCGTGGACGCGCTACTAGGGTGGCCTTCAAGTCGGCCGTCCCCGCCATTCGTACCTCATGGACGGGGGGTCCGTTGACCTGCAAAAACGAATGGCGGGGACGGCCGACTTGAAGGCCCCCATAGTAGTCAGGGCCACGCGCCCCGTGGGAGCGGGTTGGGCTGGGAGGCGAGGACGCCAAGAAATGGAACCCCTATCCCTTAGAGTGTCGTAAGGCAACACTTGGCTCGCTTGCAGGGGGGTTCTAGCCAACGAGAGTAAAGCAAATGAAAGGTACCTCCGCCCCCACCTATTTTATATGGTGATAGAAGTCCCAGCAATTTCCCGATCTACAAAGAGCCACATCACACTCCTTCCACCGATACCGCGATTTCCGTACAGTCGGCTTCCAAGTCAACAGCCGCGACTGTGGCTCCAATCTGCGGCTTCCGGCTTCGTGCTGCTGCAACAGGTGACTGACCCAGCTGTTGGTGTAGCTGACCCAGCTTTCTACTAGGGAAATAGGTAGGAATTCCTGGAATAGCAACAGCGGCTGCTGGGGTAAAGCTGCTATCATAAAGGCCCGGTTTGGAAGGTCCATCGGCTCGAAGTTGTAACCGCGATCCGGGACCGGATTTTCAATTGGCCGGCAGGTATTGTCAGCCGGCTGCTCGCGGCGGCTGTAGTTAACGCGAATGAAGCTATTGTCATCATATGCATTGACTGCTTGGCTGGGGGGCAGTTGGGAATCCATGGGGACGCAGAGAACGCGTTGTATGAGGAATTGGGCGGTGTTGTTTCTGAACGCGCTTTACGTCACTCCATGTACCTCGGCCTTAGTAGGGGGAGTGTGGGGCGCGGCATCGAAGTGTTGCCTTGTGTTGGATTTAGGCAGCATGCATAGCATCTTAGTCATTGAGAGCCCACATGTATGTGTATTGTGCATATTGTCATCTAGGCTGACCCCGCAGCAGTCAGGGGTATTATATGCGCAGTTGACCGCCTTCCTATTCGGGCTGTGCTCGGCATGGTCACTCAAGTGACCGAGGTCACCTGATCATGTGCATGACTGTGCGCACGATCTATTCTAACACGCCCCTTCAGCTTCGCGGTCCTGCCGCGGAGCTGCACTTTGCTTCATAGCTCCTGTGCCCTTTCCTCAGTTCTTCTCTGTTCAATCTTATCCGTCAAGTCGATCAGCTTCAGTTGCTTGAGGAAGCCCGAGTGGCCGTCTCCTGAGAGGTTCTTCGTTAATCCGTCGGCGAGCATTCGGGTAGTAGGCGTGTAGATGACATTAACTCTTTCTTCGATGATTTCTTGGCGTAGCCAATGGTTGTGAATGTCAACATGCTTGAGCTTCGTGCGTAGTTGTACTAGTTCTGCAGTGACAAGGCGGATAGTCTGCTTATTGTCGCATTCGATTGTGATCCTTGCTGGTGTTGCTGCTGCTCGGCGAGCAGTCGGAGAGTTCAGGTCAACCTTCAATGCAGAGATAAGTCGGCTTGCAAAGAGAGCTTCCTTGGCTGCTTGGGAAAGCGCCAGGAGCTCTGCCTCTGTTGTTGACGTTGTAACTGTATCCTGTTTGTTGGCTCTCCAGGAAGTGATCCCGCCGAAGAGCTTCATGACGAATGCCTGAGAACTCCGACGATCCGTTGAGTTATCGGCGAAGCTAGCATCTGAGGCAACTTGCAGTCCGTCTTCTTCACTGCCGGCCGCAGCTCCGTATTCAAGGCAGAGACCCTTTGTTTGTATGAGGTATTGCAGGGCTCTGTCGGCGGCTCTTTGTTGCTGCGGTCCGGGGTTCTGGTTGAACCTAGCTAGTCGGCTTGCAGCAAAAGCTATGTCTGGTCGAGTCATCACTGCCGCGTACATGATCGTGCCGACCTTCCTGAGGTATAGGTTGACGCTGCTGGGGCTCGCTATTGTGTCATGTGGCAGAAGTTCTTCGCGAATCATGGGGGTTACCGTCGTCAGGTTCGGCGAGTCTTCGGGGAGCAGGCGGCGCATTTTATCGATATAAACAGCCTGTGACAACCACAGCTTTCTTGCTCTGCGATCCCGGATGACCTCGATCCCTAGGAACCATTGAAGTGGCTTGCCTCCTTCAATATTGTACGTTGTCTGTAGTTCTGCCATCAGCGACATTGCCTTGCTCTTGATGCGCTTAGGGAAACAGAGAACACAGTCATCCACGTAGAAGAAGAAGATGATATCTCCATGAAGCCAACAGCAGTCCTCGCCAGGCACTCGGCGAAAGCCTGCTTGCAGCAAGCCCTTTTCGAAGTGCTTTTGCCACAGCAGTGGTGATCGCCGAAGACCATAGAGAGCTTTCTGTAGCTTCAGAATCCTTCCTGGCTTCCTGTATCCCGCAGGCATTTGCATATAAATATCCTCATCCAGCTTTGCATGTACAAATGCATTGACTGCATCGTATTGCAACATATCGTAGTCGAATCGGTTGGCTAGGGCCATGAGGGTTCTGAATGACATGCCCGCCAAAGTTGCTGCGTAGGTCTCTCGGCCATCGATCGCTTGCTGGTCGCCGCGTATAACGAGGCGCGCTTTTATCTTCACGAATCTGCCGTGTTTGTCAAGTTTATAGACGTAGACCCAGTGGCAGCCGAGCACTCGTCGGCCTTTAGCCGAGGCTTTTGCGACTTCGATCCACGATTGGGAATCTGCATGACTTTGTAAATGTATTCTTTCTGCTTCAAGAAGAGCCTCCCGGTAGGGATGGCTTGCTATAGTCGCGTGCGAGCTGGGAAGGGTCTGCAACAGACGCCACGGTGTATTTACGCATGGCGGCCTTTCCCCCCCAGATACAGGGCTCTCCATCTGTAGAGGTTTTTGTGCCACTGCTGACGCAGGGCTCTCTAATCTCGGAGGTTTTTGCGCACCTATATCCTTCGTGATCTGAGGGCAGACTTGTCTTCCCCCGCCGAGTGCTCGCCTAGGGCTGGCCAGGCCTTCGCCGAACACTCTGCGGTTACTCGTGCGATGCTTGGGCGACTGGAGTCTCCCAGCTAGAAACGCAGCCTTGAAAGACTCACGCTGCTTCGCTGGTCGATCGGCGAGATCACTTTGGACCTTCCGAGCCTCACTTTGTCGATTTGCGAGTTGGTATGCGGAGCTCTCCTTGTTTTTATTCGGAGCATATTGCGTACCCGCTTCCAACTCGTGCTTGGCCGCTTCCCCACGCCCCTTCACACCTAGACCAGAGGCCAAGGTGTGGAAAAACGCGGCTGGCGGTGATAGGGGAGGTGTTGGGAGAGGTTCAAACTTAGCTGTGGTGTATTCATATGCCCCTTCAAGAT